>NC_136057.1:1534312122-1534829368 GCF_964261635.1 Lissotriton helveticus
TTAAAAACAAGTCTTTCATTGATATGCATTCAGTTAGTGCACTAACCTTAAGGAAGGTATTTAACCATGTTTTCTCTTCCTATTTTATAGGTGCAGCATTGCAGTGATGGCGCTCTCAGCTTGACTGGATTTGCAGTGGAGAAGATGTCTGAAGCATCAGAGATTTGCAGCTGAACCAATGCGGCAGTGTTTTCTGCATCGCTGGATTTGCAGGGGAGAAGATGTCTGCAGCGTCGGAGATTCACAGGAGAGCTGCAATTCAGAAAACTCATCCAGGCCGTAGATATGTTCAGGTGAGAAGGATGGCTGAAGAGGATCCGTCCTCATCAACCAGTGTGTAATCTAATCCCTGCTTTGTTGGTTGCATGCGGTATAAACACCATACCCACTTCCAAGATAACAAGGTAATCTGAGCGTGAGCTATCGAGGGGGGCTATAAGTCAGCCCACATATCAATATAGTCATGATGAGTAGGTTCAAAAATCACCGTAGTCATATACCTATAAGTCAGCCCAAATATCACCATAGTCATGATGAGTCAGTCCAAATAACACCATAGTCATCATGAGTCATACTGAAGACCCTGGCGGATGATACTGTTTGTGCTTTGGTGTTTCATGACTCAGTGGCCTAGGGCCCCAGGGATAATTGCCATGTCAAGAATGTCATCAAATCTATGGGACAGTGAGTCCAATGCACAGCCAGGGAAGCATTGAGATGTGTGCTCGATCTCACAAGCCCCCCACACACAGGGTACAGGAGGAGTGAGAATACAAGGAGGTTAGGGTCATGACAACCCCTAGGATTTGAAAACCCAATTTGTACTTATGAACACAGGATTGTTTTGTGTGTAGGAGGCTGATTCAAATGGTAACTCCCACACATTGTAAAGGAAACTATTGTGCATATTTATATACCAACCTGAAGATGTGTTTCTGGTATTCATGTACATAAAAAGTTGTCATGGACAGTGAAATTACTCTATGTAGGTGCCATTTGATGTGAGAGTCTTCTGCTACAGAAAAGGTGGCTTATTCCATCTCTTCAATACAAAATAGGGGGTATGTGGTTTGTTTTAAATGCATGATTTTTTGTGTTGAGGTCAGATAATAGTGCTGGAATATGCCACTTTTGTTAACAAGCTACCAAGGCATTGTGCTAGAATTTAATTTATGGAGCCCTCTGTTTAACTGTTTAATAGCTTGCAACTTAGCCTGTCCATGTTGTAGGAGATTTAAGTTTTCCTTTAGAGGATCAAAGAATGAATACATTTTAGTACTTATGTAATTTGGAGAGTGTATGCACACCATGTGTAATGCCTTCAAATATAGTTTGCATAATTTCCCTGTCAATTTCTCAATTTCTTTCAGCTGCTTCTTTTTCTGAGTATCTTTGCATTTATTTAGCAATTGTATTACCCTCTGCTAATAGGAAACCTTTATCTTTAACTGTATGTGTACCCATGAGGAAGTTACACTAGGAACGCTCCCTGGAGGCCTATCTATCTATTACACTGAGGACTCAATCACTACTGGGCTCAATATGAAAACTATTTTTTATTTTTCACACAATCCCTCAGTTCAAAAACAGTGATTGCTACTGCATAATTGGGGACCCCCTCTAGAAAATTGTACTTTCAGGCCTGGGAGAAGTTGGGAAAAAAACAAGAAACACTAGGAACGCTCCCACTAGGCCTATCTATCTATTACACTGAGGACTCAATCACTACTGGGTTCAATATGAAAACTATTTTTTATTTTTCACACAATCCCACAGTTCAAAAACCGTGAATGCTACTACATAATTGTGCACCCCCTCTAGAACATTGTACTTTCAGGCCAGGGAGAAGAGGGGGAAAAAACAATAAACTCTAGGAATGCTCCCTCGTGGCCTATCTATCTATAACACTGAGGACTTAATCACTACAGGGCTCAATATGAAAACTATTTTTTATTTTTCACACAATCCCACAGTTCTAAAACCGTGAATGCCACTGCATAATTGGGGACCCCTTCCAGAAAATTGTACCCATGAGGAAGTCACTTAAATCCATTGTTTCACCAATTGTGGACAGATACTCCTTCCCAATTGTGGACGGCTGCTCCTTCACAGCTGTGATGCTGGAATTTGCTTGCCATCATTGGCACAGCTTACCCTCAATGTATGTGATGGCAGTTATAGGTACATATTTACTGTGCTTTAAGTCTGGGCAATTAGCTAAAGGATCAGACATTTCAGTAATAAATCATGTAATGCAGACATCTATGTCAATTGGCCACAGAACCATCCCTCTGGTTTTTAATATGGTTGAATTGTCTATAGTATTTGGGATCATTTAATTTAATTTTGAATCTGTAATATTTCCCTTTCTTTTCCATCTTGGAAACTCTGTTGAATTTACATTTGGAACTGTGGGCTTCTTGAAATCTCCAATAGAACTAAATCCTAGACATACAGTTGGCTGCACAATTTATTTTCGTGAAATAATTTTCTTAGGAATTATGCATGCTCTAAATAAGGCTCCTTTGCCTTGACTTTTCCAAAATGTGGTTCTACAAATATCAATTTCATACTCACTCCCTTGCACTTCAACATTTTCAAAAAAGTAAGGGATTATATGAATGTGTGATTAGTAATTAGATTTTTACGTGGCTTTTCTTCTTTCTTTAAATAATGAAAAGCTGTTTGAACCGACCGATCAATGCTAATAAAAAAGGGGTATTTCTTCTGGAAATTCCGGTGGCTATATATGGGTGGAACCCACAACACTCCTACTGTCTATAAATATATATTTCAAGTGTAGTGCTGGTTCTGTGTATGTAATAATGACCAAAGTTTTGGAAATCAAACATTTCTTTATGATTTCTAGCATTTACATAAGTATCCTTATTGGACAAAGAGTTTACACTTCAACATTCTTTTAACAATGTTATTGTCCCATTGATCTGAAAGGGTACAAGATATAATATCATCAAGATCAATTTTTAAAACATAAGAAATCTGCAGTCTCTAAGTCAGTCCCATGATCTGGATCTGATGGGGGGCCTTCTCTCAAACTAATCCATCCAGGATATGCTGTGTCATTCATAGCATAAACATCTGCCATGCTCTGTGAAAAGTAGAAGGTAGATGAAGTTATTGGACCACATACATTGTCAGAGGTATACCAGGAATGTAATGTTCATTTATTATCAACGATTGAGTCATCAGCATGACAAGCTAAATTAGAAAGAAAACTTCAGTAGTAATCCAGAAATAGGGCGGTGTTGGAATTCAATATTTATCATGGAAGCAACAGGAAGCAGAGAGCCAGCGGTGGAGTTTTTCAGAATTTTCTGTCATTCAAAATCATTTTAATAACATGTTATTTCTTTAAAGGGCATCATTTCAAATTATGTGGGTTCCTTTGGCGGAGCATAGTAAACCATAGCCATAGTAGACACTGTTGGATTGTTGAAGCACAAGGTTCTATTATAGAAGCTGGCATTTGGTGTAAAACTGGAGATATAGCTCTACAGTCCATGAACTGAAGCTCACGATATCAGTGTGGTTGCTTTCACCTTTCTTTCTTGGGTTAAATCGTTCAGAGTAGCAGAGTTTGTGACTTCCTACTTTGAAAAACATGTTGGTGCCAAGGGAGGTTTGCTGAATAGAATCAGCCACATAGTGCAGTTTAATATCATCACTGGACAGCTTCCTGTTTTGCTTTGGACCAGGCATCTGAGGCAGGAATTCAGTTTGTGTACCTTATAAGCCATGAATTAGAAGGGTGAAGGGGCCTTCTCTCTCGCCATCATCATCATGGTTCTGTTGTCCTACTCAGTGTGCAGTGTATAGATTGAGTCCCCTTCCTATATTCAAAAGCAATGTATTGGGCTGCAGTAGAAGTACTCAGTTCCTATTAAAAATAGTTGCAAGAAGGGAAACATTGCCTTGAGTTACTTTTACTGTGTAGATTATTACAAACCACAACAAAATCACTCAGTCTGCATCCAATGCATTGCATCATTCATTACCTGTTCCATCTCATCTACAGTTAATGGGCAGTCTCTCTCGGATCAGAAAGGAGGATAGCTATAGTAGTCATTATCATGTTCCACTTCTTTTGGAGGGACGAGGAAAGATGTTATTTTTTCTTCTATTTTGCATAATCCAATCATCATCTGTCTTGAGGGAAATGGATTTAGGAGATTCATGAGGATTCAGATGAGTGTACTGCGAAATGCAGACAGCTGAAACTCGTACAATGAAATAAAAAGAGTAGAAGATGGGTTTGTTGTGATTCAAAGTTTCGAACCAGAAATGCAGACACACTCCCATCGCTAATGCTTTTACTAATGCCAATTAAAAGGTATCTTTACTCTTCAACCGTTCACAACAACTTCTGACTTAGTAAGTCTCAACAGTACAGTATACAGTACACCCTTGCAGTGAGTGTAATGTCAATAAGTAAGGATTAGGAATCTAACTTACCACCGCCCGCCACTGCTGCTGGCTCACCCCCTGCATCTTCCCCTAACAACTGCCGCATCCTCTCCGTCACCAGCTGCGTCGCCTTCGCTTTACTCATTTTTTAGGTGTCATATACACCTCTCCCTATTTTTCAGTAGCAAGTTTGAAAAATGAGTAAATAATATTAACGCATCATCATCGGGTTTGATCGTATGCTTCCTCCACCCGGAGGGGAACCACTGGTTATACAGTAGTGATTAGTGATGAAAATGTAAGTGAGAAGTCAATTAGGTTTTCCGGGTTCTGAGACGAAGAGCAAGCACAAGTCGTGTACCACCTGCGCAAGAGCAGGTACCGCCTTCTCAGCACGCCCGAGGAAGTTTTAAATGAACACAAATAAGGTACTAATTGACCTTCTTATAATCAGGGCCAAAAATCCTGTGAATTACCCCACAATAGAACATTGCCATAATATTTTTCACTATATATTCTAGGTCCTGAAGAAAGTCAACTTGACCCCTTCTGGGCAGTTTGTGGCTGAAACATGTCGACCTTTTTATGGACATTATACAGTGTGGAAGCCCTATAACTTAACTTCCTATGCACGCCCACATTTTTAACCAGGCTTGCTTTCCGAACCCAATAAAAATTTGTCATGTCTGGTCATTCAAGCTTTTTATTAAGTACTTCTCACTTACATTTTCATCACTGATCACTACTGTACTAACCAGTGGTTCACCTCCGGGTGGAGGAAGCATACGATCAAACCCGGTGATGATGCTGTCACGTTGCTAATAATTCGAGCCTTGGTACATAAATGAGGGGTTTTTATCGGTATCCGAAACTAATAGCAAATAACCCTGGTTACTCAGGACAAGTGATCCCTTCCCCCATTGATTTTTTGATATTAAGATTAGGGAAGCTGAATGGTTCACAGACTCTTCCTTCTCCACATTTTGATATAACGCAGTAAATAGTAATACATACATATACAACATACATCAAAAGTACAAATCAGGTAGTAGTAGAGTAGACACTAGTAGTTATATGGTCCCTAGGTCATTCTAGTCTTTGCTTAGTTAGCTCGAGCCATGCAACCATTTGACCTTTGTGTTTTTTCTTTTTTGCACACATTACCTAACAACGTGTTGAATAAGACGCCTTTGAGCCCACATGACCTCATACTGCTACTGTCTAAGCCGCTGCGTACAAGGTCAACCAAAACAAGCCACTTTTTTATGGAGTTCTGGTGTTAGTCCACATTGCTTATCCATAAAAATACTACACTTTTTGGCACGACTGAGAAATGCTTGCAATATACTAACGCGCACCATTTTTCTCATAACAGACTGAAGATTCCCTTCTACGAACCAGAGCTTTGCAGAGCTTATGATGTAACCAGTACTAAGTTCGTCTAAGGTGAGGGGTCCCCAGAATTTGCTCAGAGATCTTCATCTATAATTTTGTATAAACTATATTCCTACAAAGGGGATGGTGGTGCTTCCAGCACTGTTCAGTTATCATGATTTCTCATGTTTTTTATGTTCGTTCTATGGACGTAAAGTTGTTGTAAGTGTAACTAAGTGTAACAATGTTTCTTGTTTTAATGTTATGCATTTTGCTGTTGGTGCTGCATTATAGAACAACATACAGAGTTTGTCAATTGAAAATCAAACTTTTGAACTTACATAGACTTGGTGGTATTTGGTGTGGACTTACACGATTAAGCGAGAGAAAGAAAGGTTGTCTGCATGTCCATTGCTTCCACAACTGAGAGGTTGGGAGTGTTATGTTCTGGGTTGTCTACTCATTGTTGGGTATCTTGGGGGGGTTCGGAGAGCTAATAGTTATGCTACACTACTATAACTAGTCGGGCAGGGGATTGAGGTGGGTTCTGATTGAGGTATGAGGAAGGTCCAACCTCCCATCACCAACATCCTATTTTCTTGTGCAAAGGTTTGTATATGCAAAATCGCTACAACAGTAGTAGTATGTCCTATCCTATCAAAATAGTAAAATCTGGTTGGGCATTTTGTCGGTGGGAATTGTCGAAAATCCTCAAGATTAATAAGACTAGAAGTAGTACAAGAGGACAACCCAAAGGACTGGACTCAATGGCTAGAGCTACTGGTGAATCTGAGTTTGATTTAAAACCTTTTAAATAAAGAGTGGCCAACTGGGCAAGCTTAGCTACAGACAGACTAATGGTAGTAGTACAGAGAGTCATCATAGCAGAGGCAGTTATAGGCAGGGATAACAAGAATTTAGAAACAGATAGTCTAGATCGAAGGATAATTGTTAGTAAAAAATAGCATTAGGAAACGGAAACAATAGTTAAAAAAAATATGGTGCAGTAGAATTTAGGGATTAAGAATTATTAATATTAAAAACAGAAAGACTTACTGGGGCCAGCAGAAGAGCCCTCGTCCTGGTCCTCCCATCCCACTCTGACCCCGTCTTCTTGCCCCTGGGTGCAGATCATGAAAGATATAAGAAAGAGACAAACATTGATGATTGGTGTGAAACAAATACAATATTTTTAAAGGACTGTCAAAATACATTTATATGAACAACAATTGCAATAAAATTGACCTATCTCATCTGGTCTACAAAAAGTATCGAGGGATTCGCGGATCGACTAGTTATTATTTATCAACACTAATCCAGTGTTCCATTCTGATTCCAGTATACTAACTAAGCCTAAGTAGTACGTACCACCTGGCCTAGCCCACCTATTCCAGGCGTGCCAATTGTACATTAAGTATGCTTTTCCACTTCTTTTAGTCCTCAAAAATGCATAAATGGAGGACACACGACTACATTTTTTCACACACCAAATTGTTGGTTGGTTGATGCTGATGTTCTGCTAGTGCTAAGCCTATTACCACTCACTGAACAAACTACAAAAGGTTCTACTAAGGACTGGGGTAAGCACTAGCAGCGCGTGACATAACAGAGGGGGCGTCACGCACACCACTAAAAAATTACAAACTCATACTAATAGGTAACTAAACCTAAGTATTAATCCACCCCATCTCTTAGTGACAGGACAAAGGAAGGACTAAATTCACTCTAGCATTACCTAACTTAAGTGCTCTAAAATAAACTCCTACATAATAACGCTAAGAGAGCACAAACGCAAAGTTGCAAACAAGTAAGATAAGTAGCGCAGAGCACCTGTGTCATAACAATCACAGAAGACTTTTAAAAGTAATGTACCTGTAATGTAAGCAGCAGCATTCTAGCTGGTTGGAAAAACAAGATATACACAATATATAACACAGAGCAGAAGAACAGACACAAAGTAGTAATAATTAAATAGTTACTCACCAATACCCAGGACCTCCCTTCCTAGCAGGTCCAGCAGGTCCTGCTTCCGGGCCAGGATATCGGACCACCGGTGCGTCAGCTGGTTCTGTGTGCACCAGCGAAACACTGCCTGGCGCACCTTTCTCCACCGCTACCGACGCTCCAGGAGCCCGTTGTGAGAAGTTGGCCTGATATATAATGTTCACTATACTAGTGAGCACTCTGTATCAGTCCAAACAACCCTTATTGATGATTGGTTGTAAGTCAACCTTATAGACCAGCTATCCTAGTAGCATGGATACGAGCAGTCTAAGGCTAAGACTCTAGAGGGCGTGTTAAGCCAGCTGTTTTGCCATCACATGACATTACCCCTTGAACACCAAGTGAAAGGACACCACACAAGTTGTTATCAAAAATAAAGTATATTTATTTATAACAAGACTACCCTGGCTCTTTATGAGACAGGGAGCTAAGCACACAACAAAACTCTTAAAGAATTACTGAAAGTCGCACAATTTACACAAATGCCCGAGGGGCACGAAAAACCATATACACAAGAAGTGGAATGCGAAGTTACTAGCAGGTAAGTAACTATTCTCATAGACTTTAGAAACGCTAGGCCTACAATACTAAACCCTTAGATTAGAAGCAGGAGGCCTGTGGACGTCGTGTGCAGAGTGGGAACTCTCACGCGTAAGGCGGGAAAAAGTCTATGGAGGCTAGCAAAGACAAAGTTACTGTTCTCGGGCGAACCCGACTAGGTGGGTCGAAAACAAGGGTGGATCCGAACACTTAGAGTGTTGGACTATGCTAAACCACCGGAGTACTTGATTTACCTAGCCCAGGGGCTGCGGCTGCATAGGGTTCAAGTTGCGTCGGAAACCCTTGTTGAAGATCCAGGAGCCTGAAGAAAGAAGTTGCTGGCAGGCGACCAGTGAAGGAGTTCGTGGTGATCCAAGCCTGGATCAGGGAAGAAGAAACCTGTAAGCAGAGGGGACCAAGTTCTGAATCACTAGCCAGTGATTTGAGGGGGCACCAGGATGGCACCGGACGAAGTCACCTCAGCCAGGTGAGTGGGCGCTGCTGGGCACTGCAGTCTCTCGGACCAGGAGGCGTTGTCGGCGACCAGGATGGAGGTGCGAGCTGTCCCACGAAGGTACTTGCTGTCGACGTCGCTGGACCCAGGATTGGGCAACAAGTCTTGGCAAATGCAAGGCCCATGCGGTGGACCTAAAATGGCGTCTTGAGTGGACCAGGAGGGTCCAGGGTGCTCCTCTTTTGGAGGGGAGCAAGGGCTAGTCTGGAGCAACCAGACCAGCAGTGGTTGTCATCGTGGAGCGTCGTGAGAGGGCCACTAGCCAACGGGCAAGCGACCTGGACAACGCGGTGAGCAGCAAAGAGCAGAAGGGCCCCACGCAGATCTCGTGGATGCAGGGGGGCTGAACTTCGGTGCTGGAGCTGCTCAGGGTCGGGGCTTCTCTTACCCCAAAGCACTCAGTCGAGGGTCACTCGGTGGTCGTGCTGGACAAGCGTCGTGCAGTTCTGAAGATGGCCGGTCCCTCGAGGTCTCGTCGTACCCACGGATCACAGCTGGGCTGATGATGTAGGTTGAGGTCAGAGGTGCCAGGGAAGCCGGTTCTCGTCGTGCTGGAGCAGTCTTGATCCGGGCGAGAGACTGGCAACAAACCGCGATGCTTGATTGGTGCCTGCTGCTGCAGGGTGACTACTCCTTATTCACAAGGGAGAATCTTGGGAAGAAGTCTTGAGTTCCTTTCGTGGAAAGTAGTTTCAGGATTCAAAGATGATCTGATTTGGAAGGGGGCCAGTTCCTACCTTTATCCTGTAAAAAGGGGCTGGCACGCGACTAAGTCCTGCCCTATGGGTGGGACTAGGAGGGGGGTGGTTACACCCCTCTCCTTTGGCGGGCTTTCCCCAGATCAGGGGCTGGAGTGCCCCTGGAACTGGTTCCAGCCGGCCTATGCACAGTGAGCACCGGGGTGCCACTTGCAGTCACCTTCCTCTAAAGCCCTGCCTACCTAGGATACACAAAATCCTGTCTGGGACGGTGCTGGCACCGCCCCTGGCAGGAAACCCTTTGCCCTTGCCTCCTGGGCTGGAAGGACTCCCAGCAGCAGGAGGGCAGACTTGTGTCTCGGTGGCAGCATCCATTTTGTGGAGCTAAGGCTCTGTCTGACTTTAACCGGGGTTAAAGGTTACATACATGTCGTGTCCCTCTAGAAGGGTGGAATGCTAACCCCGTCGCCAGAATTGGCGAGGGGTTAGTATTCCAATTCGTATGACACCTTACTCGACATGTTTTGATAAAGCGATACCAGAGTTGGCATATAACCGCGAGGATTATAATGCACTTAAGAGTATATGGTATGCGATATCATGGAAACGGCTAAGGGATGGATCCCGAAAGCCGCAGACAGGCTCAGCTCATGCCAGAGCACTAACTCACACGATTCCAAGCACTCTGCCTTCAGGATTGTCAAGGCCTGCCATAGGAGTGACTGATAAGAGATCTGTGTGTCCATTTTAGGGTTAGATATAGGTATACTATATCTAAAGCAAAGGGTGATTACACCACCTTGCCCCAGCTGTCGTGCAGCCAGTTGTGTCAGATTTGGATGGCCAGCCAGGGGTGGCATAATACATGCTGCAGCCCCTGGTAGGCCCTGGGTACACCTATGCCCTGGGTACCTAAGGTACACTGTACAGGGACTGATAAGGTGACTCAGTATCCAATTAGTTATGTACCTAGGGTACATGGAATCCATTTTACAGAGAGAGCAGTAGGCCTGTGGTCCTGAATAGCAGGGCCCCAGGTCAACTAAGTCAGAAAACCAGCAAAACACCAGGCAAAAAGTTGGGGGCAACCATAGTCAGGGATCTACCTTCCTACATAACCCCCCCCCAAACGAAAGGAGATAAGGCTATCCTTGACAGGTAAGCCTATATTGCCTAAGTGGCCATATAAGGAAGTACCAGCACTGGCATGGTTACCCCCTATCTCATGGTCCACTAAGCAATCCCTCACCCTAAGGGTGTCTGAGGGTCTCCACCATAGGGAATCTCTACCTGTGGTGTGTTTTGGCAAAGTAAAAGGCTGGTGCTGAGATGGAATACTGAAGTGAGGCTCCACTAATTTTGGGCTCAGCTTCCTCCAATCATTATCCACCATAGAGGTCTTTCTTTCCTAGACTGAGTTGTGTTGAGCTCTCAGGGTCAACCTCTGGCTACCTAAAGCTGGAGGCTGAGTCTCTCTGTTTGGCTTACTGGGGGGACAGGTCAGGTTTGGGGCCCTCAGGTCCCAGGTTTGGCTGTGCCCAACAGTGTCCATCTGTGGGAGTTCCCTAACTAGGTTTAAGGGGGATCCCTCAGGAGTTTGTTTTATTTTCACCTGGCTAGGATTACTAGCTTCAGTGCCCTTAATCTGCTGATTGGGAAGTTCTTTTGGACAGGGGGCCCTTTGGGGTCCACCACTGGCCTCCCTGACCTCTACAGCCCTGGGCTGACTGAGGCAGGGTAGAGAGGGGCAGGTTACCTGCTCCAGACTGGGTCCCACCTTGGAAGGGTCCACTGACATCAGGGGTTCTGCCAGGCTAGGCCTGACTACCTCTGTGGCAGTTTCTTCACAAGGGGTCAGATCAGTTCCCTGAGGAGGCTGACCCTTTCCTAAAGTCTGGTGGGAGGGAGATTTCTCTTCCTCCTCAATGCTCTCTGTCTGAGTGGAGTGATCCATAGTTTCAGGCTTCACAACACTATCATCTGTCTGAGTTTGAGCTGTGGCCATCACAACTCTCCCAACCTTTTCAGGAGGGGGCTCAGTTTGGGTGTGGGCTGTGACCATCACAGCCTTTACAACCTGTTCTGGGAAGGAAGTTGTCTGAGATTGGGCTGTGACTGGCACAGCCCTCCTGACCTGTTCAGGGAGGACATCTTGGACTGGGGCTGTGGCTATCACTGCCCCACTAACCTTACCATGGAAGTTTACCATTTTAGAATGGGTTTCTTGCTCTACTTCAGCCCAGGCTGAGAGCTCTAAATCATTCCCCAGTAGGCAATCTACAGGCAAGTTTGGTGACACTGCCACTCTCTTGTGGCCAGTGACACCTCTCCAGCTGAGATTGACCACTGCCATGGGATGATCTCTCTGTACTCCATCAATATTGGTCACCTGGTATGTGGCACCAGGTAAAAGTTGCCTTGAGGGGACTAGACTCTCAGTCACCATAGTGATGCTAGCCCCTGTATCTCTATAGGCCTCAACTTTTATACCATTGATGAGGGGCTCCTGTCTGTACTTGCCCAAAGTGTTAGGACAAGTTGTGAAGTTGGCAAACCCCATGCCAGTCTCACAGACAAGAGTATCTAAGTTTGGGGACCTGGTTAGGCCAGATTCCCCAGGAACTCCCAAAGTAAATGCACCCAAATTCTTGGGGGCACTCCCACCACCTGGGGGATTACTACTGGTAGTAACAGGAGGTTTGGGAATGTTACTTGGGGGTATGTTCTCCTTATTGTTGTTCTTTGGGCAACTGCTGTCAGTTTTCAAATGACCCACCTGTTTACAGGGATAACAATAAGGTTTCTTCTGGTTATTAGAAGGATTCTGGGACCCACCCCCCTCCGAGGATTTTTGGGGCCCTGATGTGGTTTGATCTGGAGATTTATTCCCACCCTTCTCTGGAGGCTTGGTTGATTCCTTTTTCTGGTCACCACCTTGGTTCTTGGGCCTAATCCTGGTTCTGACCCATTTGTCTGCCCTTTTACCCAATTCTTGTGGAGAGGTCAGATCAGAGTCTACCAGGTGCTGGTGTAATAACTGGTTCTGACAATTATTTAAGACTTGCTCTCTCATAATAAGATTATACAATCCTGTGAAGTCAGTAAACTTGCTACCCAGTAGCCAGCCTTCCAAAGCCTTAGTGGCACAATCAACAAAGTCAGACCAGTCCTGAGACTGAGTTTTCTGGGTGTCTCTGAATAGCAACCTGTACTGCTCAGTGGTTAAACCAAACCCATCAACCAGTGTATTCTTCAGGACCTGATAATTGTTAGCATCCTCCACTCTTGTAGTGAGGAGCTTATCTCTACCTTTCCCATCAAAGGAGAGCCACAGTATAGCTGCCCACTGACTCTGGGGAATGCACTGGACAGTGCAGGCCCTCTCCAAAGCAGCCATCCATTTCTGGATGTCATCCCCTTGTTTAAAGGGAGGCACTATTTTTGTCAGGTGTTTAGTATCTAAACCCTTCTCTTTTTCTCTTGGGAGATTGCTGCCACCAGTGTGAACTATCCCACTCATCTGCTGCTCTCTAGCAAAGGCAAGCTTCTCTTTGGCCAGGGCAAGTTCTTCCCTTTCAATCCTCAGTTTAGCTTGTCTCATCCTTGCTTCATGCTCTCTTCTCTGAGGGGAAATCAATCTCCTCTGGGGAGAGTTCCTTCTCCCCTGAGAAGAGGCATTAGAGTGCAGAGATCTAATGGAGTCCCTAGAAAGAGATCTATCTCTCCTAACTCCAAGGTTAGGCCTCATTAGGGTCAGCACTGGGGGTCCCCCAGCTCCTTCCCTAAGTAGGTCTAAGTTGGCCCTAGTGAGTCTGCTGACTAACTCAGGACCCTTGTTTGCCTCACCCTCAGAGAGTTCCTCTAGATCCTCCCCCTCAACTGCATTTTCAGTGCCAAGGAGGTCTGGATTACCAAGGTGTCCCTCTAAGGCTGGCATATTCCCATCTCCCTGAGATGCTTTCCTAGCATCATATGTCTCTAAGAGACCTATCAGAAAGGGAATGGTGGGGTTAGACCCCTGTTTCAGTTTCCTGGAGGTACACACTTGTCTCATCTCCTGGAAACTGAGAGCTGCATATCTTGAAGGGACCTGTGGAGGGTCAATGCTTACCAGGGGAGTCTCAGTGGACTCTCCATGGTTAGACATGCTTTTCTCGTGAGGTGTAAGTGGTGCACTTACCTACACTATTTGTTTACCTACTGATCCCTTGCTAGAGTTGTAGTTTAGGGTGTGCTAGGCCCTAGGAGCTACAACAGCTGGTTCAGTAGAACTCAGAGTATTCTAAGCTTAGTTATATGTACCTTAGTACTTATGTGATCTTTCAAATGATATTCTTAGGATATGTGTGGTAAAACAACAGCAAGCTCAAATCCCAACCGCTGCTCACCAATGTGAGAAGTTGGCCTGATATATAATGTTCACTATTCTAGTGAGCACTCTGTATCAGTCCAAACAACCCTTATTGATGATTGGTTGTAAGTCAACCTTATAGACCAGCTATCCTAGTAGCATGGATACGAGCAGTCTAAGGCTAAGACTCTAGAGGGCGTGTTAAGCCAGCTGTTTTACCATCACATTACCCCTTGAACACCAAGTGAAAGGACACCACACAAGTTGTTATCAAAAATAAAGTATATTTATTTATAACAAGACTACCCTGGCTCTTTATGAGACAGGGAGCTAAGCACACAACAAAACTCTTAAAGAATTACTGAAAGTCGCACAATTTACACAAATGCCCGAGGGGCACGAAAAACCATATACACAAGAAGTGGAATGCGAAGTTACTAGCAGGTAAGTAACTATTCTCATAGACTTTAGAAACGCTAGGCCTACAATACTAAACCCTTAGATTAGAAGCAGGAGGCCTGTGGACGTCGTGTGCAGAGTGGGAACTCTCACGCGTAAGGCGGGAAAAAAGTCTATGGAGGCTAGCAAAGACAAAGTTACTGTTCTCGGGCGAACCCGACTAGGTGGGTCGAAAACAAGGGTGGATCCGAACACTTAGAGTGTTGGACTATGCTGAAGCACCGGAGTACTTGATTTACCTAGCCCAGGGGCGGCGGCTGCATAGGGTTCAAGTTGCGTCGGAAACCCTCGTTGAAGATCCAGGAGCCTGAAGAAAGAAGTTGCTGGCAGGCGACCAGTGAAGGAGTTCGTGGTGATCCAAGCCTGGATCAGGGAAGAAGAAACCTGTAAGCAGAGGGGACCAAGTTCTGAATCACTAGCCAGTGATTTGAGGGGGCACCAGGATGGCACCGGACGAAGTCACCTCAGCCAGGTGAGTGGGCGCTGCTGGGCTCTGCAGTCTCTCGGACCAGGAGGCGTTGTCAGCGACCAGGATGGAGGTGCGAGCTGTCCCACGAAGGTACTTGCTGTCGACGTCGCTGGACCCAGGATTGGGCAACAAGTCTTGGCAAATGCAAGGCCCACGCGGTGGACCTAAAATGGCGTCTTGAGTGGACCAGGAGGGTCCAGGGTGCTCCTCTTTTGGAGGGGAGCAAGGGCTAGTCTGGAGTAACCAGACCAGCAGTGGTTGTCGTCGTGGAGCGTCGTGAGAGGGCCACTAGCCAACGGGCAAGCGAACTGGACAACGCGGTGAGCAGCAAAGAGCAGAAGGGCCCCACGCAGATCTCGTGGATGCAGGGGGGCTGAACTTCGGTGCTGGAGCTGCTCAGGGTCTTGGCTTCTCTTACCCCAAAGCACTCAGTCGAGGGTCACTCGGTGGTCATGCTGGACAAGCGTCGTGCAGTTCTGAAGATGGCCGGTCCCTCGAGGTCTCGTCGCACCCACGGATCACAGCTGGGCTGATGATGTAGGTTGAGGTCAGAGGTGCCAGGGAAGCCGGTTCTCGTTGTGCTGGAGCAGTCTTGATCCGGAGGAGAGACTGGCAACAAACCGCGATGCTTGGTTGGTGCCTGCTGCTGCAGGGTGACTACTCCTTAGTCACAAGGGAGAATCTTGGGAAGAAGTCTTGAGTTCCTTTCGTGGAAAGTAGTTTCAGGATTCAAAGATGATCTGATTTGGAAGGGGGCCAGGTCCTACCTTTATCCTGCAAAAAGGGGCTGGCACGCGACTAAGTCCTGCCCTATGGGTGGGACTAGGAGGGGGGTGGTTACACCCCTCTCCTTTGGTGGGCTTTCCCCAGATCAGGGGCTGGAGTGCCCCTGGAACTGGTTCCAGCCGGCCTATGCACAGTGAGCACCGGGGTGCCACTTGCAGTCACCTTCCTCTAAAGCCCTGCCTACCTTGGATACACAAAATCCTGTCTTGGACGGTGCTGGCACCGCCCCTGGCAGGAAACCCTTTGTCCTTGCCTCCTGGGCTGGGAGGACTCCCAGCAGCAGGAGGGCAGACTTGTGTCTCGGTGGCAACATCCATTTTGTGGAGCTAAGGCTCTGTCTGACTTTAACAGGGGTTACAGGTTACATACATGTCGTGTCCCTCTAGAAGGGTGGAATGCTAACCCCGTCGCCAGAATTGGCGAGGGGTTAGTATTCCAATTCGTATGACACCTTACTCGACATGTTTTGATAAAGCGATATCAGAGTTGGCATATAACCGCGAGGATTATAATGCACTTAAGAGTATATGGTATGCGATATCATGGAAACGGCTAAGGGATGGATCCCGAAAGCCGCAGACAGGCTCAGCTCATGCCAGAGCACTATCTCACACGATTCCAAGCACTCTGCCTTCAGGATTGTCAAGGCCTGCCATAGGAGTGACTGATAGGAGATCTGTTTGTCCATTTTAGGGTTAGATATATGTATACTATATCTAAAGCAAAGGGTGATTACACCACCTTGCCCCAGCTGTCGTGCAGCCAGTTGTGTCAGATTTGGATGGCCAGCCAGGGGTGGCATAATACATGCTGCAGCCCCTGGTAGGCCCTGGGTACACCTATGCCCTGGGTACCTAAGGTACACTGTACAGGGACTGATAAGGTGACTCAGTATCCAATTAGTTATGTACCTAGGATACATGGAATCCATTTTACAGAGAGATCAGTAGGCTTGGGGTCCTGAATAGCAGGGCCCCAGGTCAACTAAGTCAGAAAACCAGCAAAACACCAGGCAAAAAGTTGGGGGCAACCATAGTCAGGGATCTACCTTCCTACACCCGTACCCGGACCCAGGCCAGCAACCAGGGTTAAGGGGAGGTGGCGCTGCACAAAGAAAACCAGTGCGTGAAACTCCACCTCCCCAAATAAGGCCCATGCCTGCACCCCTTGTGGGCGCCGCCTTCCTCAAGGAAGACGGTCGCGGCTCTGGCTACGTCGAGCCCGGTGTCCCTTTAACATGGTTCTGGGGTAGGCGGCGGGGAGGGAAAGAAAAGGTAGAAACTAAAAAAGTAGGTGAAAGAAATGAAAAAAGCAGATAATAAAAAAAGAGTGAAAAATTTGTTTAAAAACACACAAAAAGTAGACAAAAACAAAAAATAGTCTGAGAGATAATAAATAAAAAAGATCAAAAAAAAGTTTCCACAAACAAAGGATTGATAAGATAGAGAGAGGATTGAAAAGCAGGCCCCAGAACCATAGCAATAGAGTGAAAAACAAGATGGCCGCGCCCATTACGACCGCGTGGGCAAGTTTGTGCGATATTTTCCACCCGAGCACGCAAAAAGCATCGCGAACACGTAATAGCATTCCCGAACAGGAAATACTTATCGCAAACAGATGTGAAAATGCATTGCGCGACCTGGAACAGAAGATTAGCATCGCGAGCGGGCAGCACAAGTGAAAACAAGATGGCCGCACCCATAAGCGACCGCATGGCCAAGTTGGTGACACATTTCCAATGCCATCATGCAAAAAAATATCGTGAACAGGCGGGACAAGCACTTCCGCGCCTTTGTTATATTTCTGCTGGTTTGCGGGGATTTTGGCGTTTTCGCGAAGATTTGCATAAGGCGATTACGCAAATTCTTCCCACCTCTACTAAAACCTTCTTGGTAGGAGGGTAGGATATTGTTCTCCTCCATCCAGGTTGTATTCTTCGTAAGGAGAGCACGGGAAAAGACCCTTTGAGCACCATCGATGAGGGTAATAGGCCTGTAGTTGGATGGTAGTGAGCAATCACCCTTCTTAAAAATGGGGATAACATTGGCACAAGGCACAAGGGGGGTATAGGAGCCCCTGCAGCAATTCCATTGGCCAGGGCCTAGAAGTATGTACACCAATTGGCGATGTCATTTAGGAAGACATCACCAGATATTCTGTCTGTTGGGCTTTATTCCAACAAACAGAGTTCATGCTTAGGATGATTTCAGCTTGCAACAACAGACTGAGGGTCTTGGTACTAGTATGGTTAATGAAAGGAGCTTCAGTAGCCGGATCCCCTGATCCAGTATATACTGTTGTGAAGTGTTTGTGCCAGGCGGAGATGGCAATATTGTTAGTAGGTGGCCTTGGTCTTTCTGCATCTCCCTTCGCAACTAAAAACCAAAACTGTTGCTAGTATTTCCTCACACAAGCATCGGTAATCTGAAGCCATCGTCTCTCTTCCCAGTCCTTTTTGGCATTGGTCAAGGCTGTCCTATATGTTCTCCTTCCTTCTCTTAATTCCACCAGATTATTTGTGTAATAGCAATAGCCAGGTTTGATCTTAAGTTCCTACACCCTTGATTGAACCAGGAGAAGTGTGGACTGGCGGATTTATGCTTGCCTGGGGCTGTTGGGGCATACTAAAATAGGACACTAAACAAATGTGTGTGTCAAGCTGTGATCTTAGTAGGCCCATCGTGCTGCTCGAGCAGGCTATATAACTCACTATTACTGTCTATGAGGTTAGACTTTATATCATTGAGTTTTGAAGTATCAGTAGCTACTCAGGCCCATTTGAGTCACCTATTATCATTGGATGGCCAAACCTCCCTTGTTGTAAGGGGCATACTTGAAATACTAGGATTTTTAGCCCATAGCGATGTTATGGTAAGCTCAAGTGGGTTGTGATGGCTATCGGAGGTGGTTCTGACCACTATGTCCATCACTCCAGGCCACAGTCAGATGTCTATCAGAATATATTCGATACAGCTCATATTTAAAGTCCTATTATATGTATTCGCACCCCTCTTATCTAACGTGGTTCGAAGGTTTCCTACCCTAAGCCCATGCTCAAGGGTGAGAGCATGAAGCTGTAGCACTGTACATGTCCATTTTGTATTAGGTGGTAACTCAAGAGGGGGGATGAGCCATAACTCATCCACATTATCAGTATCTGTTACTTCCCGTGTATCTAGGGGTTCATAGGTGACATTAAAGCCTCCTGATAAAATTAGTGGTGCCTGATGCTCCCTCACCTCAAGACAATCTTCTAAAGCTTGGAGAATGGGTGAGTTACAATCAGCCTTGAAGCTGATTGTAGACATCAAAAAGATCTAGTGTTAGGTTTGAAAATCCCATTCCTGCAATGCACTTGTTGTATGCTATATTAGGTTAGCAGTGTGTGGATAAATAGACGCCATTTGTATTCCTGTTACGCAACCCACTGAGTTATTCCCGTAATGTTCATGCTTCAGTTAGCGAGTATGACTCCATTTTGTATTTCGTAATCCCTATTAGGCTGCTTAGACTGTGCCTGAACTAGGGTTCATTACTCGTACTGCTTGCCTCAGCAGAACACTGTACTTTATTATTTTCTCTTATGTTGAAGGCTGTCAAGGTTGTTTCTCGACTTACTAATGAATAGACCATTCTGCCCTTGCATACCTATCTGATTGTGTGGTTCTGCTCCCATGTTAGGAGACGCTGAGGCTCAGCACAGTAACCTTGAGTTGCAGGTAGCATGTACCCATCTGGCAGGTGGTAGCTCATCCCTCTGTGCCCTCTTTGTTCATTTTCGCCCCAGGCTGGTAACTTTCCACTGTGGGTGTGATTGGAGGCTCTTGGGAAGAATCATTACGTGTTGTAGACTGTTGGGGGGTCAGACCCTCGGCTGAGATCTTAGAGTGCAGGTCAGATTGGATTCCCCTGCAGAGCATTTTTGATAAAAGTATGATTGTATTCTCTACTGTCTGACCGACTCTTCATTACTTGGGAAGGCACTGCAGGTAGTTGTAAATAACCCAGGTGGCTCCTAAGGGCTACTTCCTTCACTTGCCTTGTGCTGTCCCAAACCCTAATGTGAATGGCAAAATATATGAGAGCTGTTGGTATTAAGCTCTCGTGTGGTACAGTGCCGCACAATTTTAACCTATATTAACAGCCCTCAGCCAGTCTTCCTGGTCTACTGGTAACTGCTGGGCTACAGAACGACACATACCATGGGATAAAACAGGAGTAGTGGATCAGGTTTCATTCAAAATGCATATATCAAATTGCTCTATCTATTGAACCAGTGAGCATGTGCCACCTTAGTCCCTACTCCAGCCACATTCCAATATAGTATGCAGAGTTTTGATTAACAACCTCTGGAGGCTATTCATGGAGACTGGTTCCCATCCATAGCAACGCCAAACCGCTTGCCTGGAGTGATTTCTCGCAATGATAAGAACCCCTCATCGAGGGTGCCAATAGTAATCTGCAATTGATCGGGAGGCCCTTGGCTATTATGCTTTGGTATTGATAGCATTGAGTCAATTTGGAGCCTAGCTTTGTTTTCTAGGTGGTTAGCCCTACTTAGATGTAAAGGTTTTATATTGGGTGGGCAGGATTTGCATGGCAGTCAATCATAGGTGGCCAAAGATGAATCTGAAACCAATAAGTTGCTGTGTCGATTAGAAGTTTGTAATTGAGTCTGTATTTTCGTAGAATACCAGTAGGAGTAGGGGAACATCATCTTGCCTCTAGTGCTATTAGGTTGTGGGCTAGATCCCCATGTATTAGATGTAACTCGATACAATCCATTGGGAATGTATTATCAGTTAACCTTTTAGCCCATAAAATGTCTTCCCTGATGATGGATCTACACCCCCTCACTTTACGGATCCAATGAAAAGATTTGTTTATCAGGGAGTCTTTACCTTCATAATTCACAATTGATGGGATTTTGAGCACATTCGCCATATAGATACTCCTACCGGGACATTGGAACTGATCTCGCCTATAGTTAGGGTATTGCCCACTGACAGCTAATGTTCTGTCACAGCTTTGCATTAATTTTAAAACGTTCTTGCTGGGGAAGATATCAGGGGGCTCAGTGGGAATGGACATTAAGGGGACTATGCAATCACTGGCATTACTAAATTAAAGTGTGCATCCAGCATTCGACTTGGGATTCTGTTCTATAGGGGACCTCTATATAGCAGAAATTTGACGTGTCCATGAGAGCTAGGATTAGTGAATCGAGTGAAGTGACTTCAACCAGATCTGAAATAATTATAGACATATCCCGTCCCATCATAACTGCCTCCACTGGGGTGTCCTCAGCCCTTCAGTCGATTATATCTTCCTCTGTATGTACAAGGGTGAGCCTCTTGGGAGAGGGGCCCCCATTAGCTCAGACTCTTCTCCCTACTCATTACAGGCCAGATGCTGTACAGGGAGAAACCTGTTGGATAAACAATGTTAGTGTCAATGTCGGTACCAGTACCCTCTATAGTTTTGTCCGTAGCAGCAATAGAAATTGTGGAAACCCCTGTCTCAGCTATTTCAGTGGTAACTGTATGTTCAATGGCATTATGGTGGCTTGGGTGGGATTTTTGGTGCTTGTGTGTTTCCTTTGGTGAAAATGGCAGGTATACGTTTCACAGGTGTATGATTGGGATTAAGATTTGGGCTAGAAGAGTGCGGTAGCTCAACTGGAAAGTGAAAGGTGTCAAGTGTAGCTGAAGGAGTGGCGGGGTCTAAGATTTCTTCACTTTACACTAATAGATCATTGATGCAATCCAAAACACAGTTGTTG
This sequence comes from Lissotriton helveticus, assembly GCF_964261635.1. NCBI lineage: Eukaryota > Metazoa > Chordata > Amphibia > Caudata > Salamandridae > Lissotriton > Lissotriton helveticus. The sequence continues at coordinate 1,534,333,525 of NC_136057.1, forward strand.
GCTGCCGACTTACAAACCAGTTTTCTTCTACTGGGTTTCGAGCAAGGATCTTCTGTGCCCCCCCCCCCCCCCAGGTTGCAAGTGTTTTCTTCTCCATGGAGTTAGAAATAGTGTATTACAGATCAAATAATGTATAAACTTACTAGGGCACAAATATAAAAAATATTGTGACACTGTCCATGTTGCACTGTGATTGACTTTGCGTCTGATGAGCTAATACATTAAAGATAAGGGCCTCCAGGTGCAGGAAGGAGCGTCAGGTGGACAAGGGCTTTTGGGGGCTGTAGTTCCGTGCCTCACCACAGCAATTTCAAGGGTCCCACGTAGTGGGGCTTGCGGCCGAAGATAAGTGCCTTCGTGCGCAGGAAGCAGGATCAGATGGAGCAAGGGCTCTTGGTGGCTCTAGTTCCTTGGCCCGACACAGCGGTTCAAGGGTTCTATATCTTTTTTTACCTATTTACTTTCCAGTGCTGGAAAATACTTGAAAGTAGAGCACAGCAAACACAGATCACTGCTTTGCATTACTTAGTGACAAGGGGGCGTATCATGGGTGGTGCATGGGGATTCCCAGGCAACCACCCAAGGTTTTTGATGCTAAGCCTCATTTACTCAAAAAAGTACCCAGGGTTTAACTTGAGAAAATAGAGCCCATTTTGTATTGGCGCTATGAAAGAGAAATGCTTTCATTTCTCATTTATTTTCCGATGTATGTGTGTTGCACTGTGCCACCCAGATACAAAGTGGGAAAAGGTTCAAGTTAGTCTAAGCATGGTGTTTTGTACTGGAAGAGTTCTCTTCCAATACAAAACCTCTTTTAGACTCACTACTGGGAGGGGAGGAGAGTGCCATATTTTTGTATATATGGTGCTCTCTTGCTCTCTCCTTCTCACACAGTGCAGCATTTGTGGCTGCAGCACTGCCAACAACATATTGAAGGTCAACCCTAGTATAATTTGTGCCCTAGGTGTTTTATGTTTAACATGTTTTTAGTTATGATACTTAGATTGTATAAAGAAATGCAAAAAATCATGTTACTAGAAAAGGTTTTATGATCTTAGGTTTGATAATCTACCATATTTGAAAGCCACAAGCATACTATCCAGTATCCCAAGAGGGAAATGGTGTAACGCTTCTGAAATCAGCATCTGGAGATCATATCTCAGTATCTTGCTGTCAGGTTCTTACCTCTGATCAGTAAACCCAACTCTAAAGCAGTGCCAATGTTCATTGTGATCCAGATATATGCTGCAAACCTAGAGGCTTATTTACAAGCCCCTTGCGCAGCCGGCAGTGCAGAGTGCAGACCCACATCTACAAGGCCACGCAAAGCCAGTTTGCGTTGCTTTTCATGGCCTCATTGTTATGTTGTAAGGCAATGCAGTGCAAGTCACTTTGTTGCCTTACTCTACATCAGGGGCATTCCATGGGCCTTGTAGTGTATTTTTCCTGGCACATCCATAGATTTTGACACATTCTAATATTTCCAAGGATCTGTAAACCCGGGAATGCTTCAAAACTGTATGCCTCCCCAGGGGAAGCATAACAAGCAGAAATATCCTTATTTTTTCTAGTTGTTTTCTCTTTCTATGTGTGCTGCATTCTGCAGAACACACTTAGAAATAGGAAATCGCCTCCATGGAGCATTTTTGTGCAGGAAGGTGTCCCACAAAAACAATCCTGCCAACAACGCAGATACCCTTGCAGAGAGCCTGTGTTGGCACTAAGCACCAAATTGTGTGTTCTGGCTGAAAGGACAGGAATGCACTGTATCTTGTAAATGCAGTGCATTCCTGCCCTTTCAAATTGGCATCGGGCAGAGTAACAAAAAGGCTTGTGGCTCTACCCAACGCCAATTCTTTGTAAATGAGGCCCCTAGTGCGTTAAAATCAAAATATGACTCAAAATAAAAATTGTAGATTTCAAGCTTAATGAGATAATGGCATATATTAGAACTGTTCATTCTGCATTTTGAGTTTAAATAACAGCAAAGGTGCCAAAAAGGACCCAATACCCTAAAAGTGTTTTTTAGCTCTATTGCTGTATTTTCAATTAAATAGTAAGCATAAATTACAGGATTGTTTTAAAAAGCTATTAAACAAGTTTTGATTCTAGCAAATCGATCTAATTTGCTCATGCATTTGTACATTTTAATCATGCAGTGACTGAGATACATTTGTTTTTGTTTAATGTACTGTAAGAACAGCAGCAACATGGGGCCTGAAATGATAGATTGTACTTAGTGACTTATGAAAAATAATACAATGCACATCAATCACCTTTTGACTTACAAACCACATGCTATTGTACTAAATCCAGGCAGCAGTGCAGACACACGAGTCAACATTTACTGTTCTTAGAAAAAGTTACTCATTGGCTTCTGCAGTCTTTTTTATTTAATTAAATAATAATAACATCTAGTCATTCAAACATTTATTTTTTACTCATAGTTGAGTAGGAAGGTATATATGATGCCTTAAGGCAAGCTATGAAAGGGTGTGGGTAGTTGGAACCTTGGGGAGGAAGATTCAAAGGAATGACAGATGCTGCAGGGAAGCTGTGGATGAGGTCTGTTAAATGAATATCTTACCTATAAAGCGATTTAACCGTGTGGAACATAAATGTCATATTGGTGGCTAGCTTGGAAAACCACCCTTAGACAGCAATACCCAGGCAGAGGCAGATTTGGGAGATTCTGGGGCAAATCACGAGTGATGAGGAAATAGACATTTAGCTACTGGACAGTTTGGAGTTTTCTGCGTTCATTTTGTTGTTCGGGTGCCAATCCCCCGCACACTGCCCCAGGGACCACCACCCCCCGGGGCAAAGCAACGCAGCCCCCTGGCGCATACTGTAGGTTCCAGGTGGGCTAGTTGGCCCCCATGGACCCACAGTATGCAAGGGGGAATGGTTCCCCCTCTGCAAACGCGCCAGGGGGCTGCATTGCAGAGAGGTGTAAAACGGAGGGTGGCCTCATTACACCTCTCTGCAATGCAGCCCCCTGGCACATACTGGAGGTTCCTGGTGGGCTAGTTGGCCCCCATGGACCCCCAGTATGCATGGGGAATTAGTTCCCCCTCTGCAAACGCGCCCGGGGCCTGTATTGCAGAGAGGTGTAAAAAGGGGTGTGGCCTCATTACACCTCTCTGCAATGCAGCCCCCTGGCGCATACTGGAGATTCCTGGTATGAGTGAAATGTCCAGCTAACTAAAACATGTGTGAAACCTATGTTTTTTCAGTGAATATATATATATATATATATATATATATATATATATATATATATATATATATATATATATATATATTACCTACTGGCCAGTAAGTAGTTATAGTTAGGACCTACTTTCCAGAGGAAATCCACAACATTGGCGCTGGTGGACAAATCGGTTCGAATTTCTCTAAGAAAATGGCCTGCTCAGCTCCGCTCCTTCGCTGAAAGATTGGGGGTGATTCGTCAAGTGGGGGCCGAGAAAAAAAGGGGGTCCCAAAACGTGTTTTCCCCATGCAATTTTCCCTAGGGACCTTCAGCCAGGGCCACAGCCCGAACTGCTGAACGGAATTACACCAAATTTGGCAGAAAGGTAGAGTTCAGTTCGCAGATTGTGATTTTAAAATCACAGCGATATCTAGAGACGAAGTACTGCACGCGTATGGAGATCCGTTCAATTACGAGCATGAGCTGCATGTTGATTGGATGTTTACTGTGTGCCAACACTGCAAACCAGGAAGTATTGGCAGCCATCTTGTGTCTCGGTAGAACCGAGTGACAAGAAAACAGTAAAAGAAAGTTGATAAATAAGGAAATGGGGCAGGGTAGAAACATCCTGACCCTCTAGACCTGGTCAGGGGGTCCTACATGGATCTTTTGGTCGCAGTTTAAAAAAAAAATAAGAAATTGTGGGGTACGTGTATCGTACGCGTACGCGGCAGAAAAGGAAAAAAAAATAGAAGTCCGTTTCATTCTTAATTAGCCCCTGGGGGCTATTTTTTCCAAGATGGGGGCTTGTAAGGCCCTAGGAGCCATGGGAACGCCACCCTCCGGGGTTTAAGCTTGGCCACTCCCCCAACTTCTCCAGGGGCCTCGTACTGCCATCGTCCTGTGTAGGCTCCTACCAGCTGCCCGCTCAGTTTCATGGACCTGACAATGAGTTCTACAGTGTCCTTAGCCTTTTTGTTGTTTTGTTGACTAACCAGTTTGTGTTCAAGATTGTATTGCGACTTATATAGCGCACGTATCACCCGAAGGTATCAAGGCGCTTGCTTAGGGAACCCGTCCTGGTATTCCCCTGTGAGATACCCCGGCAGGGTATCCACAAGGTGAAAGCCAGGCATCCCGCCGCGAGGGGCCGTAGTGGAGATTAAGCAAGCTATTACCCAGAGTCGCAGAGTGTGACCCCGTGAGTCGAGTAGGCACCGGAGCGAGAATTGTCGAGTCCGTGGAATTTTTGAGCCCGAGACCCGCCGAGGCGGGGAATCGAACCCTGGTCCACGGCCGATCTCAGCTTCCGGGTCTGCCGCCTCAACCACTGAGCCACACTTCTCCACGATTCACCGTCTTATTTGTGTAGATTTCCTTTGTGTATGTTTTGTGTATTTTCTTTTGTATCTGAGTTTGTATATTCAGTGCTTGATCCAGTGTTCTGAACATAGCAGTACATCTGTAGGCATGTAGTTTACTCCTTTCCTTTCTCTACCTCCACCCTAATTGACAATTTAATGGGGGAAGTGAAAGTAAGGCACTGCTGTCGTCACTGTTTTAAGTTTACAACACAGTAGGTAGGACACGGGTTAAAAAAACGATCCTCCACCACTCTTGGACCCTCCTGGTTCTTGTTGTCACTTCATTTGCTATGTCTTAAGTATTTAATCTTTGCACTTGACCGTGGTCCTTCTACAGTGTATTCTCATCATAGTCCAAGCACATACAATCCATTATCCACTGTTCTTGCCCATTCTGTGTGGTGTAATCGTCAACACTTATTGCACATTATAGAATTCCTTCAGTGTACCCGCTTTTAAAATGTCTCCACTGGGTATTGTAGATGGAGATTTTGGACCACCCTTTTCATCCATTCTTGCATCTTGAGATGTAAATTCTTACCTGTGTTCTTCACCTCTTACTTCACCCTTTTAAATATTCAAATGTTATCGGAAAGATATTACTAATCCTTATCATCGAAAAAGTAACAAGTTTCTAAAATAATTTTATATGTGAGTTGTGTATGTTATCCTAATACCCAACATTCCAATGAGACGCTTTGTACCATTATATAATGTGCTTTAGTTGCAGTGTTGTATTTTGTTTTGGTTTGTATGTGATTACAATGAAAGGTAACATATTCTTGTATATGATAAGTAAAGCACTTGACACAATGCATAGTGACACTGTATTTGTTGTATTTATTTTTCGAATGTTTTCAAAATAATATACACTCAAGTACAAAATATGCTGATATTACAGTCAGGATAGAAAGAAGTGTTTATGTTTTTGTAGAAGGACCTAAAAAATAGGAAAAATAGTATTGAAAATCAACAAAACAAGTTGGAAGACGGTTTCGAAATTAATAAAAGTGTCATAGAAGAGCTGAACATACTTTTTGTAAGTAGCTACAACGAAGAGGAAGAAATTAATGCTGCAGATATCAGTTGTAATTTTGTAGACGAAATCTTGGATGCTGATTTTGTGGAAGCATTAGATGACATTGAGTATGATTATATGACTTTTCAAATTGATAAGCAGGAAAATAAAATACATGATGAAATTATTTTAAAAGTTCTATGAAATTATGAGATGTTACAAGAATAAATGTATTATTAGAAAATAATAATGGTTTGAGACACACTTCTTGCAGAATTGGAATCATTCAGGTAGTACTGAAGTGCTCATGATGCAAAGTGGGCCTTAAGGCATGGACTGCTTCAAACTCATATAGACTATGTATGCACTCTTCCATGCACCGCCAAACTTGTGTTTTATACCTTGAATACCCCGCTCGGTATCCTTAAAGTTCCAGCAAAAACGATCACATTTCTGTTTTAATATTGTAGTGAGCCACACAGTACAATGTATCACATTTATTTTCTGTTACCAACTCAAACACTGATATTACAGTAAATCATTTTTTAGAATAGTTGCAATATATCCCAAAAAGTTTTATGAAAGCAGTTGAAACACTGATATTATAGTAAACAAGTTTTAAAAATAGTTTCAAGGTGTCATAAAATGTTTTATGCGAGTACTACAAACATCGATATTACAGTAATGTAGTTGTGAAAATAGTTGCAGTGTAGCTTAAGATATTGAACGTGAGGAGGAAAATAACACTGTAACAACATGCAACAGTAAAGAAGTTGTGAAAATAGTTTCAATATATAACAAAAAGTCATTTCACTTCACTGAGAACATGTTTCTTTTCTATTGACAGATTTTATATCTTAACAATGGAAAATGTCACTTACACAGTAAGCATTTCTTTTTGGCATGTAGTTCTGTAGATTTAGATGTTTTTCATAGTCCTGCCATGTTGTGTTGTGTTTGGCCAAGGTAGTAGCTATAACAAAAAGGCTTGATAAAGGGCCTTGACTTTGAATCAGAATGTGAAATTCAAGAATAATTGATAACCCCAGTCAATAAAAAGCAGGAAGTAGGTGTGTGTATGTGTAGATGATGTGTTGATTGAGTGGAAGATGAATAATGTAAAAAATAAGAAAGGCTACAAGTGTGCAAATTACCCACTGCCTTCAGCCGGGGTAGTAGCTACAACAAAAAGGCTCGATAAAGGGTCTTGACTTTGAATCAGAATATGAAATTCAAGAATAATTGATTACCCCAGCCAAGAAAGGCAGCAAGTGTGCAAATTTCTTGCTGCCTTCGGCCGGGGTAGTTGTTACAACAAAAAGGCTCGATAAACAGCCTGCACTTTGAATAGGAATATGAAATTGAACAATATTTGATAACTCCTGTGAAGAAAGGCAGCAAGTGCGCAAATTTCCCACTGCCTTCTGCCGGGGTAATATCTACATGAAAAAGGATCAATAAAGGGCCTTGACTTTGAATCAGAGTATGAAATTGAAGAATAATTGATAACCCCAGCCAAAAAAGGCAGCAAGTAAGTGTGTGTATGTGTAGATGGCGTGTTCATTGAATGGAAGATGAATAAGGTACAAAGTAAGAAAGGCTGCAGACGTGCAAAGTAAGCACTGCCTTATCAGGGAAGTAGATCTTTGGATACCCAGCTCATTACACAGACTGTGAGTCGCAAGAAAGGATGCAAGTGTGGAAATTATCCACTGATATTCACGGGAAGTAGTTACCAAGAAAGTTGAATAAAGGGCCCGCATTTTGAATTTGAATTAATTGAAGAATAATTGATAACCCCAGCCAAGAAAGGCAGCAAGTGTACAAATTTCCCACTGCCTTTGGCTGGGGTAGTAGCTACAACAAGAAGGCTCAATAAAGGGCCTGCACTCTGAATACAGATATAAAATAGAAGAATAGTTGATAACCATAGCAACGAAAGGCAGCAAATAGGTGTGTGTATGTGTAGATGATGTGTGGATTGAGTGGAAGATGAATAAGGTAAAAAGTAAGACAGGCTGCAGACGCGCAAAGTAACCACTGCCTTATCAGGGAAGTAGATCTTTGGATACCCAGCTCATTACACAGACTGTGCGTCGCAAGAAAGGATGCAAGTGTGGAAATGACCCACTGCCATTCACAGGAAGTAGTTACCAAGAAGGCTAAATAAAGGGCCTGTATTTTGAATTTGAATTACTTGAAGAATAATTGATAACCCCAGCCAAGAAAGGTAGCAAGTGTGCAATTTCTTTACTGCCTGTGGCCGGGGTAGTTGTTACAACAAAAAGGCTCGATAAAGGGCCTGCACTTTTAATACAAATATGAAATAGAAGAATAGTTGATAGCCATAGCCAAGAAAGGCAGCAAGTAGGTGTGTGTATGTGTAGATGATGTGTTGGTTGAGTGGAAGATGAATAATGTACAAAATAAGAAAGGCTGCAAAGTGTGCAAATTAGCCACTGCTTTTAGCTGGGGAAGTAGTTACAAGAAAAAGGCTCGATAAAGGGCTTTGAGTTTGAATCAGAATATGAAATTGAAGAGTAATTGATGACCGCAGCCAAGAAAGGCAGCAAGTAAGTGTGTGTACATGTGGATGATGTGTTCATTGACTGGAAGATGAGTACGGTAAAACGTTAGAAATGTTGAAGATGCGCAAAGTAACCATTGCCTTATCATGGAAGTAGATATTTGGATACCCAGCTCATTACACACACTGTGCGTCGGAAGAAAGGATGCAAGTGTGGAAATTACGCACTGCAATTTACGGGAAGTAGTTAACAAGAAGGCTGAATAAAGGGTGTGCACTTTGAATTTGTATTACACGAAGAATCAGGAACATATCTATCCTAACCATTACTCATTAGACATTTATCAAGCTTTTTTGTTGTAACTACTCCGACCGAAGGCAGTTGGAAATTTGCACACTTGCTGCCTTTCTTGACTGGGGTTATCAATTATTCCTGTTTTTTATGAAGTTGATAGACTGTTTCACGTAACAGAAAAGTTCATCGCAATTAATGTATAGAAATTTAAGTTTACTAAAATCAAAGATTAATATGTGAGTATGGACTGCTTTGCGAAGATGCTGTTGCAGTAGTTTATGTGCTTGGTGCAGTAGCAGGTGGGTTGCCCTGCAATTTTTGTGTTGCAGCTCAAGCAAAGTTGTTGGGGTGCAAGTTCTTCACGTGTCGCACTATATTTTCTGTGTCTAAGAAGTCTTTTTTGGATGGATTACCCTTTGAAAGAGTTGTTTGGTAAATTTTACAGATTACTTTTGGAGCATTAACCTTCGGCTGGAGTAGTAGCTACGACAAAACGGCTCGATAAAGGGCCTTGACGTTCAATCAGGATATGAAATTTAACAATAATTAATAATCCCAGCCAAGAAAAGCAGCAAGTGTGCAAATTGAGCACTGCTTTCGGCTGGAGTAGTGGATACCAATTACAAGATAATGTCAAAAAAGGTAATGTTGAGCATAGCGATGCTCCTGCTCCCAGCATTTTATTAGGTCGAAAGACTGTTCCCCGTAAGACAAAAGTTCATGACAATAAATGCATAGAGTGTTAATTTCACCAAAATCAGGAACAATTTGTGGGTGTGGACTGCTTGGTGAATATGCTGCTGCGGCAATCGATGTGCTTGGTGCAGCAGCAGGTGGGTTTTCCTGTAAACTCCGTGTTGGAGCTCGAGCAATGTTATTGGGGTTCAAGTTCTTGATATGTCGCATCATACTTGGTATGCCAAAGGAGTATTTTTTTAATGGATTACTCCTTTAAAGAGTTGTTTGGCAAATTTTACAGGTTACTAACGGAGCATTGACATGTTTTTGCCCTTCAGGGATAGTAAATAAGTTCCAAATTAGAGCTTTTTTCTTCTTCTTTGGCGGCTCTTCAGGAATGAAATCTCTTTCGGAAGAAAAGCTGGAAGATGAGTCCATTGCTGTTATTATGGTGATATTCCTTCTATTTGACAGGATTCTCAGAAGAGATGGTCCTTCTGAGGAAGTAAAAGTAAAGTAAAGTCCACATTTGTAAAGTGCACAATCACCCGTAAGGGTCTCTAGGCGCTGGGGGACGTCGGGAAGATTAAGTGAGCTATTGCCCAGAGTCACATGGTGCTGGGCTAACCTGCCGCCGGAGCCGGGGATCGAACCGTGGTCCCCAGATTCCAGCGTCAGTCGCCCTGGCCGCGGCGCCACACCTCTTCCACAAGTCAAAGTAGAATGAATAAAAAGGGAGGGATCTTTGAACATTTGGAATAGGAAGTGTTATGAACCAGTACACTATAATACGTATACTTTCTGGCTTTTTTTCAGTTAAATATTACATTTCTTGTACAGATTTAAATACTCGATTTCCTGTTGCATGAAGACTTAGACTCAGCATAATGATTCTTCTAGATTTGGAGTACAGACTTGCAGATGATAAGCGATCTGAACATTCATAAGCTCCAATTTCTCGATGAGATAACATCTTTAAACTGTAACTATATAATTTTTTAGTTAGACTTTTCTCGTAGGAAATCTATTCTCACATCTCCTTCAGTTCTGTCTTTTCTGATTTTGTTATGTAGGGTGTTAGATACCGAGCAACAGCAACGGAATTGTCTGCAATATATTGAATGTCTATGTTAGCATTCCGCATGGACAAAATGACTGGGTTGTAGTCATTTATGTATTTTGACTCTTCATTTCTTTTTAAGTTGTATGTATTTTTTGGAGACTTTCTTGTGATAGTATGTAGCAAAGATGACATAAAACTGTTCAGTCTTCCTTTCAATATTACAGGACATGGAAATCCAAAATGACATTTGGTGTAGAACTTTTCCTTAAATTTGTAGTTTCGACAACAGTATTTCCCACAACGATGTCTTAAGTCCTTATCTTGTGTACTTTTGGGTATATCACATGTATCATATTTTCCAATAAAAGACAGCACAGTATCATCTGACTCAGTTGCACATTTGGGAGCATCTTTGATCCATATTAGCATATGTATGTGAGGAGCATCTTTCGGCTGATACTCTTTTATCCAAAAGAAATCCAAAACCTTTCCAAGAGGAGAATTTTTTTTATTGGTGATAAAAGATATTAAAGCTTCGAATCTATGATTGAAATACCTGCATACATTAACTGGATCCAAAGAGCACAATTCTCCAGGTGTCTTGTATTCAATATTTAGTATCTTTGGATTTGTGTCTCGAAGAAATTGAAGTAAATCATCTCAAGTGTACTCAGCACAGCTCACATACACATTTTTATAAAATTGATTAGTTTTTTTACCAGATACGTTGCCTTTTTCACTTTCCTAACATTCACTAATTCTTGCCAGATGTTCTTACTCCTAGTAGGAACGCAATTAACAAGAATAACTAAAGGTTCATCTTCTACATTTTCTACACCAATTGTTTCAATTTTTTATAAAAAATCTACGGGCAAATATACAACTCTTTCCTTTAATCCTGTTTGTAAATCTGAAGGAGGCAATTTTCCTGTCTTAGGCTCCATACGAACAATAGCCTGAAATGGATGCACACATTGAATAAGAATAGACTCATAGGTATCTAAATCCATCAGTTCGGAAAGGAATAATTACCAACTCAAGATTATTATGCACAGCTCTGGCAGGGATTTTGTTCTCATGTAATTTGTTATAACAATATTTACAAAAACACTGATCGGAACCCAAATCAAAACAATTCTCTACCAACAAATAAGTTGCAAAATGCTTCCACTCATTATTATTTTCATTTTTCTTTTTTAAATACAGATGAACAGTCCTGGTTTGATTTTTATAATGAGTTTGTTGAAAACAAATAGAAGAATAATGTGGCGTTTCACGTGAAATCACCTTAAACTTTGTAATATCTTGCTCAAAAGTTTGTACAGTACAACATTGTACATTCTCTTCCACATTTTCTTCTATTAATATCTCAGTTTCGGCACTGTCTTCCTGGGGACCAAAGTAACTAAGCTGAAAAGAGTACTCTTCAACTTTTTTAAACATTTGTGCTGGACTTTTTGCGTAATGTAATGTTCTGACTAATTTCCTCAATTGAGTATGTTGAACTGGTAACATTCTGAATTTGTGAAAAACACTTTGTCCAACCTTTTTTACAAAGACAAGCCAGAGAATGACCTTACAAACCAATATTTACTGTCACTCTGCAAGGGACTTATTCTTGCAACATCTTAATCTTTTGTTTAACACTTTTCCTTATATAGTTATGTAAGAAATTGCGTAAAAAATGAATAGATTCTTGACTTACAGTATAAATATTACAGTTGCATGTGTTCACTGTAGCTTTAGGACGTCTCCCTAAAACTTCCTCAGCTAACACCTCTTCTACATTTCTAGGAACAACTTTCTCTTTCTCAGTAGCACAATCATTTCTAACCTCATAAGCACAACCACTAGTGTCATCTGCAAGCAACAAATCATTACTCTGAAGATAACTCTTATCATTAAAAAAAGCTCAGAACTTGAACTATGGTTCTATTCAACCCAAAAAAACCTCTGAAAAATTACTTCTGTTAGTTACTCTTTTCCACTTACTTTTGATCTTCATTAAAGGTGATCGAATTGTATTGAATACTAAAACATATTTTTAAAAATTTAATTCGAAAGCCTTCTCAAGTAGATTTTCTATAGTTTTCTTTTTCTTATAAAATGCGTTTAAAAAAAATCTTCACTTTCTTAATTAAATTTGTCACAACTCTATTATAAAATTCAAGAATAATTGATAACCCTAGCCAAGAGAGGCAGCAAGTGTACACATTTCTTACTGCCTTCGGCCGGGGTAGTTGTTACAATAAAAAAGGCTTGATAAAGGGCCTGTACTTTGAATATGGATATGAAATTGAAGAATAGTTCATAACTGTAGCCAAGAAAGGTAGCAAGTAGGTGTGTGTACGTATAGATGATTTGTTGATTGAGTGGAAGATGAATTATGTCAAAAATAAGAAAGGCTGCAAGTGTGCAAATTAATCACTACCTTTAGCCGGGGAAGTAGTTACAACAAAAAGGCTAGATAAAGGGCCTTGACTTTGAATCAGAATATCAAATTGAACAATAGTTCATAACCTCTGCGAAGAAAGGCAGCAAATGCGCAAATTTCACACTGCTTTCTGCTTGGGTAGTATGTACATGAAAAAGGCTTGATTAAGGGCCTTGAATTTGAATCAGAATATCAAATTGAACAATAATTGATAACTCCAGCCAAGAAAGGCAGCAAGTGTGGATATTTCCCACTGCCTTCGGACGGGGTAGTTCTTACAACAAAAAAGCTTGATAAATGTGTAGTGACTGATGTTGAGGACGGCGATGCTCCTGTTTCTTATTTTTGATGAGGTTGATAGACTATTTCATGTAACACAAAAGTTAATCGCAATAAATGCATAGAAATTTAAGTTTACCACAATCAAGATTAATATGTGAGTATGGACTGGTTGCCGAAGATGCTGTTGCAGCAGCAGGTGGGTTGCCCTTCAATCTTTGTGTTGCAGCTCAAGCAAAGTTGTTGGGGTGCAAGTTCTTCATGTGTCACACTATATTTGCTGTGCTAAAGAAGTATTTTTTGTATGACAACCCTTTGAAAGAGTTGTTTGGCAAATTTTACAGATTACTTTTGGAGTATTAACCTTCGGCTGGGGTAGTAGAAATGACAAAAAGGTTCGATAAAGGGCCTTGACGTTCAATCAGAATATGAAATTGAAGACTAATTGATAATCCCAGCCAATAAAGGAAGCAAGTGTGCAGCTAAAGCAACAAAGTTCTTTGGAGTGTGCGATGATGTGTGGTCCAAGCAGGACGCATTGGTAGCAAAGTCTTTAAAATCAAGATTTCCAATAAATATTGGTTGTCCATTCACAGAAGTAAGTTGAAGTATGTCTTCAAAAAGTATGATATATTTTTTCGAAATAAGTCATCTCATTCAATACGGTCACGTGGTGATGATTTGTGGTGCACTGAGTTAGTAATACCTTTGGCGCTGAGCTTGAACGTACCCTGTGATGATGTGTGGTCGGGTGGAGGTACAGTAATTGAAGTAATGTCTTTTGTTGATTGAATTCTGCATCAATTCCGTTTAAAAGGGACAGTATGTCTCACTGTGACATAAAAGTGTTCACTCTTCTTTGTGATTATTTATGGTGCACTGAGTGAGTAGTATTTTTGGCGCTGCGCTTGTACATTCCCTGTGCAGTGTAGATTGAAGGCAGATGTTAACAGACATAGACAAATGGTTTTTGTCACTTATTTAAACAAAATGTAAACACATATAGTAGAATTTTGTCTGCATTAAATAAATGAAGGCTGAATTTCCTAGTGTTCAAACTTTAAGAAAATCTGAGGATATTGTGCAATTGTCTCTGTTTTAAGTAAATCAAGATTGTATTGAATGTTTTCTGTAGAGCTTGTGCTCTTGGTATCTAGTTGTGAACTCTACTGAGCGCAGAATTGATTGAAGGCACTTCTCAGCACACATACTGATGAGAAATTTACATGTAAAACTGAATTGAAGTTGTGAACCCTGCTGTCCGTAATGTAGATCGAAGGTACTAATCGACACAAACGTTGATGAAAGCTATTTTGTACAGTTAACAGAATATGAGGACAGAGTGCAATTCTCTCTGCCTTAATTAAAGCAAGGCTGGATTCAATGCTGTCCTTAATGTAGAAGGAAAGCTGAATTGAAATTGTGAAGCCTGCTGTCCGCAGTGTAGATTGAAGGCTCTAGTGAGCAGTTATAGATGAATGCTATGTGTGACATTCTTTTACAAAATTGGAAGACATAGAATCCATTAGTCTCTACCTTAAATAAAGCAAGGCTGGATTGAATGTTTTCTGTAGTAGTGGAGCTCCTGCTATCAAGTTTTGAACTCTACTGACCGCAGAATAGATTGAAGGCAGTTGTCAGCACAGATATTGAAGACAAATTTAGTTCCAAAGCTGAATTCAAGTTGTGAACCCTGCTGTCCGCAGTGTAGATTGAAGGCAATTGTTGACACAAAGATCGATGAATGCTATTTTGTCACAGTTAACAGAATCTGAGGACACGGTACAAATGTCTGTCTTAAATAAAGCAAGGCTGGATTCAATGTTGTCCTTAGTGTAGATGGAAACTTGAATTCAAGTTGTGAAACCTGCTGTCCGCAGTGTAGATTGAAGGGTTTAGTGAGCACAGTTATAGATGAATGCTATTTGTCACAGTCTTTTACAAAATTGGAAGACATAGAATCCATTAGTCTCTACCTTAAATAAAGGAAGGCTGGATTCAATGTTTTCTGTAGTACTGATATCACTCGTGGTATAAAGAGGTAAACTCTGTTGTTCGTAGTGTACATTTGAAGGTAGTACTTAGTACAGACATTGAGGAATGTTTCTTGTGCCATCCATTAATAAAATTGTCTCTGCCTTACATAAATAAGGCTAATTTGAATGCTGTGCATAGTGTAGATGGAAAGCTGATTTCAAGTTGTGAACACCGCTGTCCGTAGTGTAGATCGAAGGCAGTAGTTGACACACACATGGAGGAATGCTTTTTGTCACTTATTTAAACAAAATCTGAAGACATACAGTAGAAATATCTCTAAAGTAAAGAAATGAAGGCTGAATTTCCTACTGTTCAAACTTTAAGAAAATCTGAGGACATTGTGAAATTGTGTCTGTTTTAAATAAATCAAGATTGTATTGAATGTTTTTGTAGTGCTGGCGCTGTTGGTATCTAGTTGTCAACTCTACTGAGCACAGAATTGATTGAAGGCAGTTCTCAGCACACAAACTGAAGAGAAATGTACACACAAAGCTGAATTGAACTTGTGAAGTCTGCTGTTTGCAGTGTATATCGAAGGTAGTACTCGATACAAACATCGATGAATGCTATTTTGTTCAGTTAACAGAATCTGAGGTCATAGTACAATTGTCTCTGCCTTAAATAAATTGAGACTAATATGTCATACTCTGTTTTAAGAATTTGCTGCATTCTTAAATGCACACAGGCAAGCATTAAGTTTGATACCATGGTTACGTCATCAATAATTAGAAGTTTAATTTTCTTCAAGAGTCTTCTTAACAAGCTTCTCCAGATAGCTTGTGGTATTGCAATTTGTTGTCATGCTCCACAGGTAGTATAAGTAAAAGATGTAATGAAGCATTGGAAATGTTAACATTTGGTCATATTTTGAATATAAGGAATTTATTACAAATATGCGACAAGCAAATGATGCTTATTATGGAACTATTCTACAAGATATAAGAATTGGAAAAATTACTGAACATGGGAAAGAAGTTTTACGGATACGATAATTTACAATTTGTTTCCAAATGAAAATATTGTTCCTGAGTTTGTAGCTACTTTTAGAATAATTGATAACTCCAGTCAAGAAAGGCAGCAAGTGTGCAAATTTCCCACTGCCTTCGGCCGAGGTAGTAGCTACATCAAAAAGGCTCGATAAAGGGCCTTGACTTTGAATCAGAATATGAAATATAAGAATAATTGATAACCCCTGCCAAGAAAGGCAGCAAGTGTGTACATTTCTTACTGCCTTCGCCTGGGGTAGTTGTTACAACAAAAAGGCTCAATAAGGGGTGTGCACTTTGAATATGAAATAGAAGAATAGTTGATAACCATAGCCAAGAAAGGCATCAAGTAGGTGTGTGTAGGTGCGGATGATGTGTTTATTGAGGGGAAGATAAATAATGTAAAAAATAAGAAAGGCTGCAAAAGTGTGCAAATTACCTAGTGTGTTTAGTTGGGGAAGTAGTTACAACAAAAAGGCTCGATAAAGGGCCTTGTCTTTGAATCAGAATATGAAATTGAAGAATAATTGATAACCCCAGCCAAAAAAGGCAGCAAGTAAGTGTGTGTACGTGTGGATGATGTCTTGATCGAGTAGAAGATGAATGAGGTGAAAAATAAGAAAGGCTGCAGATACGCAAACTACCCTCTGCCTTGTCAGGGAAGTGGATCTTGGGATATCCTTTTCATTATACAGACAGGGTGTCAGACTCCGCAGTGGGAGGCTGAGAAATGACTACCACATCTAAGGAAGCAAAGCAATTGCACTAAGGGGCCTATTAGGATTGCGGTTTTTCCGCATCCTCTGGGCCGGCGGAAGTCACTGCCGGCCCAGAGGATGTGGAAAAACCGCAGCGGACCCACCAGAGACCCACCGCCACATTAGGATGGCTGGTGGGTCCTGTTTTCTGTCGCAGAAATTCCTCCGAGGTTGGCTTACAACCGCGGCGGAAAAGCTCTAATATGGTGGAGGTGTCTCTCAGACACCGTCCACCATATTAGGAAATGCTTGAGAAGATGCTTTTCCGTGGCGGATTTTCCACCGTGGAAAAGCATGTTGAACTTCACTGCGGGGGCCCGTTGTGGGCCCCCTAGGTGAAGAGGGGGTGGGGGTGCACATGGGGGGTACCTATGGTACCCCCCTGCATTTGTATGCAGAGATCGGCAGGCACCGCGCGGTGCCTGACGCTTTCTGCATACAAAAGCAAAGTATGCATTTTTTACATTGCGGCGGGTGCAGCTTGAAGCTGCACCCGCCGCAATGTTAAGGATAGAGGATGTGACCGCCACCCTGGCGGTCACATCCTAATCTTCACGGGGGGAACGCCGCTGCCCATGCGGACGTTCCCCCCTACTCTATGGTGGCGGACGGACTCAGGTCCGTCCGCCATCATAATCGGCCCCTAAGTTCCCACTCTGGGCGGTAGGGCTGAAAAATAACAACAACGGGCTCTTTCCAGGGCCTCTACTTTGAATTAGAATAATAGTTGTCAAAGACAGTCAAGAAAGGCAGCAGGTAGGTGTGTTTCTGCTAGTGGATGCAGAATAAGGTGAAAATTAAGAAAGGCAGCAGATCTGCAAAGTACCCACTGCTTTGTAAAGGAAGTGGGTTTTTGGTTTTCCAGTCTATTACACAGACTGTGCGTCGGATTCTGCAGTGGGAGCCTGAGAAATGGGTATCACATCTAAGCAAACAATGCAGGTGCACAAAGTACACATACTGTGCAGTAGAAAGGACGCAAGAAAGTATGCAAGTGTGCAAATTACTCACTGCCATTCACGGGTAGTAGTTACCAAGAAGGCTCAATAAAGGGCCTGCATTTTGAATTTGAATGAATTTTAGAATAAATGATAACCCCAGCCAAGAAAGGCAGCAAGTGTGCAAATTTCCTACTGCCTTTGGCCGGGGTAGCAGGTACAAGAAAATGGTTCGATAAAGAGTTTCGACTTGGAATCAGAATTTGAAATTCAAGAATAATTGATAACCCCAGCCAAGAAAGGCAGCAAGTGTGTAATTTTTTACTGCCTTCGACTGGGGTAGTTGTTACAACAAAAAGGCTTGATAAGGGGCCTGCAGTTTGAATACGAATATGAAATAGAATAGTTGATAACCACAGCCAAGAAAGGCAGCAAGTAGGTGTGTGTATGTGTAGATGATGTGTTCATTGAATGGAAGATGAATAAGGTAAAACGTTAGAAAGACTGCAGACGCGCAAAGTAACCACTGTCTTATCAGGGAAGTAGATCTTTGGATACCCAGCTCATTACACAGACTGTGCGTCCCAAGAAAGGATGCAACTGCGCAAATGTCCCACTGCTTTCAGCCGGGGTAGTTGTTACAACAAAAAGGCTCGATAAAGGGCCTGCACTTTAAATACAGATATGAAATAGAAGAATAGTTGTTAACTTTAGCCAAGAAAGGCTGCAAGTTGGTGTGTGTATGTGGAGATGATGTGCTGATTGAGTGGAAGATGAATAATGTAAGTAATAAGAAAGGCTGCACGTGTGGAAATTACCTACTGCCATTCACGAGTAATAGTTACCAAGAAGGCTCAATAAAGGGCCAGCACTTTGAATGGTATTACAAGAAGAAGAATTGATAACCCCAGCCAAGAAAGGGAGCAAGTGCGTAAATTTCCCACTGCCTTCGGCCAGGGTAGTTGATACCAAAAAAGGCTTGATAAATGTCTAAAGATTAATGTGGAGGATAGCAATGCTCTTGTTTCCTGTTTTTAATTACATTAGGGCTTGCATAATACAGAAACACTTTGTACTTAGTGGCATCCAATTCTATTTTATGAAGGACGGTTGAATTATACATCCGCCTCTAGGACTAGTGGGAGGGTAGCATTTCAAAGTGTTTGACAGGTTACACTACATGTTTCCATGCAGCTAAAGAAAACTTAGCTTGGTTATGCATGGGCATCCTATCACACAAAACCCAGCACTCAGCTGTCAGGATTGTAAAGGCTTACCATAGGAGTGACTGATGAGTTTATATATGTCAGTGACAAAAGAAAAGAAAAACAAGTACACTTGTTTTACGTTAGAGATATAGAGACCTGAAAGACTATGCATGTAAATCCATGACATCTTTTTTGAAGGAATGGAAGAAAGCAGTGAAAGGGTGTTTAGAAGCAATACTGTCCAGCATAAAAAGTGCATAATTGTTCTTTTTGTTGAGTCTAAACACACCTTTTGGATTATGACCATGGAATAGTGGTGTAAATTTATCATAGATTCTATTGTCAGATGTCTACCTTAATGATAGTGGAATTACCTTACCACTACTTTTTAGACTACCATTGAACAATAATGTGTAGAGGGGCGGTATTGCTTGTTGACCTTCAAAGAGGATGAAGATTTAAATTTATATTTCAACAGCTAAACAAAATAATTGCTCAATTTCAAAAAGAAAATTAAGTAGGAATGTTAGAGGAAGTCTGGTCCAACTCTAAAAGGATTGTGCAAATTGTGACAGGTGAAAGAAGTGTGTCTCAACATTACTTTTTATAATAATCTGGACACAACACTAGATTGCAGGAGTGTGCAGATATCTAATTAGACATCTTGCATGCGATCATATAACCAGTGAAAGGTAAGTAGGATTTAAATTTGGTTTTATAAATTCAAGGTGGAGTCATCTGCTGCATTCGAAACATTGGGCCTGTTGGGAAGATAGTGAAAAGTAACTTGTTATTAACATTGCTTTGTTTAACCCCTTCGACGCTCATGACGAGCCCAGCTCGTCATGGAGTTTCCATTGATTTCAATGGAAATTACATTGAAGATCTAAAATAGTCTTAGCATCCAAGTGGTTAAAGGTCAATAGCTTTTTGAAATGAAAACTTTATTTGTATTTACATGGTAAACATAGTGATCTCTCAACACTTAGGTGTCGATTCCGATCCGGTAAAAAGCGCTCCGAATTGCTGTTCGGAGCGTTTTTCCCCGTACGAATCGCACCTGTAGGCGTCCCCGTACGATTCAGCAAGTACGATCACAAAAGAAAGCGTCACTCCGTACGACTCGTAAAAAACACCGTACAAATCGTAAATCCATATGAATTGCAGTCGGCTGACGCACCACGCAGCGTCCGTACGTAAATAGACCGCACCTTCCGACCCAGGAAGTACGATCCGTGTTGAACATACTCTGTACGGCTCTTTTGCTACGAGAGCTCCAAACTACCGTAAACCCACACTCCGGCAAAACCGGCACCCGGTACACGACAAGCAGGACATGAACGCCATCGTCCGTGTCATCCCTATCCTGTACGCCCACCACCTCGTATTTAGAAACCGACGACGGCGCAGAAGGTGAGTACAACGAACTCCAACATACCTGTACGTGTTGCCACACGGGCACATCTCAATTGCACGACTGTCATGTCTGGGTACGTTGCACCACACACTCCCGCACTCCACCAGTGTAATACGGAGACGTTCCGCACCTACGTCATCGACTTCGGGGTACGGTACGTCACCGCACTCCACCAGTGTTATACGTGCCGCATGTACGTCATCCAGCTCGGGGTACGGTACGTCACCGCACAACACCAGTGTAATACGGAGACGTACCGCACCTACGTCATCGACTTCGGGGTACGGTAAGTAACCGCACTCCACCAGTGTTATACGTGCCGCATGTACGTCATCCAGCTCGGGGTACGGTACGTCACCGCACAACACCAGTGTAATACGGAGACGTACCGCACCTACGTCATCGACTTCGGGGTACGGTACGTCACCGCACTCCACCAGTGTAATACGGAGACGTACCGCACCTACGTCATTGACTTCGGGGTACGGTAAGTCACCGCACTCCACCAGTGTTATACGTGCCGCATGTACGTCATCCAGTTCGGGGTACGGTACGTCACCGCACAACACCAGTGTAATACGGAGACGTACCGCACCTACGTCATCGACTTCGGGGTACGGTAATGCACCGCATAACACCAGTGCCCAGCATCAGAGTGCCCACCAGTGCCCAGCATCAGAGTGCCCACCAGTGCCCAGCATCAGAGTGTGTGTGTGGCTAAGACCCCCACCAGTGCCCACCAGTGCCCACCAGTGCCCAGCATTAGAGTGTGTGTGTGGCTGAGACCCCCACCAGTGCCCACCAGTGCCCAGCATCAGAGTGCCCACCAGTGCCCAGCATCAGAGTGTGTGTGTGGCTAAGACCCCCACCAGTGCCCACCAGTGCCCACCAGTGCCCAGCATCAGAGTGTGTGTGTGGCTGAGACCCCCACCAGTGCCCACCAGTGTCCAGCATCAGAGTGCCCACCAGTGCCCAGCATCAGAGTGCCCACCAGTGCCCAGCATCAGAGTGTGTGTGTGGCTGAGACCCCCACCAGTGCCCACCAGTGCCCACCAGTGCCCAGCATCAGAGTGTGTGTGTGGCTAAGACCCCCACCAGTGCCCACCAGTGCCCACCAGTGCCCAGCATCAGAGTGTGTGTGTGGCTAAGACCCCCACCAGTGCCCACCAGTGCCCAACATCAGAGTGTGTGTGGCTAAGAACCCCACCAGTGCCCACCAGTGCCCACCAGTGCCCAGCATCAGAGTGTGTGTGTGGCTAAGACCCCCACCAGTGCCCACCAGTGCCCACCAGTGCCCAGCATCAGAGTGTGTGTGTGGCTAAGACCCCCACCAGTGCCCACCAGTGCCCACCAGTGCCCAGCATCAGAGTGTGTGTGTGACTAAGACCCCCACCAGTGCCCACCAGTGCCCACCAGTGCCCAGCATCAGAGTGTGTGTGTGGCTAAGACCCCCACCAGTGCCCACCAGTGCCCAGCAACAGAGTGCCCACCAGTGCCCAGCATCAGAGTGTGTGTGTGGCTGAGACCCCCACCAGTGCTCACCAGTGCCCAGCATCAGAGTGCCCACCAGTGCCCAGCATCAGAGTGTGTGTGTGGCTAAGACCCCCACCAGTGCCCACCAGTGCCCACCAGTGCCCAGCATCAGAGTGTGTGTGTGGCTAAGACCCCCACCAGTGCCCACCAGTGCCCAGCAACAGAGTGCCCACCAGTGCCCAGCATCAGAGTGTGTGTGTGGCTGAGACCCCCACCAGTGCCCACCAGTGCCCAGCATCAGAGTGTGTGTGTGGCTAAGACCCCCACCAGTGCCCACCAGTGCCCAGCATCAGAGTGTGTGTGTGGCTAAGACCCCCACCAGTGCCCACCAGTGCCCAGCAACAGAGTGCCCACCAGTGCCCAGCATCAGAGTGTGTGTGTGGCTGAGACCCCCACCAGTGCCCACCAGTGCCCAGCATCAGAGTGCCCACCAGTGCCCAGCTCGTACATCAAAAACATACCATTGCAACCTCATTACCCTCAGGAGATAGACTCATTTTAGTAGACCTAAATGTGAACATCACACCAGCTCCCAGGCACCCAGCAGTCACAGACATCATCACACAAACTACAAATCTGAAAATGAAAATATTAGCTTTATTCAGCGGAATCACAAAAGAAAAGCAAATGAGAGTCCTCGCTCATTAAAGGCCAATGGCCAGTCCTATAGAGTCTCTGCAACAGTTTGTGCCTCCATGGGTGTCATCTCACCCAAACCTGCCTGCACATGGCGTTTAATCAGCTGTGCTGACTATGGGGGCACCATCTGTGGAATGCTCCGGCACCGCATGGACAGGAGAGGGAAGGACAGGTGGAGTGGGTGCAGGTGTAGTGGAATCATCCACACTGGTTGGGGCTTCGCCGAAAGTAGATTCAAAAACCTGGCTGCACACCTCAGCCAGGGCGGAAAAACTACCACCTGAACCTGGGGACACATTGGGGGTGGAGGTACAGGGCTGTGAGTCTGTCCTACTGGGTGTGTGGATGCGTGTGTGAGGTGTCTCCTCTCTCCCTGTGGGTGTGCCTACTTTCCCTTGAGACTGTGTGCGTGGAGCTTTGAGCTTCTTATGCTGTGTGTGTGCGCTGGGTGTGTCTGACCTGTGGCGTGTGCGTGTATGCTGTGTAGGTATGTGAGAGGCAGAGGTGGATGGCTCTGAAGGAGGGGGGGGGACAGATGCTGCTGGGTGTAGAGAGGTGCCGTCAGTGTTGATTCAATGGCAGCCACACTCCGACGCAGATCAGACATGGCTGATGACATGCCCTCCATGAACGACACCACCTGTGTCATCAGTTGTGTATGTCCATGGAGGACAGACAGCATGGATGTCTGACCTACAGCAATCTGCCGGAGTAGGTCCACTGTCTCAACACTGAGGGCAGCAGGGGACACAGGGGCAGGGGCTGCGGTGCCGGGAACAAAGGAGACACGGGGGCTAGCACGGACCCTAGGCACACCAAGGACTGGGAGGTTGGAGATGGGACTGGAGGAGGGGAGGGCAGCCGAAGATGAATGAGTGACCATTGCTGCATATTCCCCCCCCCTCCTGAGAGTCTGTCTCGGATTCGTCGGCATGGTAAGATGTGTCAGTCACATGTCGTCCGGCCTGCAGACTCTCCTCCCACTCTGTGCCACTGCCTCCCTCTGACACCTCAAAGCAGGTGGCACTGTCGGTGTGTCCCTCCGCCTGGTCCGCGCCTGTGTCTCCTCCAGGTTCAGATGATGATGCTGTGAGCAAGGAGAAGAATGAAAACATATCAGTCACCTGTACACATCAGACATATCAGCTGCAAATCATTTGGCCTCATTCCTCAACATGGCATGCATCATGAGTCACATGACACATAACTCTTCATAATGACAATTCTACTTGTGGAGAAATGTCATAGACACAAAGCTCAATGTAAGGTAGGAGACAAGGTATAGGCAAGGAAAATACTTGTATGAGAGACACAATGATGATCCACTGCCTGACAACAGGATAGCTGATGATGCATAACAGTTCATTAGCCAACCCTGCCACCCAAATAGAGACCTGGTCATGTTTGATTCCCTTTGACTCTGTGCCACATTAGAAAAGTCCTGGGCGAACTGCCATGTGATGCCATCCTGGGACCTGAAACAAGTCTTCCATCACCTCACACTGCCATCACCGCTTTGTACATCCAAAGTCACATTGTGTGGCAAACCATCAATACTATGTACAAAGAACATGCCACAGATGTTGAGAATATGCACACACGCACTGCCCAGTGTGAGTATACAGAAGCCCAAAATATAGCACATGTACATTGTGCACCTGTAGCTAACACAAGATAATTAGAAAGTGTACCATGGACAAAGGCCACTGAGGCTGACTTGTGCATAAAACACTTGTTGAGACTCAAGAACAGTGCCACAATATGAAGAAGGGCAGACATAGTGCACATGTGGTGCTACATTTAAGGTACAAACAGGTGTCACATACCCCCCTACAACATGATGATGTGCAAAGGAAGATGCAATCTGAGACACTGTACATGTCAAAAACAAGCATTAGCCAAAGCAAACCTCTACTGTGGAGTAGGGCAAGGCATGTAAAGAAGCAGCTGCTGACAGAGGGACAATCGAATTCCAATGCATGAACTGCCTGTCTGACCACACCACTCAAACTATGGGAGTGTGACCATGCCTTAGAGCTCTTCAGGTACCATTTCACACACACATGACTACAAACAGACATGTACCTACCCCCTTCGTGCTGCTGTCCCTCCTGCAACTGCCTATGGAGGTCTGGGAACACCACTTCCAGGACCCGGAGCATGTTGGGGGTGAGTTGGCGGCTGCCGCCATGCCGGCGTGGAGCTTCCAGCTTCAGCTGGACTCGGGCGATGCGGCGGCTCCAGCACCGGATGTCCTGCCACCTCTTCTTTATGTTTCGAAGCCTCCTGCGAGGCCCCCCCTCTCTCCGGACAGCCCTGGCGATGTCCACCCAGATTTCACCCTTCTCATAGGCAGATACCTGTCACAAATGTAAAGTTACAGAACATCAGTATACCTGGTGCATGTTCCCAAGACACCCATATGTGCACAAAATACATGAGGACAACAGGGCAACGTATGGCACACACATTAGCATCATTGTCCAGGAGTATGTGGCCTGTGTGCTAACACAACTGCTTTGCATGACATTGAAAATCAACAGATTACAAGAGGGTTGTAAAACACTATTTGAGCATGACACTCACTGAACAATATATGCTATATCTGGGTGCAATGCAGCACGTGACATGCTGTCACACACCACACTACAACAAATAACTCTCTTCTAACAACAC
Source organism: Lissotriton helveticus (assembly GCF_964261635.1). NCBI lineage: Eukaryota > Metazoa > Chordata > Amphibia > Caudata > Salamandridae > Lissotriton > Lissotriton helveticus. The sequence continues at coordinate 1,534,358,571 of NC_136057.1, forward strand.
TGTGCACCCTGGCACTTACTCACAACAAAATTGCATCTATCCACTATTACTACACAGTGGCTATGATGTCACACACACAACAGGTGCACACTCCAAGGTATTGCACACATTACTCACCTGATCCTCTGGTCTCCCATACATCTTGCTGAAGTTTGGCAGGAGGGCATCCAGCAGGGCCTTGTTTTCACCATCAGTGAATGCAGGTGCCCTCTCCATGTTCAGCTGATCAGGGTCCAGAGGATTCAGAGACAGCAGCTGTGGTTAGCACACCAATGTTGTGCAGGCAAGTGCCCTCCCACAGCCACATGCAGCCTTATATCTGTGCTGCAGAGGGTCTGTGAGTCCAAGGAGTAGTGTGTGATAGGCCACCATAATTTGCATCCTATGTTCCATCCAATCACATCACACCTAAGCCCATTACACACATATGCATGGTTTGAAAATAGAGCCAGAGCAGAACAACAACTTTCGCAACATTGTATACTTTTTGCTAACTGATTCTTCCAGGACACCTGTAGGAGTTTAAAAAAACTCTGTATCCATGACAACCTGGTTGCATTTTGAACAGTACACTGTTCCCCTAGTTGTTCCCTATGCATTTTTTAAAATCCACACACAAGTATGGTGACATTGCCATTGCCAATGCTACACATTGAATGGTGTAACGATGCGTACACACGCACGTACCATTGGGGTACGCTTAGCTCGCGTTGAGCCTAAAGGCGATAGGGAAACGATGCGTGCACACACACGTACCATTGGGGTACGCTTAGCTCGCGTAGAGCCTAAATGCGATAGGGAAACGATGCGTACACACGCACGTACCATTGGGGTACGCTTAGCTCGCGTAGAGCCTAAAGGCGATAGGGAAACGATGCGTACACACGCACGTACCATTGGGGTACGCTTAGCTCGCGTAGAGCCTAAAGGCGATAGGGAAACGATGCGTACACACGCACGTACCATTGGGGTACGCTTAGCTCGCGTAGAGCCTAAAGGCGATAGGGAAACGATGCGTACATTGCGTCAGACATGGTCAAGTGAACGATTGTGTAGGCTGCGTCCCTGTCCACCTTCATGTCACCATTGGGAGAGTCACACCAGGAAATCACACAGCAGGGATGTAGTCTACACTCATGTCAACCATGTGGATGCATACATCAGCATGGCACACATACATCAGTATGTGCCAGGTTTGGCAGACATTGAAGAAGCACAGGGGTTGTGACCCTGTGCCTCAGTTGATGTGTGAATAGCTTGCACAACATGTCATCAATCATGATGCACATGTGCATCACATGCATTCAACAATTTCAACACGATTAACGTCTGCAACATGTAGCGAGGCACATGAACACTCAAATGGGCCACAATTCAGTACAGGGAACTGGCACATGATGACAGGAACATGCCCACTGTCACAGAGGTGTCATAGCCGCACAGCATGACCCTGTGTGACCACGTCATGTGTGTGCCATGTGCTACATTGTGCATGCTGTTAGCATATGCCATGAACAGGTCAGTAAAGTATTACTCACCTCAGAATATCCCCACATGTCATCCTGGACATGGCAATTTCCGTAATACCGTACACTTGTGTGTTGGTGTGTAAATCCTCTGGCTCTGCAAGTATCCTTGGCGTTGTGTGTGCCCTGATGACGTTATCTGAGTAGTCATATGTCACCTCTGCGTCCACACGTCAGGTCCTCTGTCTGTTTCTCAACACCAACGCAGGTCCGGTCTAAGTTAAAGCTTACACATTTTGTACCCTAAATCATTGTACTAACACTTCTGAACATTTACCTTTTATTGTCATACTCAAGACCGTGCCAATAGGGATGTCACTTACAAAGCCTGTGAGGAATGAAAAGGCCTCATGTTGGTGAGTGACCCTCACCGTCTGTGTCTCCACGGTTTTCACGTCAGGCACAACAACAAGAGCTGCTCCAATTGCGGGGACCTGACATATGAATCCAGGTGTGATATGTCCCACAAGCCACTCAGACTCCAGCAGTTGGCACAGCACCACAATAGCTCATGGTTGGGATGTAGGACCAGTGCATGTGTGTGGGTGTGGAGACATGTGAGCCCCTTATTAGTACATCATTCCCCAGGCCAAACTCGTCAGGTAAACAAAAGAAGTCAGAGATGTGTAATTGCATTAACAAATAACCACGATGCAAGTGCAATGCTGCATGGGATTAGGGTGACAGCGACCACACGGCTCCATCAGAATACCAGCCATCGTAGCCAGCACCACGACCTACGGTCCCAGCCCTGCATGTGACACAGGAGGAGTAAGTGCACTTCCTCATGTCCATGATGTCCCTCACCCCGCCCACTGACTCCGCATCAGCTTCTGGCCCACCGTACCCGTCAGGGGCAGTTGCGCCTCTGTTGATATGCCCCTGACGCCATCACTCGCTGAGTGACGGACGCAGGCGGTGCATACGTCCCAGAACCGCTGTGACAGACATGATCGGAATGTTCATCCTGGTCCCCGCTGGTTCAACTCACAACCTCACTGCCAGATCTACCCCAGGTGTCAGCCGTGGCGCCATTCTGGGGTGGTGCTGGCCCCGATACCACACACTGTACGGCTCCGCTGTGGTAACTGTGTGGCAGAACACCGCTCTTAATGCTGCATGGGAATGTAAACATCAATGAGCTGGCCACACCTCATTACAATTGGCGCTAATGAGTATTGGGAGGGTCAAGAAGACCCAGTGGCACGTGAGTGTCAGTCCCAAGACCACAGGACAGGTGGACTGGGGGATGCGAGTGTTGTGGACACCTAGCCAGACACAGGTGATGTCTCAACTCAAAAGATGTATTTGGATGATTGGGCAACGTTCAGTGTAGTGTTTATGTGGGCGGTTGGAACCATGGCCCTTCATCTCCCTGTTGCTGCGGTGAGGACCAACTTGTCACTCAGGTCCTTCAACTACACTAACGCTACGCTGAGCCTCTGCAGGCCTATCTTGATGAAAGTACTGTATGTATATTGGCAAGCATGTACAGCCACGCAGCATGTTTGTCTGTACATAGGCACGTTGTCAGACCCCCACTGCCCTACCCGGACTGACCATGTTCCCTGTCCTACCACCCCATCCCAGGAAGCATCTGCATGCAGGCCTCAAAACCACAGAACACATTCCCGTTTGCTACGCTGTAGAGGGTATCCAAGAGGTACAGGCACTACGCAAAGATGTCATCATCCTCCCTGACTCTGGGAGTGATGTTTAGCTACTTGACATGCATCTTTGCCTGCTACCCACACTCTCTGTGGGATATGTTTGTGTAACAGCTGCCAGTGTATGCGTTGTAGGTACGGCCAAAACGTGGCCACGCCCTTGTCGGATGCCAATCTACAACACTGGTTTTGTTCCGGTGTGGCCTGGATTGCCACCACTCACTGGTCAGATCGATGGCACCCAGGGAGGCTAATGAGTCCTAAGCTATGTATGTATTGAAATGTGACACTTTGCTACTGCCTACTGTTCCTTACAGATATTGGTTTACAAAAGGTAAGTAACTAGTCCTTGAAAGTACTGTGCATCTGCTGTAGGAGCATCTATGTTGTGTCCTTGCTGTGATGGCAGGGTGACTAATGTACACACACCATGCCACGTGTGTTAATGACCCGTTCACATGTGTGATGGCATCACAGACCATCAGTGACAAATGTAATTATCATGCTGTATGATGATGGTCATGTCATTGTCACTGAAAGTACACACCGCAACATGACTAAGGCTGAACAGTGCAAATGATTGCACTTGTGGTGTGTGTGTGTATTGCAGTCAGCCCTCTGGATGTGCAGACAACCTCCTACTGACATTGACATGACGTGTCTCACTGACATGATACATTGTCATGGTCACTAAGACCTTTACATCTGATCGTTTGTATGCATGTCACATCCATTCCACACACTACAGGTATTTACCTTTGCCACGGAGGAGTGTGTGGGAGCTGGCATCAGTGTGTATCCCACGCCACACTCCAAATTGTCTACATTATTTGAAGCAGTGTTGCTTGTGCCATGTACATTGTTATAGTCTTAGTCAGACAGTTGAAGACATTTCCTTAAAATTGTGTCTTGCAGGGCACCCCCTCTGGAAAGGCCGTTGCCTGACTTGGAAGCCATGAGGGAGCGCAACTGCATCCGTCGATATAGGTTCGGGAGACAGTTGATCAAGGACCTGACGGGCAGGCTTGAGGCTCACCTACAACCACGCCACAGGTATCCTACTGCACTGACACCCAAGGCAAAGGTGATGGCAGCCCTCCATTTCTTTGCCACAGGTACCTTCCAATTTACCATAGCTGATGTGGGAGGGATGTCTCAGACCATGTTTAGCCGGGTATTGGGTGATGTTTTGGGAGCAATGTTGCTCCACCTTGATGAATTCATTACATTCCCTACTCCAGAAGAGTTGACAGATGTCAAGGGGGAATTCTATTCCCTGGGCCGCATGCCACATGTAATTGGTGCAATTGATGGTACACATGTTACTCTTGTCCCACCACAGGCTCAGGAGCAAGCGTATCGCAACAGGAAACACTACCACTCGATAAATGCCCTGGTGGTGTGTCTTGCCAACATGATTATCTCACATGTTTGTGCACGTTATCCAGGATCGTGCCACGATGCTTTCATCATGAGGCGTAGCAGGGTACCACAGATGATGCTGCAGCTGCACAACCACCGGGCATGTCTAGTTGGTGAGTATACACTGTGAGCTCTGTATGTCAGTATGTCACAACTTCATGATCTGCATCATATGATTCACTCTTGTACATGATGTCAAATTGCAGGAGACGCTGGATATCCAAACATGCCGTGGCTAATGACTCCGCTACGCAACCCCAGGACAGCTGCAGACCAGCGTTACAACAATGCTCATGTGAAGACCAGGCAGGTGATCGAACGGACCTTTGGACTCCTGAAGAGCCGGTTCAGGTGCCTGGACAAGACAGGCGGAGCCCTCCAATACAGCCCACGCAAGGTGTGTGACATCTTCACCGTGTGCTGCATGCTACACAACATGGCAGTGGAGAAGGCTGTGCCACTCTACCTGGATCCTGATGAGCTGGAACATCCGCCCGTTGAGGATGAAGGCCTTGGCCAGGATGCCAGTGACGAGGAGGGTGAAGATGATATCCGCGGTCACCTCATCCGCAACTTCTTTTCATGATGGTGAGTCATTTCATCTGTTATGTAAGAGATGGACTATAGAGTTGCATGGGTAGCATGCTGTGTATGCAACAGACTGTAAGCAAGATCACTTGGATGTGTGTTGTGCTGTGTCACATGTTCAGTTGTAATGCTACACACATACGTGCTATGTGTGCACTTGGAATGTACAGGTGTCATACTACATCTGGCTATTCAAGAGACATTGACAAAATGACATTATACAGAACTTGACCCCTTGTGTGCCACTCTCATCCACAGCTCGCCCTGCCTGTTGTCCGTTGGGGTACATCGTGGTCATCCTGCTACTGCTCATTATGATTGCAACGTCAGCCACATCAACGGAGCATGCTTGGACATGTTGAGAAGTCAATTTGGGTAAGGACTCATATGAGGCTGTTTACCATTGGTATGTGTAGAAACGTGTGGTACATGTTCATGTGCATGTAGTGTCACCTTGCATACATGCTACTCCATTATGTACCTTATGACATGTATGGCCACTCCCATGACAGGATAGTCACCCCTTCTGTCATCTGTTGTACTTTGATACTCTGGTGAATGCATCAATGTGTGTAGACATTGCCACAGCAACATTGCACATACCATGGCATGACATTGTGTCAGAGGTCACAACCACGGACTCTGTGGGGGATTGCAGCCTCACTGTATGCATTAGAATGTGACTGGATCCTCACCTCCAGCTTGTGGGGCAGTCCAGTGTGATTACCATAAAACCATGTGGTGTCGGTGTTGCCCAGTGTATGTTCCACATCTTAAGACAACTGTCCTGTGAATCAGTTAACATGGATGCATTGCCCCTTGCAGCAGTATATCATGTCACTGTCATGTCGTTACCTCAGTGCCGGTTGAGAATACTGCTACGCCAGCCTTCACAGTGAGTAGCAGTGATGTTTAGATGCACATGATGCCATGTATGTTTATCATGACTAAGTAAAAAGTGTGAAAGATGCATATGTGAATTTTTGTGTTGCACCAGTGGAGTGCGGTCATTCACATGAATCTCTGGTCGCCAGCACCATTACTGTGCTATGGTAGGGTCTGATTATGTAGCTTGGATGGACATCACTTGCACTTAATATATATTGTACCTGCATATCATGTTTAGCATTGTGATGCATACTTGACACACCAAAAGACTGGCTACAGAGTGCCTTCATTGCATGTCGATCATTAGCTTCCTCATCATATGTGATACTAACAGCTGTAGTGGATTTGCTCAAGTTAGCCTACATGGCCCTTATGGCTATCCAATATCAGATACAGACTTTAGAGTTAGCGGTTGTTGGATTTCCATATGTTTCCATTTGTTACTGAGGTCCACCTCATCTGTGCCTGGGAATGTGTTTATACTACATAGATCTTTTAGCATGGGTGCTCACTTGTGAGCGTTACACATGACTCTAATGGATGACAGACTGTCCCAGTTTTTATGTGTCTGTGTCACAGCATCGTATCTGATGTGATGGCATGATTAATCATCATTATTTTTCACCAGACAGTACACTTCACAGGTGTGACTGGTACAGTGTAGCTAATGAGGTTTTTGAAGTGTCTGTGACATGAGAATGTTGTCCTAATGCTTAATTGCCTCTGTTTCAGGTCTCCCTCCCAGCAGTTCCCATCCTCTCCTTCCCTCGCCTGATCACCCTTTTGTGTCTGTTGTTTGTACTCAGACCAATGGGCTATTTGGCGGTGGAACCCTTAGAGCATCACACCAGTCTGATGAAGAAAGGTACGGCCAGTCGTTGACAGCCTTGTAGGTATTCGTAAAGCGGCATTACAGGTGACATCATGATTAGGGTAAATTGGACTTATTGACAGTGCACATGTATGATTGTGAAAGCTCCATGGGCTCACAATGTAGATTATCATGTTGTGCATGACGTCAGACTACTACAGAATATAGTGCCTGCTTGTGGCTCAACACACATGTCCGTCTAATGTGCACATATACTATTTTGAACGTAGTTACCTCATGCTTCTTAGGTGTGTAACTGTATATTGACCACACGCATGGGGTGGGTGAAGGCTAGAATACTATGTTGTGTGTGAGGTACATGTCTTTGTTGGTGCAGTTTTGATTTGAACATACTAGCTCTTGTATACACATGCTGACGCTGTGTGTCTTGTGCCCCACTTGACCGTAAGGGCCCTGATCCAGTGACTGTGATGTGTGGTGATTACTGTGCCATTTTGTTGTCAGTGATCCTGAGTGAGGCAGACACTCCTGCCTTCACATCCACATGTCACTTTGTGCATTGCGGGTGCCCTTGTGTTATGTGTTTGTTTAGCAATTAGTCACACCCCTCCTGCCGTCATGTCTTCACTCATTGCTGCAGCTGCATACACAGCCAACATGCAGCGCACACTATCCAGGAACACAGACACCTACAGGATGACCCTCCTTCCATCCATTAATAGAGCATGCTCCAGCCACCCTACACACAGACAACACCAGACATTCACCCTCGTGCTATAAAAATGCTTTGTACTCAGCCATAGCTGCTGCTATGCGTGTGTGTGCAACACATACTGGCACGACTATGCAGATTCACATGACATTGGGTCTACGTACCACCAGGTCATGTGGCGTGTCCAACACACACACACCTTACATAGGCACAATATTGTACAGTGTTAGCTTGTCAACACCACTAGATCAGAAAACAGTTAGCTTACAGTCACGTGCCAGAACACAACATGCTCACACCACTTCAACATTGCTGTCACAGTCAGTCAAGTTGGCACATGGGACACACACCATGACCCTGTCTCTTGGGTGTGGTGTGATTTGGCCGTTCCGGGGTTGGTATTTGTCTGATGTGTGTCGTTGTTCTGTATGCGTTGCTCCCATTACAGTAGTATAGTACTTGTAGCTCTATAGGGGTAGGTCACCTAATCAGGTGTGCTTGTCTAGAGTGCTCCAGCCCATTGCCCACAGTCTGTCCTGCCACCGTCATCCTGTGCGGCATTAATCACATACACAGTAATGCATCATGCTGATGGTAGCTCACATACCTGAGGACACAGTTGTAGGTACTCCCTACATGGACTACTACTTTTCTGAAACTGACATGTACTCCTCAAAGTTACTCTCCTGGGCCTGCCTGTGCTAGCAGTATTGGGATTCAATCCCCCCTCCAGCATTGACTGTCCCACACAGGTGTGTCTTACCATCCATGTATGTAGTTTGTGGAAATTTCTGACCAATGTGTGTCCTCACTCAGATTCTGATCCAAGTGTGTGGATGACTGCTGTTTGTTGTATACCTTGCATTTATGACATTTGCAGACACATATACATGTATGCTTTTTCAAAGATTACTCACCAAATGCGTATGATGTTTACATTATTTATTGGGTGCTCTAGTGCATGAAACGTGAATAGGTGCTGTACAGAAAGGGGGGGAATCCAAAATTCACAGCTGGAGATGAGATGCCTTACTGTTTCAGTCAACAGAGTCCAGCCCACAGTGCCTTACATCATTGGGCAGACTGGGACCAGCAAGTCCATGTGGGAGAGTCTCATAGGGGATGCTGTTGCACCCAGGGACTATATGCCAGGTCCAGTGTCCTGGGAGAAGTCCATGGGCCACAGGCCCTCAACGTCTTCGCCGTGGACGACCCACCTTTCTTGGGGGACCCTCATGTGCAGGCATGGACGGTGCATGGGACGCTACGTCAGAGGGTTCCTCCTCCTCCCTCTCCTCCCTCCCTGTGGCTGGTGTTGCACTTTGCCGTGATGTTGCTGGCCTTGTGACACAGGGAGGGGGCTGCATGTTGGCAGCCATCTGACGTAGCACATGGACAATGTCCCTATGCACCATCAAGAGCTGAGCCTGGTGTGCCTCCACCCGTCCATAATGCAGGTCTTGCCTGGCTATTAGCTCTGCCTGCTGTTCTTTGACCTGGTTGAGGGTCTCCGCAAGCTGGCTTACCTCAATGGTGTCCCGCCGGTATGCCTTAAGGATGTTACCGAGTTCAGCCATACCGGTCCCTGCAGCTGACTGCCCAGATTCTCGCCTCCGCCTTGTGCCACTCCCACCACCCTGACCCACATGAGCACGGCCTGCGCTTGTGGGCACATCCGATCGACGGGCCCCCCGAGTGCTGGGAGGGTGGAGGTTGTCACCAACCTCAGGGGCGCCCGCCAAAGGGTGTCCCTCATTTTCAGACTGGCTCTCTTGTGAATCATGGGCAGGGCTCTGACCTGTCTGCTGGGATGTGGTGGGAATAGGTCCGGTGGTTGGCAGAGATGTAGCTGGTACAGTTGCTGCAGGGGTTTGGGATCCAGAGGAGCCAGGTTGGTTGGGGTCATCCACAGTGCGTTGAGGGACGGCGCTGCCGGTGGGGTCTGGGTCCTGCTGAGCCTGGGACTGGGATCCTTGGCCCCCCTGTCTGGGGGGGAGATCCGCACGTTGCCCTGTGTGTGGGAGAGACAGACACTGTTAAGGCAATATCAAGTGACATGTGGTTTGGTTATCCATTATCAGCATCACTGTTCCACAAGCTATACATTGTTGACATTGTACAGTTGTGTATTTAGTGGTAGAAAAAACAATTGTACAATGTGGTATTTACATTCTTCCAATCTCTTGACAATGACTGACACAGCCATTGCTGTGTCTTGTGTTGCCGGCACCACACGTGTAAAGCATTTGTAAGTTACACGCAACATCCTGGATATGGTGAAAATTCGTATGTGTGCGTCAAGCATGCACAGACTTTAGATGCAGCATGTTGATGTAAGAGACAGAGCATCATTATTTAGCATATCAGCTACTACTATGGATGTCTTTTGCTGTTCCATGCTGTCCAAACAATGCCAACACCGCTGGACCTGTACACCCACTTCTAGATCATGGCTTTAGAACTTGGCACTTCTCTAAGACGCATCACCTTGTCAATACCCATGTCCATGTTGGTACTTATGTACATCCACAAAGGTAATGAGATGGGGCACAAGCTTTTTTAGAGGGGCACAATGGACTGGAGCTTCTGTTATGTGCATGTATGAGTTGTATGCATATTCATATGAGTACGTGTTTTGTTGTGGTACATGGCAATTGGGACAGTGTTGCAATACAACGCCTGTCCCCCGGGGATGAGTTTCTGTAAGGGGTGTGTACAACAGGCCATGCTATTACTTTGTTTGAGAATTGCAAGCGTCCATTGTTCATGATTTGGCTGTCCCCTCATGTGGCATGCTGCCATAATGGTGGCTTTGTGTTGGTGCACAGGATGTGTGACCTTGTCCTGATGTTTGTGTTAGCAATGAGCATAGGAGGGACTTGTGCTGCCTACACCTGTGCCCATTGTGTACTATAGAGCTTTCTGAAATGTGTGTCCTGACACAGTACAGTGTTGACAGCAAATGGTGGGTGTCTTACAGGCACATAGCAGATGTTTGCTGGTACTTGTGAGACATCCCTTAACATTCAGCTCTATGGAGTTTGTGAGGCCTGTGCAGTGCTTGTGTGCAACTGTGTGTGTGCCCCAGGGATGTGCGTTGAGGTGACCGAGGGACAAACACTGACTGATGGAGACAGAGGGAGAGGGAGACAGAGGGAGAGGGAGACAGACACAGAGGGAGACAGAGGGAGAGGGCGACAGAGGGAGAGGGCGACAGACACAGAGGGAGACAGAGGGAGAGGGCGACAGAGGGAGAGGGAGACAGAGGGTGACAGAGGGAGAGGGAGACAGAGGGAGAGGGAGACAGAGGGAGAGGGAGACAGACACAGAGGGAGACAGAGGGAGAGGGCGACAGAGGGAGAGGGAGACAGACACAGAGGGAGACAGAGGGAGAGGGCGACAGAGGGAGAGGGAGACAGACACAGAGGGAGACAGAGGGAGAGGGAGACAGAGGGCGACAGAGGGAGAGGGAGACAGACACAGAGGGAGACAGAGGGAGAGGGAGACAGAGGGCGACAGAGGGAGAGGGCGACAGAGGGAGACAGAGACAGAGGGCGAGACAGGGATGGAGACAGGTAGATTGTGCTTGCTCTCTTGCTACACTGCCTTACTTTGTCACAAAATGATGCATCTCTGTAAGGTGTGTCAGCAAATAGTAAATATTTAGAAGATGTGGTGTTGTATCTTATGTGATATTTACCTATCCCTGTGCATTGGTCATTATGTTTGTGTGTGTCCCTGGGACATATGGCATGAGAGCAGCCTCTTACCCTACACATTGCACCCTATGTGCCTCCCCCTTGCAACTACCACCATTTGGTTGTGTACTGCTTGGAGTCATGGCCACCCACCCCATGCTGCTGGGCACTGTTGTTAGTCTACCCATGTAACTTGTGTTTTTTGTACACTCACCAGACTCAATGGCTACTTCTATTCCATGTACTCCCACCGCTGGCAGTAGGACCATGACCTTCTCCTCCCAGGGCTGGTATACAGGAGGTCTGCGGGGACCACCGCCTCCAGTGTGGTGTGCATTGGCGTAATCCTGTGCCATCTTTTTCTTCACCATCCTCCGCAGATCGTACCACCTGGACTGGCAATCATCCCTGGTGCGTCTGATGGGTGCAACAGCATTGACCTGGTCTACAATCCTCTCCCACAGGCGTGTTCTTTCTGCCAGGCTGGTCTGTCTGACCAATGCGCCAAACAGCTGCGGCTCGACTCTGATGACTTCATCAGTAAGTATCTCCATCTCCGGGTTAGTGAATTTTGGATTCTTGGGTGTGGTCATGGTGTGAGGTGTATGTGATTGAGGGTGTGATGGTGTGTATGGATGAGGGTGTGTGTTTGTGATTGTGAAGGGGGTGGTGTTGGTGTAGATGTGATAGGGTGTATGTGTGAAGGTATGTGGCTGCAATTGTTGGTGTGCTCTCTGTTTCCTCACAAGAATGGGTATGTTGCAAAGGATGATGGGTTGTATGTGTGGTCCCTTTTATTGGTCAATTGGTGGGTGTGGCTTAATGTGAATTGTTGGGGTGGGTGTTATATGGGGTGGGTGTTGGTGTTGTCCTCTGTTTGGCTGCTTGGCTGTGACCAGGACATTGATTGTCAAAGGTGTGTACACAGGAGACATGTTCAGTGTGGTAGTGCGACTCGTTAGCAAGGTCCTTGTGGTCGTTTTGGTGTTGGCTTTATGTGTGCTTGCGGTACTTGTGCGTGCGTTTGAGTAGAACTGGCCGTTGGCGGGTGGGGGTGTTCGCGTACGCTTGTTGGGAGGGTGTGCGTGTTGTACTTGTGCGTGCGAGTGAGTGGTACGGGCCGTTGGCGGGTGGGGGTGTTCGCGTAGGCTTGTTGGGGGGGTGTGCGTGTCGTACTTGTGCGTGCGAGTGAGTAGTACGGGCCGTTGGCGGGTGGGGGTGTTCGCGTAGGCTTGTTGGGGGGGTGTGCGTGTCGTACTTGTGCGTGCGAGTGAGTGGTACGGGCCGTTGGCGGGTGGGGGTGTTCACGTAGGCTTGGCCGAGGGGTGTGCGTGTCGTACTTGTGCGTGCGAGTGAGTGGTACGGGCCGTTGGCGGGTGGGGGTGTTCGCGTAGGCTTGGCCGAGGGGTGTGCGTGTCGTACTTGTGCGTGCGAGTGAGTGGTACGGGCCGTTGGCGGGTGGGGGTGTTCGCATAGGCTTGGCCGAGGGGTGTGCGTGTCGTACTTGTGTGTGCGAGTGAGTGGTACGGGCCGTTGGCGGGTGGGGGTGTTCGCGTAGGCTTGGCCGAGGGGTTTGCGTGTCGTACTTATGCGTGCGAGTGAGTGGTACGGGCCATTGGCGGGTGGGGGTGTTCGCGTACGCTTGTTGGGGGGGGTGTGCGTGTCGTACTTGTGCGTGCCAGTGAGTGGTACGGGCCGTTGGCGGGTGGGGGTGTTCGCGTACGCTTGTTGGGGGGGTGCGTGTCGTACTTGTGCGTGCGAGTGAGTAGTACAGGCCGTTGGCGGGTGGGGGTGTTCGCGTAGGCTTGTTGGGGGGGTGTGCGTGTCGTACTTGTGCGTGCGAGTGAGTGGTACGGGCCGTTGGCGGGTGGGGGTGTTCGCGTAGGCTTGGCCGAGGGGTGTGCGTGTCGTACTTGTGCGTGCGAGTGAGTGGTACGGGCCGTTGGCGGGTGGGGGTGTTCGCGTAGGCTTGGCCGAGGGGTGTGCGTGTCGTACTTGTGCGTGCGAGTGAGTGGTACGGGCCGTTGGCGGGTGGGGGTGTTCGCATAGGCTTGGCCGAGGGGTGTGCGTGTCGTACTTGTGCGTGCGAGTGAGTGGTACGGGCCGTTGGCGGGTGGGGGTGTTCGCGTAGGCTTGGCCGAGGGGTGTGCGTGTCGTACTTATGCGTGCGAGTGAGTGGTACGGGCCGTTGGCGGGTGGGGGTGTTCGCGTACGCTTGTTGGGGGGGTGTGCGTGTCGTACTTGTGCGTGCGAGTGAGTGGTACGGGCCGTTGGCGGGTGGGGGTGTTCGCGTACGCTTGTTGGGGGGGGTGCGTGTCGTACTTGTGCGTGCGAGTGAGTAGTACGGGCCGTTGGCGGGTGGGGGCGTTCGCGTAGGCTTGTTGGGGGGGTGTGCGTGTCGTACTTGTGCGTGCGAGTGAGTGGTACGGGCCGTTGGCGGGTGGGGGTGTTCGCGTAGGCTTGTTGGGGGGGTGTGCGTGTCGTACTTGTGCGTGCGAGTGAGTGGTACGGGCCGTTGGCGGGTGGGGGTGTTCGCGTAGGCTTGGCCGAGGGGTGTGCGTGTCGTACTTGTGCGTGTGAGTGAGTGGTACGGGCCGTTGGCGGGTGGGGGTGTTCGCGTAGGCTTGGCCGAGGGGTGTGCGTGTAGTATGTATTGGTGGAGCGTGCAGTGAGGCGAATGTCCCGTACGCTTGTTGGGGGGGGTGTGCGTGTCGTACTTGTGCGTGCGAGTGAGTGGTACGGGCCGTTGGCGGGTGGGGGTGTTCGCGTACGCTTGTTGGGGGGGGTGCGTGTCGTACTTGTGCGTGCGAGTGAGTAGTACGGGCCGTTGGCGGGTGGGGGTGTTCGCGTAGGCTTGTTGGGGGGGTGTGCGTGTCGTACTTGTGCGTGCGAGTGAGTGGTACGGGCCGTTGGCGGGTGGGGGTGTTCGCGTAGGCTTGTTGGGGGGGTGTGCGTGTCATACTTGTGCATGCGAGTGAGTGGTACGGGCCGTTGGCGGGTGGGGGTGTTCGCGTAGGCTTGTTGGGGGGGTGTGCGTGTCGTACTTGTGCGTGCGAGTGAGTGGTACGGGCCGTTGGCGGGTGGGGGTGTTTGCGTAGGCTTGGCCGAGGGGTGTGCGTGTCGTACTTGTGCGTGTGAGTGAGTGGTACGGGCCGTTGGCGGGTGGGTGTGTTCGCGTAGGCTTGGCCGAGGGGTGTGCGTGTAGTATGTATTGGTGGAGCGTGCAGTGAGGCGAATGTCCCGTACGAATCAATGTAGTGAGTTTGTACGGACTGATGACGATTCGTACGGTGGTCTGCACGAGGCTTATTCGTACGGGTAAACGAATGTCATTCGTACGGGTCGTTGCAAATCGTACGGAAATCAATGGAAACGGATCGGAATTCGCTGGTCGGACGGTAGTTTCCCATTCGTACGGAATCTGCTACGAATACGATTCGTACGCCGGATTATTTTACCGGATCGGAATCGACCCTAGTGGAAACGTGGTAATGACTACATAACTTGGAAGGGTGCATAGCCAGCTTTCTAACATAGTGGACGTAACTCTAAAAAGAGCCTTGCAAATGCCTCAGTTTTCTGAGTCATACTAATATACACCCAGTATCAGACAAATGTGAACTGGAGACTTAATGCGTTCTAAAGACTCCAAGGACTTATATCACTTAATGTTGATATTCTGCATTTACACTCATTGAGGGTACTTACCATTAACTTTTGCACATATGTTGTTGAAGTATCTTGGTTGCAGACACCACAATACTTTTCAACGGACTCTAAATGCTAACAATTAAAAACTTAGTTTGCAATATATTATGCACGAGTCAAGGTGTTTTCAGATCCGGGATTAGAGACAGTTACAACTGTTGCAAACATATTCAAATGGCTTCACTGGTGTGCAGTCTAAATATCGAGTTATTATTTCGAATGGACATAATATCGACTCCAGAATATCGATATGGCATTAATATCGAGGTAAGTAATATCGAAGTTTTTTTTATCGATTTTTATGTATGTTAAAAAATATTGATAGCTAAAATATCGAGTAAGTAATATCGTTAGTAAAAAATATCGATTTTTTAGTAGTTAAAAAATATCGAAAGTTGTGTTATCGACAGTCATGATATCGACTGTCATGATATCGACTAATAATATGGATATAAATAATATCTAATAGTTAAATGTACACTGTTTTTATGTTTTATAAATACATTTATTGTTAACATATATGGTATTTATTTATTTATTTGTATAGAAATAATTTAATAAATAATTAATAATTTAAAAAAATTCTTCAAATACAATAATAATTTCTAGGAGCGGGTAGTGGGTTTTTAGGGGAATAGGGTGGGAAGTTTTTTAAATATAATTAATTAAATATGTAAATTTATTAATTGGTATTAATATTTAATTAATTGTTAGTTAAATTTATTTTTAATATATAATATTTAATTGGTAATTAATTAATTTAAATACATTAATTGCTAATTATGTTCATTTAAATAATTTATGTTATGTAGCGGGTTGTGGGTTTATAGGGGAATAGGGTGGGAAGTAATTTAATTATAAATAATTAAATATGTAAATTATTTAATTGGTATTAATATTAAATTAATTGTTAATTTATTAAAGTATGTAAATTATATATAATTAAATTGGTAATTTATTTAATTTAATTGAATAATTGCTAATAATGTAAAAGTAAATATTTTATGTCATGTAGCGGGTTGTGGCTTTATAGGGGAATAGGGTGGGAAGTAATTTAATTTTAAATAATTAAATATGTAATTTTCTTAATTGGTAGTAAAATTTTAATAATTGTTACTTAAATCATATATTTAAATCATATAAAATTTAATTGGTAATTAATTTAATTTATTAATAGCTAATTATGTAAATGTATAAATTTTATGTCATGTAGTGGTTTGTAGGTTTATAGGGGAATAGGGTGGGAAGTATTTTTATTATAATTATTTACAAAAGGAAAAATTAGTAATTGGTAGTAATATTTTAATAATTGTCACTTTAATAATGTAGTGAAATAATATACATTTTAATTGGTAATTAATATAATTTTATTGAGTAATTGCTAATTATGTTATTTTAAATAATGTATGTGATGTAGGGGGTTGTGAGTTTATAGGGGAATAGGGTGGGAAGTAATTTAATTATAATCAATTAAATATGTAAAATTATTAATTGGTAGTAATATTTAATTAAATGTTAATTAAAAAATTATTGTTCATTAATTAAAATATAATTGGTACATTTTTTATCAAATTGATTATTTGCTAATTATGTTAAATTATTTTTTTACTTTTCTGTAGTGGGTTGTCTGTTTATATGGGAATAGATTGGGAAGTAATATAATAATAAATAAGGAAAAAGTAATATTTACTTAAGGTATACAACGTTTAGCACACAACGTTTAAAATGCTATACCTTTACAATCAAACTTTTACAACGCTAAAACCATAGCAACGCATGTATTTTGATCACATGTTTTTAGGATGCAGGTATTTTTACAACGCATACCACCATTACAACGTATGTGTTGGTAAGTATATAATTATTTTTAAAATCTTATAGCTTTGGATTGTTGGGTAAAGGGGTATTTTTAGGGTTCAGGGTCAGTTTTCAGTTTGTGGGTAAAGGGGTATTTTTAGGGGTGAGGGTCAGTTTTCTGTTTCTTGCTAAAGGGGTATTTTTAGGGTTCAGGGTCAGTTTTTGGGTAAAGGGGTATTTTTAGGGTTCAGGGTCAGTTTTCAGTTTGTGGGTAAAGGGGTATTTTAAGGGGTGAGGGTCAGTTTTTAGTTTTTCGCTAAAGGGGTATTTTTAGGGTTCAGGGTCAGTTTTCAGTTTGTGGGTAAAGTGGTATTTATAGGGTTCAGGGTCAGTTTTCAGTTTGTGGGTAAAGGGGTATTTTTAGGGTTCAGGGTCAGTTTTTGGGTAAAGGGGTATTTTTAGGGTTCAGGGTCAGTTTTCAGTTTGTGGGTAAAGGGGTATTTTTAGGGGTGAGGGTCAGTTTTCAGTTTCTTGCTAAAGGGGTATTTTTAGGGTTCTGGGTCAGTTTTCTGTTTGTGGGTAAAGGGGTATTTTTAGGGTTCAGTGTCAGTTTTTAGTTTTTGGGTAAAGGGGTATTTTTAGGGTTCAGGGTCAGTTTTCAGTTTGTGGGTAAAGGGGTATTTTTAGGGGTGAGGGTCAGTTTTCAGTTTCTTGCTAAAGGGGTATTTTTAGAGTTCAGGGTCAGTTTTCAGTTTGTGGGTAAAGGGGTATTTTTTGGGTTCAGGGTCAGTTTTCAGTTTGTGGGTAAAGGGGTGTTTTTAGGGTTCAGGGTCAGTTTGGGGTTTTAGGCTAGAGGGGTACAGGGTAAAAATAAGGTCAATTTAAATTTTCATTACATTAATTACATTTTAATAAATTTTATTAAATTATTTTCTATTAATTTACATTAAATAATATATTAGATAATTATAAATACTTATGTTGTAATGCTATGCATTGTAAAGGTATTTGCTTTGTAAAAACATTCGTTGTAAATAAATGCGCTGTAATGGTATTTGCGTTGTTAAAGTTTTGTTGTAAAGGTATGCGTTGTAAAAGTATGTGTTCAAACGTCATACATCTTTTATTTTATTGTATTTAATAGAAAAAATGTACATTTAATTTATAATTATCAACATAATTATTGGTCATTAGTTGTAAATTAGTATTACTAGGTAAGTAATAGAAATAATGATAGTTATTTAGTAATTTTGATATATTAATTATTATATTAAATTAAATAGTTAATCATTTGTTAACAAAATTATATTGATAATATTTTGTTATTTATTTATTAATATATGAAGTATTTACTTTCCCTACTGTTGCACCCATTGGAGTGGGAATAGTAATTAGTATGGGTTCAGTGTCCAGCAGCTTGCATGACTTTACAATTGGTGAAATGGGAATTGTAATTTGTATGGTTTTAATGTGTAGTATGGTTTTGTAAGTTTATAATTGGTGCAGTGGAAATAAGAAAACATTTTTTATATAAAACATTATTATTGGTGGGATACTATAATAAAGTTTTTACATTACATAGAAAATTGTTGTTTTAATTATAATTATTGTTATTGTAGTACTTAAAAGAGTAATACATTTTTACTAATATAAAAATTTAAAATGCATTTTTATATAGAATATTTCATATGCAATTTATATTTATATACAATAATAAAGAAGGAAACATACACAGGGTTAAATGCAATAAATGAAAAACAGTTTATTCACATTTAAAAAATAATTTGTAAGTAGAGATTTATTTTTTATTTCAATTGAAATTTTTAACTAAACAGTTTTTATTATCCAAAAAAATATATGAAGTGCATATATATGTTTTTAACACATAAATGATATTAACATAATTTTAGGTTTATTAACATATATTGTAATTTAAATAGTTAAAGAAACAAATTGGTAATATGTACTTTTCATTTAATAACAATTATTTTATTCACATACACATTGAATATATTGTCATAGATAAATATGTACATTTCTTTTGTAACAGTTAAATTTTTGTTTTTTACAAAGAAATCATATTTTTTTTAAATTAATATTATGAATATTGAAAATATTTATAATATTAATTTTTACATAGATAAACACAAAAATAAATTTTTATATACATACATAATGTTTCAACTAATATTTGCTATTTTTATAAACAAATTATTTGTAACAAAGTTATAGATGCAATTTTTTTTAACATAGATTTTTTTCAAAATGTATATATAAATCATCAAATATTATTTAAAGTATCAGATAACAGTTGAATAATTATTTGAAAGGAATGAATATTTAAGAAATAATTTTCTACTAATTAAATAATTCTTTACACTTAATATAATACTCAGTGTATTTTTTTAAGTGTTGGAATATAGAAATTAAAGAGGATTTTGCTGTATACAGGGACTACTTTTTAACCGCCTAATGTTACTTAGGCTTATTTGGTGCTTCAACAGATCGCGGTTGGATGCTGCTTCGCGTTAGAGAGGGTAAGTTTGTTTTAATTGTATTTTACAAGTTAATGAAGTTATTGTTAGTGTATGTGTGGTGTGTTTAGGTTTATGTAGATAGGGTTATTAAGAGAAGATTGTGTGTTCGGTGTTAGGTAGAGTGTACGATATTTGATTTTTACCGCGTTTTAGTTGTAGGTGTGTGAGGTGAGGTAATATGTTTAAATGTTACAAAGATAATATGTTTGGTGTACAAATATGTGTATTTATATATGTATGGGTGTTTTTGTGTGGGTGGGTATGTATTTTATTTTTTCCAGGTTATCGTCGCGTTTTACTGTTTTTGAGGAGGTCCTTCTTTTTCGATCAGAGTTGTGTGACGAGTATTATATACTCTTATTTTTGCACACAATTTTTTTGAGTTTCAAGTTGTCCTGGAGCGTTTTTTTTTCAACATTACTTTTTTCGGGTTTTCTATCGTATCTCGTGTCTATTACATTGGAAAGGAGTCGCTATGGATTTGCTTGTATTTTTGCAGTTTTTTTTGGGCTTCCATGGATTGTATGGGTTTTTGCAATGGTGTCGTATGGATTGTTTGGAATTGGATTACGTTTGAAGCTGCAACAGAAATGTAAGTATTTTCTAATAATTTTATGGGTGGGGAAACTGTTTTAAATTTTGCTTTACTTACGTTGTATGTAACATTTTGTAAATACATTATCTAAATACATTTTATATATGTTAATATTATGTATTTGATAATTTAATTGCAAATTGTTACATGTTAAAATCAAGGATTTTAGAAAATAAATGCTTAATTTAATGTGTATAGTTATGTAATGTTTTAAAGAATAGTTTTGGCAATCATTGATAGATATTCTAGTCCTTTGCTAGTTGGATAGAGGGTAACTTGACTTTGGAGTGTGTTATACATTTTTTTAGTTTCTTTGGTGAGTTTAGGTCCGATCAAAGTTACTGATTGCTCCATTCGGAGCTCCTGGTAACTCTGTTCTTTTTGTAAGGATTGTATTAATTTGTGAAGGGTAGGCGTTCCTCGGCCTGTAGTTGCTTGGAAGGCATTGTGCCATCCTTCAACTGCATTGTTTGTTTTAGCTTCCTTATTTAGTGTGCTAAGGTAGACATTCCACCAAGCTATTTGGTATTTGGGTTGTCTTCTATGGCCTGATCTGTGTAGCCTTCCTACCCATGTGTCTTCGAAGTAGTCAAGCATAGGGCTTAGTCTTTCTTCGTTTCTTTTATAGTAGGGGCTGTCTATTAATAAGTTATAGTGCTCAGTTACATCTGTTAGTGAAACATAGGCTAGGGTGATGAGTTTTTTTATTTGATAAGCAAATGTGCTATCAGTGGCGTATTGGATACTCAAGGTTGATTTTTGTAGATGTCGCCAGATACATTGATTAAAATGGTAATAACAACCTTGTATTGCTGTGTGTGGGTATATTTTAAGGATGCTGTTTATCATTGCTTTTTCAAAGTCAATGATAATTTTTTGTGGAAAATAGTTGTTAGTATGTTGAAAGACTTCAGTTAGTATTTCTTGATAGGTAGCTTGCTGTTTGTTTGGTAGAAGGGCATAAAGGAATGGAATATTTGCATTTTGGAAATGACCATGGATGGTGTATAATTGATAAAAAGGTTTGGGGCATACAGAAAAAGTACCGTCCATCATCCAAGTTTGGCATTGGGTAAGTTTAGTCATGTTGTTTGCTGTGGCAAACACTATAATTCTTTTATCTTAAGATTTGTTGTCATAGAGTATAAAATTATCTTTATTGTGAGTTACAGAGAGTTCAGGGGGAATTTGCACTTCTTCAAAAGTTTTTGGTGTGGCAGGAGTAGTGCATGTTGCTCTTTTTTGTCTAGCTACAGTTCTTTTAAGGGATTCGATAGATGGTAATTGGCTAGAAGCATGTTGGGGAAGTACACTTAAATGGTGTTTCAGAATAGCAGTTGTTGGTTGATCAGTTCTAGTACTAGCTTCTTTAAGGGAATCTAGCATTTGTCTAATCTCTATTTCTGTTACATTGGGTGGGTGACTATGTTCTTTAGTATAAGTAACAGTAGTTTCCTGAGTTATAGCTCTACCATAACATTTGTTGGCATAATATTTCGTACACTTCCAAAACACTTTCAAATCTTTTTGTTTCTCTTGAGTGTAGACATATCCCATGTAACAAAGAAGCATTTTCCCTTTTTGTGAATAAATGAATTTAGCTCCTTCAGTCATGATAGTATTGTACTTCTAGGAGGTAATTAAAAGAGAATGTCATTACAATTTTAGAAAAAATAATGTTGTATTCTAATAATACAGTTTAATACATTTTTAATTTACCTGTAATTCTTTTGATGAATTCAAGTAGTTCTTTTCAGGTGTTGATGTTCTTCAAACTGTTATTTTCTGTGTATATCTTTTTGTACCTGTGGAAGTTGAGAAAATGTGTACAAATATTTTATTACTAAT
Source organism: Lissotriton helveticus (assembly GCF_964261635.1). Taxonomy (NCBI): domain Eukaryota; kingdom Metazoa; phylum Chordata; class Amphibia; order Caudata; family Salamandridae; genus Lissotriton; species Lissotriton helveticus. The sequence continues at coordinate 1,534,380,389 of NC_136057.1, forward strand.
TATGATATTTTGATAGAGGTGTTTTAGCTAGTTTCTATTTAGTTACCTATCTATTAAATGTCGAATTTACATTTCAATTATATACTTACTTATTTATATTTATCTTTTGATGTCCAGGTGTTGTGTAGGTCTTCTGTATTTTCTTTTTGTCTGTAGGATAAGTAGTAAAAAAAACAACATATTTTAGGTATTTGGCTTTTAAACATAGGTGTGAGGTTTGAGAGTTACATTTTCGATGGCTAATAATGTAGTAGTACTTACTTTAGATAGGTGTAGCTGTCTTTATGTTGAAGTCAATCAGTTTTCTTTCAGAAATCCTGCAGAGTTTCGTCTTCCTTTAGTTAGGAGATGTAGCCTGCATTTTTAGTTTGCTGTAATCTTGTTTATATAGTATTAGTCTAATTGTTTCAGAAATAGGATTGGTTGTTTAAATTGATAGTCTGTTTTTATTTGTGGATTTGAATTTTTTTATCTGTTATGCTAATTGCTTTCCTTATATGGATGACGCTAAATAACGTTTTTTTAATGTGTAAGGCCTTATTTAGTATAGGTAATGTTATTTTTATATTTGTAAAGTGGAGAAATATATATAATTTCCAGTAAGAAATGTTTAGTCGTTCAAAACATTGTTTATGTATTATAAAATGTATGTTTGTATTTATTGTGTGTTATAAATGTTAGGAAAATATTTAATATATTTTATACATTTATATAAACAATATTTGAATAATTATGATCAGTATGACTCAATTTTAAATAATAAAGTGATTTATTCAAGGATGTAGTAATGTCGATATTTTAAAAAATCGATCAATTTGCTATCTATATTTTTGTATTCGATATTTTGACTGTTTTTCATTTAAATATGTGATTATCGATGTTTTAGAAATCGATATTGTTGTTAGTCGATATTGTTGTAGTCGTTGTTTTTTGTAGTCGATATTGTGGTTTCGATATTTTTGTGGTTTGTTGTTTAAGTATAGGCAATCGATAATTTTGTTGTCGATAATTTGTCATCGATATTTTGTCCAGTCGATATTCGGTCTGTCGAGGTTATGTCAGTGATCCGGCTTCACTACAAACAAAATTGAAAATTCATAACTATAATGGCAATATCTTACTTTACTATGTTAAAAAGTAATGATATGTCTTTATCTATGAACGATCTTGTATGAAAAAACAAAATACAGAAGAATCCAATGTTCAGGACAACACTAGTTAGAGACCGTATTTATCATTGAAATGTTAGTCAAACGTGATGACTCCATTAGGTTTATTGCAATTTTCAGTCTATAATTCCCCAGAAATATTACATTAGTAAAAATGTGGGCAACTGGCTGCTGAGTTGGGTAGCATTCTGCAAACTGAAAACATAATAACAAATTTATATGTTGAGCAAAAGTCGAACTTGAATGTTAAAGCAATCATAGGTTTCAGAGTAGGGAATTTCAGTATACACATTGATGGGAAATTATTACTTACAGATAAGTAACTGTAATGGGAATGAAAATATACATATATTTGGTGTTGATAGATATATTTTTGAGAGGAAGGCGTCCATTACTTGTAAAAATATATGAAAGCACATGAGCTTCTAAAGAGGAACCAACATGTACATCATACTCTATTAGCCATAGTATACACAATTTACATGTAGCAGAATGTGGTGTACCTGGAACAGGTCCTGAAGATGGAACAGGTCCTGAAGATGGTAAAGGTGCTGGTGAATTATCACTGGTTATGCTTCCTGCAAATTAATTTTGAAAAAGTAACATTTCTTAAAGAAGAAATTAGTTTAACAACCTACCACAAACGTTTCTCAAACACAAAAAATTCAGAAATACCTTTCTTATATTAATGTAGTTTGAAAAATATGTTGTGTGCAGAAAGTTTAAGCGAGGGATATAGAGTACAGTCTATACAAATACAGAGGTAAGGCCTGTCAAATGGATGCAGTTTGAAAACATGACAGTTTAACAAAGGGCGGTCAGGCCCTGTAGTGATATGCTTGATTTTTATATTTAGAGATTCTTGTGTGGGTGGCACAATTACTGCTGTAGGCCCAGTAGTAGCATTTACATGAGCAGCCTTCGTATACATAGTATACATAACTATCAAAACTAACATTTTAATCATGGACAAACAATTACCATTACACTTTCAAAAGGAAGCAATTGCACTTAAAGACTGATCATGAAGTGGTGAAGTGTCCAAAACATGTATTTTGAAGAAAGCATGTCATAACAAGATGTACGATAGAGGGAAAAATGGTTATGGAACCTAAGGCAAATGAAGGGCCAATACAACACCGTAGTGTCAAGGGTATAAATCCAACAATTATTATGAATTAAAACTATGCTAGTCTGAGGAGGCAAAACTTTTGTAGGCCAACTAGAGCACATAAAAAATCAACTATAGGTCACGTGAGGGAGCAAGAAATGTTAAAAGTCAGCGGAGGATTAAAAGGGAGCAAATATGATGATTAGGAGAGAGTACGTATGTTGAAACACAAAGCATGTGGCGGAGCAGAAAAATGCAACATATATATTTATGAAAGCACAATATATAAGAAAACAGGCCTGGGAAGGCCATGTGAGGAAGTAATAAATATTAAAATACATGGGAGAAAAAAAAAGCAAAACAGAGCAGGGAGGGCCACGTGACGCACAAAAAATACCATCAAGCACGTAAAATTTATAAGAAAGGCATAGGAAGGCCCCGTGACGCAGAAGGAATAGGATCATGCAAGTACGATCAATATGAATAGAGGGCTAGAAGGCCACGAGAGGCAGTAATAAATATTAAAAGTCATGGGAGAATTAAGAGAGAGCAAATACGATGAACCACAAAGCATGTACCCCACAAAAATAAAGCAAAAAAGAGCAGGGAGGGCCACGTGACGCAGAAAAAAATACAATCAAGCACGTAAAATTTCTAAGTACAGACACAACTGCACATGACACACTTAAAAAATATGACATAGAAATTCATGCACGCATAAATTATTAAAGAAAGGCGTAGGAGGGCCCCATGATGCAGAAGGAATTAAATATTAGGATCATGAAAGTACGATCAATAAGCATAGAGGCCTGGGAAGGCCAAGTGAGGTAGTAATAAATATTAAAAGTCATGGGACAATTAGAAGGGAGCAAATACGATGAGCACAAAGCACGTACCCCACAAAAATAAAGCAAAGCAGAGCTGGGAGGGCCACATGACATACACAAAAATACCATCAAGCATGTAAAATGTATAAGAGTAGAGACGAAAGCACGTGACCCGCTTCAAAAATACGACACAGAAATTCATGCACACATAATTTATTAAAGAAAGGCCTAGGAGTGCCCCGTGACGTAGAAAGAAAAAATATTACGATCATTATGAATAGAGGCCTGGGAAGGCCACGTGAGGCAGTAATAAATATTAAAAGAAATGGGAGAATTAGGAGGGAGGTAATACGATGAACCACAAAGCATGTACGCCGCAAAAATAAAGCAAAACCGAGCTGGGAGGGCCATGTGACGCAGAAAAAAATACCATCAAGCACGTAACATTTTTAAGAACAGACACGAAAGCACGTGACACACTTCAAAAATATGACCCAGATATTCAGGCTCGCACAATTTATTAAAGAAGGGCATAGGAGGGCCCCGTGATGCAGAAGAAATTAAAAGGATCATGCAAGTACGATCAATAAGAATACAGGGCTGGGAAGGCCACGTGAGGCAGTAATAAATATTAAAAGTCATGGGAGAATTAGGAGGGAGGTAATACGATGAACCACAAAGCATGTACGCCGCAAAAATAAAGCAAAACCGAGCTGGGAGGGCCATGTGACGCAGAAAAAATACCATCAAGCACGTAACATTTTTAAGAACAGACACGAAAGCACGTGACACACTTCAAAAATATGACCCAGATATTCATGCTCGCACAATTTATTAAAGAAGGGCATAGGAGGGCCCCGTGATGCAGAAGGAATTAAAAGGATCATGCAAGTACGATCAATAAGAATACAGGGCTGGGAAGGCCACGTGAGGCAGTAATAAATATTAAAAGTCATAGGAGAATTAGGAGGGAGCAAATACGATGAGCCACAAAGCATGTACCCCACAAAAATAAAGCAAAACAGAGCTGGGAGGGCCACATGACGCAGAAAAAAATATGATGAAGCACATAAAATTTCTAAGAACAGACACGTAAGCACGTGACATTTAAAAAATACAACCCAGAAATTCATCAAAGCACAATTTATTAAAGAAAGGCCTAGGAGGACCCCATGATGCAGAAGGAATTAAATAATGGGAACATGCAAGTACGATCAATAAGAATACAGGGCTGGGAAGACCACGTGAGGCAGTAATAAATATTAAAAGTCATAGATAAATTAGGAGGGAGCAAATACGATGAGCCACAAAGCATGTACCCCACAAAAATAAAGCAAAACAGAGCTGGGAGGGCCACATGACGCAGAAAAAAATATGATGAAGCACATAAAATGTCTAAGAACAGACACGTAAGCACGTGACATTTAAAAAATACAACCCAGAAATTCATCAAAGCACAATTTTTGGAAGAAAGACCTAGGAGGACCCCATGACGCAGAAGGAAATAAATAATAGGAACATGCAAGTACGATAAATAAGAATAGAGGCCTGGGAAGGCCACGTGAGGCAGTAATAAATATTAAAAGTCATGGGAGAATTAGGAGGGAGGTAATACGATGAACCACAAAGCAAGTACCCCACAAAAATAAAGCAAAACAGAGCTGGGAGGGCCACGTGACGCAGAAAAAAATACCATCAGGCACGTACAATTTTTAGGAACAGACACGAAAGCACGGGACACACTTCAAAAATGCGACCCAGAAATTCATGCATGCACAATTTATTAAAGAAAGGCATAGGAGGGCCCCGTGATGCAGAAGGAATTAATAGGATCATGCAAGTACGATCAATAAGAATACAGGGCTGGGAAGGCCACGTGAGGCAGTAATAAATATTAAAAGTCATGGGAGAATTAGGAGGGAGCAAATACGATGAACCACAAAGCATGTACCCCACAAAAATTAAGCAAAACAGAGCTGGGAGGGCCACATGACGCAGAAAAAAATATGATGAAGCACATAAAATTTCTAAGAACAGACACATAAGCACGTGACATTTAAAAAATACAAACCAGAAATTCATCAAAGCACAATTTATTAAAGAAAGGCCTAGGAGGACCCCATGACGCAGAAGGAATTAAATAATAGGAACATGCAAGTACGATCAATAAGAATACAGGGCTGGGAAGGCCACGTGAGGCAGTAATAAATATTAAAAGTCATGGGAGAATTAGGAGGGAGCAAATACGATGAACCACAATGCATGTACCCCACAAAAATAAAGCAAAACAGAGCTGGGAGGGCCACATGAGGCAGAAAAAAATATGATGAAGCACATAAAATTTCTAAGAACAGACACAAAAGCATGTGACATTTAAAAAATACAATCCAGAAATTCATCAAAGCACAATTTTTGAAAGAAAGGCCTAGGAGGACCCCATGACGCAGAAGGAATTAAATATTAGGAACATGCAAGTACGATAAATAAGAATAGAGGCCTGAGAAGGCCACATGAGGCAGTAATAAATATTAAAAGTCATGGGAGAATTAGGAGGGAGGTAATACGATGAACCACAAAGCAAGTACCCCACAAAAATAAAGCAAAACAGAGCTGGGAGGGCCACGTGACTCAGAAAAAAATACCATCAAGCACGTACAATTTTTAGGAACAGACACGAAGGCACGTGACACACTTCAAAAATACGACCCAGAAATTCATGCATGCACAATTTATTAAAGAAAGGCATAGGAGGGCCCCATGATGCAGAAGGAGTTAATAGGATCATGCAGGTACGATCAATAAGAATACAGGGCTGGGAAGGCCACGTGAGGCAATGATAAATATTAAAAGTCATGGGAGAATTAGGAGGGAGCAAATACGATGAACCACAAAGCATGTACCCCACAAAAATTAAGCAAAAAAAATATGATGAAGTACGTGACATTTAAAAAATACACTACAACACTGAAACAGAAGTGTGATAGTGTTTACTGGAAATGTAAGGATACAGATTGGGGAATTGAAGGTATAAAATACAAGTTTGCCGGTGCATAGAAGACTACATGCATGGTCTATTGGGTTTTCTCATGAACTACTGAACGGATTTACTCCATTTAACCCCTTCGACGCTCATGACGAGCTGGGCTCGTCATGAGGTAGCCTCCTCGCACGTGCGCTTTTGAAAAAGTCAGCGCAGCAGCAGAATTCCAACCGCACGCATGCGGTTAACAAAAAGCACAATCTGCGAATCAAACTCTACCTAATTTGGTGTAATTACATTAGCATATGCATACGGTACGATTATCTAAATAATAATGATTAAGGAATTATATTGAATTCAATTTTAATATATTGGAAAAAAATAATAAATACAAATGTTTTATTTTTTATTTAATGTTGTTATTATTTTACAATAGGAATATGAAATATAATTTAAAAAGTAAAATAAATTTAAATGTATATATTAAAAATGTAAGAAATGTAAGAAATTAGTATACAAAGAAAGAAATATAATATTTACTACATTTAATAATTATCATTTACCAAACCTTTGAAATTCACTGAAAAAACCATAGGTTTCGCAACACTATAGTTAGGAATTAGCATTTAAAAAACCTTGCAAATTCACTGAAAAAAACATAGTTTTCACACACGTTACAGTTAGGAATTTGGATTTAAAAAAACCTTGCAAATTCATTGAAAAAACCATAGGTTTCACACATGTTATAGTTAACTGGACATTTCACTCATACAAAACCAGTGAAATTCCCCCGTTATAGTTAGTTCAGCTAACTATAACTTGCGCGCCCGCAATGCACTGCTGATGACGTCACATATTACCTCACTCATGACATGGTCGGTGACATCACTCATGACATCACTGATGACATCTCAAATGACATCACTGATGACATCACTGATGACATCATCCAGTGCATGTGTGTCTTTCAGAAAAATAAATATTATTTATATATGTATTTCTAAAGGTCGATGGAAGAATAAATGGGTAAATACGTGTCTAAATGGATTTTTTTTTAAATTGATTGGTTAACTGACTTATTAAGTGTATCTTAGTGAATACATGTATTAGCGAGTGAAATGTCCAGCTAACTATAACATGTGTGAAACCTATGTTTTTTTCAATGAAGATATATCTAAGGCTTTTTAAATGCTAATTCCTAACTATAACGAAAGTGAAACATATGGTTTTTTCAGTGAATTTCTAAGGTTTTTTAAATGCTAATTCCTAACTATAACAAAAGTGAAACCTATGTTTTTTTTTAGTGAATTTCAAAGGTTTTTTAAATGCTAATTCCTAACTATAACGATTGTGAAACCTATGTTTTTTTAGTGAATTTCAAAGGTTTTTTAAAAGCTAATTCCTAATTATAACGATTGTGATACCTATGGTTTTTTCAGTGAATTTCAAATTCCTTTATATATCGAGTTTGTAACCTACGATTTTTAATCTGTTTATTTGTTATTAGCTGTTTTTATAACTATTATTTATTTATTTATTTATTTGTTTTTTACAATTTTTTTTTTTACAATCTATTTTTCATGTCTTTTTTTTTTTATTATTTTGTCTTGGATCACTCAGGGTGCGCGCACCGGTAAGCTCACCAGAGAGCGCAGTGAGCGAGAGCGCTATTTCTGAGTGCATACAAAAAAGCTAGCAAAACGTCATTCAGGTGCGCCGCGTAAGCGCCCTCGGAAGCGCCTACGTTCGCGCTGCATAAGCGCCCCCGGAAGAGCTCCGGTGCACGCAGCGTAAGCGCGTCAAGTAATGTGACCTTAAAATAACTCTTTTCATTGGTTGTTCACAGTTTTTTTTAAAACTAATGAAAACCCAACCCATTTCCTGCACTTCTTCTTTCACTTTGGAGACAGCAAGACCTGTTCTTTACTGTTCTTCCATTTTGTGTAAAGAATGGCTGCCAGAGTATGAGGAGTCAGATGACTTCATTGAGGAAGAGCCTCCTCAGCCCAAGGTCAAGGAGCATTTTATTTGGAAGTTTTTTTCAATACCTTCAGGATTAAAAAAGGTGAATGCTCCTAAAGTGGAATGCAAAATCTGCAAAACTGTGCTTTCCAGAGGGGACCCTAGAAGGAAGTACAGTTTTGGGAACTCCACAATGATTCGCCACGTCCAACGGACACCCCAGAACTATGCCCGGGAGAGTGTCCGAGACCTGGCACGTAATCCCCCAAAGGATGGTGCCTCTACAACTACTGGAGGAGCCACAACATCAGGGAGATGATGTGCACCGGAATTGGAGATGATTCCAAACATTCAGCCTGTTTTTAGTGACATTACTATAAAGTGCAAGCAATGCGATGAAATGCTTTGCTATGATGAGCAGAGCATCAAGCTCATTGCACACAGGAGGCAAGAACACTGCTGCCCTCCCCAGCCCTAATGTTTCCCCTTTTTTTTGCTCCTGTTGTGCAGTTTTGCATTCCCTGTTTTTGTTTTTGTTCAGAAAAAAAACTAAAAAAGAAGAAAAAACAGTTCTTTTTTAGAACTACCTCCAATTCTCAAAAAAGAGCTGTATTCTTAACAAATTCAAAAGGAGTAAATGAAGTGGAGTGCAGTGAGAGAGGAAAGGAAAATGAGTGAGAAAGCAAAGAAAGGGACGAGAGGGGAAGGGAAGTGAAGTAGGGGGACTGAAAGAAGGTGAGTGTGGGAGGTGAGTGAGGAGAAGGGGAATGAGGATAAGTGAAGAAAATGTAGTAAAGGAATGGGGTGTGGAAGGGTAAGAAAAGAGCAGTGATGTTGAGGAAAGAGTGGTGATACAGACTGGATAAAGGCAAGTGAGTGTGAGACAAGAGGAGTAAGGGAGTGAAGAGACAGAGAAAGAAAAGGAAAAAGTGAGAGTAGAGGACTGAGTGAGGGATGAAAGAAACATAAGTGAGGGAGTGTGGCTGAGTTATAGGGAGTGGGCGTGAAAGAAGAGGAGTGACAGACTGGGGGGTCAGAGAGAATGAGGCTAACAGAGAGAGAATGAGGGAAGGGGAGTGTAGAAGTAAGAGGACAGAGGGAGTAAGAGAAGGAGTTAGTGAAGTGGAGTAAGGAGAGTAAGGGAAGAAAAAAGAGTGAAGGAGCAAAAGAAGGAAAGAGACAGGAAGGAAAGTAAAGGAGAAGGTTTGAAAAAAGGTGAGTGTGGGAGTATGGCTGAGTTATAGGGAGTGAGCGTGATAGAAGAAGTGTGAGAGACTAAGGGGACGGAGAGAATGAGGCTAACAGAGAGAGAATGAGGGAAGGGGAGTGTAGAAGTAAGAGGACAGAGGGAGTAAGAGAAGGAGTTAATGAAGTGGAGTAAGGAGAGTAAGGGAAGGGGAAAGAGTGAAGGAGCAAAAGAAGGGAAGAGAGTGGAAGAAAAGTAAAGGAGAAGGTTTGAAAGAAGGTGAGTGTGGGGGTATGGCTGAGTTACAAGGAGTGCGCGTGATAGAAGAGGTGTGAGAGACTAAGGAAATGTAGAGAATGAGGCTAACAGACAGAGATTGAGGGAAGGGGAGTGTAGAAGTAAGAGGACAGAGGGAGTAAGAGAAGGAGTTAGTGAAGTGGAGTAAGGAGAGTAAGGGAAGTGAAAAGAGTAAAGGAATGAAGTAAGAGAAGAGAGAGGAAAGAAAGTAAAGGAGAAGGTCTGAAACAAGGTGATTGTGAGAGTGGAGTGAGGAAAAGGGGAGTAAACGTAGGATTCAGAATAAGTGAGGCAAGCGCAATAAGGGAACAGAGGTATGGGAGCATCAGAGAAGAGTAGTGAGCTTAAGGAAAAGAGTATAGGGAAAGTACATTTTGTACATCAAACTTACCTTATAAGTAATGTAAACTTAATTACATATTGTCATTAAAATTTATATCTGTGAAAGACAAAAAAAATAAGTTAGAATATTTATAATATATATTTTACAATACAAGAGACAAAGTAGGAGATTAAAAGTCATAAAAGGTTAGTAAGAGATAAAGTAGAAGTGAAGGACTCAGAAAGAAAAACAAAGGAATGGTGAAGGTCAGAGAGAGTTAAAAAGAAATAGAGAGAGAGCAAATTACTAAAATGATAATGACATGGATACATTCAGTGACAGTGAACAAGAGCAGGAGAGAGAAATAAACTGAAGGTTAGTAAGATCCTAAAGGAATATGCATTAGGAAAACTAAAGGCAGAAAGGGGAGTTATGAAAGGGGAGTGAGTCACAGAGAAGCAGCAGTGAATAACGGTGTATTAATGACAATGAGGCATGGAAGGTGAGTGATGGTGAATGTAGGGTTGTAAGACAGTGAGGAGACAATGGGAGTAAAGGTAACAGAGAGGGAGTGAGGGAAGACAAGTGAGAATATGAGAGAACAGAGGTGAGTCAGAGAAAGAGTGACTAAACGGCAGTAAGGTGAGTAAAGGAAGGAGAATGACTGAGGGAGAAAAGGAAGGGAAAAAAGGGAAGAAAAGTGAGAAAAAAAAGGGACTGGGAAAAGGTGAGTGCGTGACAAAAGAAAGAAGAAGGGTAGTTAAAGATGATGAATGAGGATAACTGAAGGAACTGCAGTAAGGGAACAAGGGTGAGGGAGGGTGAGTGAAGGAGAGTGAGGTTGATGAAAAAGGGAAAATAAAAAGAGGATAAAAGCAAGTGAGCTTGAGACAAAGGAAGTGAAGGAGTGAGAACATAGAGGTAGTGAAGGAAAGTGTGGCAGAAAGAAACTGAGTAAGAGAGCAAAGAAAGGTAAGTAAGGGAGTGTGGATGAGTTTTAGGGAGTAGGCGTGACGGAAGAGGAAAGAGAGAGTGAGAGGATCGAGAGACTGAAGCTAAGAGACAGGGAGTGAGGGAAAGGGAGTGAGGATGTGAGAGGACAGAGGAAGTGAGAGAAGGAATGAGTAAAGTGTAATAAGGTGAGTGAGAGAAGGGGAATTATTGATTGAACAAAGAAAGGAAACAAGGGGAAGGGGAGTGAAGTAGAGTGACTGACAGCTAGAAAGTAGTGGATGGGAGAGAGGGAAAGGGCCGTGAAGGAGTGGTTAATGAGAATAAGTGAAGAAAGTGGAATAAGAGAAGGGAGGTGAGGGAGAGTGAAAAAAGGCCAGTGAGGGTGAGTTAAGAGGAGTGATAGAGGGTGGAAATAGGTAAGTGAGCATAAGAGAATGGGAAAATAATATATATTTAATAATCGAAAATACAAAATAATTTCAACAACATGTTACATTGTTTATTTTTGCTGTTCTCAGAATATATTAAATTTCACTTAAAACAGTGACTTCAATAGTACTCATCATATAACAGCGGGCAAAAAAAAACACAATCAAAATGATTGTGTTTAAAAAACCCATCAAATCTTTTCTTAAATAATGTAAAATTTTGAAAAAACATATCTAAACTCACTTTTGATCCATCCACTTTTCCACGAGGCCAAATAGTATATGGAAAGTCCTTTTGTTTGGAAATTAGTCCAGAGTATTCTTAATTTCTCATTTACCCGACTTTCTGAAAGAAAAGCTCCAACATCTTTTACAATATGAAACAAGAGTTTTATTTCCACCTCTAGCTTACTTTTTATATTTATTTTGTATAATACTCACAGCACACACTATATGATATACATATACTATCTCTATGAGAACTACATGTTTTTTATTATCTTCATCACTCTCATTCAGAAAGTAATTTTGAACAGCAAACAAAGTTATATTAACTGCTGCAATCTTCATAGGCCAATCACTTTCCCTAAAATTTCGGTTGTAAGAACACTAGGTAAGAATTTAGTAAGTCAGAAGGCAAACGTTGTTTGAAAGTCAATTGAGTATCATTACAGTGTTTCCAACCTTTTTGACATTTTAAATAAGCTGTGTAATGTCCTGATGTTGTTGAAGGACCATCATGGTAAATAATTGCTGCAGTTGTAAAGGTTCTTCCTCCTGAAATTGATAATTGAGAAGCCACAACATTTTTAATTAATATTGTCAATTTAGTTTAATCAGGTCTACATCATTGGAACATTAAAATAACATACTGTCCATATCTTTGTAAAAATAAAGTTGATAGCATTGCTGATTAACATTGACTACAGACCATGCTTTGATTTGCTTGTCTAACTAGATTATTAAATTACACTGATTTGCAGTCTCGTAAAGTCAAATATATAAATCTTTCAGTGTCTATTGTAGTACTACTTGAAAAGGAGCAATTGTCGCAGTCATGCTGCCATTTATAAGAAAGGCCAAAAAGATTTTCTACATCTACACCTTCATCTTGCAAAACAACAAGCATATACATTAGAAATTCCTGACAATCTTGCTGAATATTCTGTGAAAATTGATTTAGACCAGAACATATGTCTAAAACATTTCAAATTTCAGAAACACTTTGTATTTTTGTTCCATCACTGCTACATTTCTCTAACACAGAATTTAATAAACAACAAAATGTTTGATCACGATTTTCAGCAATCTGTTCTTGTACAGTTTGGAGAAAAAAAACATTAACCACTACATTAGCATAGCAGTTGACACCAGAACTATTTTCAAACTGAAATCCAACAACATCTTTATCTGAATCCATTTAGTTTCTGCTTACAATTACCGGTTCATCTAGTTTTTTTCTTTTTGCTACAACTGCACTACAATTTTTCTCATTTCTTCTTTTTCGGCCTCCCACACGCTTTTCAAATAGAGGATATTGAGGTAAATTTGGAGCATACTCTCTTCTTAACCTATTATATTCTTTTACACAATTTAGATCTGCATTAATCTTTGTCTCATCAAAATCAATCAAGTACAATCCTGATAAAGTTCTGACTCGAGAATGAATGAAATGAAATGAAATTGGATTTATAAAGCGCATGGCTGCCCTAGAGCGTCCCAGCGCTGATGAAAATAATAAACAATAGTAATAATAGCAGAGTACTCAAGAGGGGAAGATCTAGGGTGTGTTAGGGAAAACGAGATAAAGCAACATATGCCATACCCTCCTTAAACACAGAATTTCCAATATTCACCAAAGCACTATCAACACTTAAACCTTGAGATTTATGAATAGTCACTGCATATGCCAAAGAAACAGGAAACTGTTTTCTGCAGACATATAAATCTTTCACAAGCAAAAATTGGGCAGAACAACGACTGATTTGTTGTACTTCTTCAATACCATCAAATTTAATTTTTATAAATTCAATTCCATCTCTATTTCGGTAATTCACAAAATCCACAACATGACCCATTGCTCCATTTACTAAACCTCTTTCCACATGTAAATTACGTTGTAAAATTATATGACAATTTAAAGATGCATACAGAGTCTTTTCCATACCAGCAGTTTTAGATATTGTCTTCTCTAAAGAATCCAATTTTGATTTCAACTTTTTTGACAAAATAATAGTTGCTCCTTCATGTTCAATTTTATCAATAGCTTCCAGTTTCACAATCTCTTGATTTTCCAACTTTAACATTTTGTTGTTGAAGATTGAACATTCTTGCAGAGTTGGCATCAAGCGTATGACAGATTTGTTTTCAGGAATTTTCTTAAAAATATTCTCTGGGAGAATATTTTTATTTGGAAACGAATTTGAAATTAATCGTCCATGTAAAGCTTCTTTGCCATGCTCAGTTAGTTTTCCAATTCTTACATCTTGTAGAATATTTTTATAATCTTCATCCTTTGCCTGTCACATATTTTGAAGCAGTTCTGCATATTTGAAATTTAACCATATGTTAACATTTCCAATGCTTCCTAAGCACTTCCTGGTATCTTCATGCGTAAGCATTTTAAACACTGGCTGTCCTTTCACTGGAGTAAGTTGCAGTAGATCTCCAAAAACAATGATGTGTTTGCCTCCAAATAACACATCATAGTCTGTATTAAGAATTTCATGCATTCTTAAATGCACAAAAGCAAGCATTACATTTGATACCATGCTTACTTCATCAATGATAAGAAGTTTCATTTTCTTTAGGACTCTTGAAACTTCACGACAAGCTTATCCAGATAGCTTGGTGTATTGTAATTTGTTATCATGCTCCACTGGCAGCATCAATAAGCGATGTAAAGTAATCCCTTTAATGTTGTGTGCTGCCAACCCAGTTGGAGCAGTAACAACACAAGAGAGCGATGACTCAGTTGTTTTCTGCAAATATGTTCCAATCGCTTTAATCAGGAAACTTTTCCCAGTTCCTGCTTCTCCACTCACATATAGTCGGACAGGTACAAATGATGTACATGAGCACTCTTTTTTCTCATGAGATAAACCATGCTCAATGTGTTCTGTGACTTCGTCATATATTTGTCTCGGCTCAACTTTTAGTTCTTTTTCCAAATCTTCTAATTGAACTCCATCCTCCTGAGCTTGTTCCATGGCTCTTTCAACTACATCCATGGCAGTGGCAGCTTCATTTTGTATAATTGGTCCTCCTAGTGGATCCTGACTCAATGAAGCAGAACTCTGACTATCTTGAGAACTGTCTCTAGCAATCTCTGCTGCAATTGTAGCTTCTTGCTGTATTTCCTCGTTCAACATTTGCAGATAATTTGAAAAAACAGGACATTCTATCGTATCCTTGGTTGCATTGAACGAATCTTCATAAGTAAGAAAATCTCCAAGTAGTTCCTCATCTGTACGCCAAGGATTAAAGAGTTGCAAAAGAGCTAAGTAATAAAATTCCCTTTTGTCTGGAGAATCACAACTCAATTTTCGATGATTAATCAAATGGCCTTTTTTTTGTTTCACTAGACAGCCTTCACAACCAATTACAGCATATACACCTTTATTGATGTCTTCTGTGACGTTCTTTTTAAAAATATAGGTTTGCAGACTTCATAGAGACAAACGTTCTCAGGGTGAGTACTTATATTTGGATAGTACGTATCCAACATGTTTGTCTTCAAAATATCTGTACTGTCTGGTTCTTTCTCCGCCAAATACTCTATTTCTTGTACAGATTTCAAAACTCGGTTTCGTGTTGCAGCAAGACCTAGACTCACTCAAATGATGGTTCTAGATTTGCCATATAGACTTGCTGATGACAACCGATCAGAACATTCATATGCTCCAATTTCTCGATGCGACAACATCTTCAAACTGTAACTGTATAATTTCTTGCTTAGACTCTTTTCATGTGAAATTTCCTCCCACATTTCCTTCAGTTCCGTCTTTTCTGATTTTGTGATGTAAGACGTCACATATCGAGCCACAGCAATAGAGTTGTCAGCCACATATTGAATATCCATGTTAGCATTCCACATGGAAAAAATGACTGGGTTGTAGTCATTTATGAATTTGGATTCCTCATTTCTTCTTAGGTTGTATGTATTTTTGGGTCATTTTCTTGTCACAGTATGTTGCAGAGAAGACATAAAATTGTTGACTCTTCCTTTCGATGTTACTGGACGTGGAAATGCAAAACGACATTTCGTGTAGACCTTGTCCTTGGATTTGTATTTTCGACGACAGTATTTCCCACAACGATGGGTTTGAAAGCGTAAAACTTGATGTCTTAAATTTTTTTCTTCTGTACTTTTCGGAACAGCACATGTGGAATACTGCTCAATGAAACTCATCACTTTCTCATCTGAAACTGTTCCAAATGTTGGTGCATCTTTAATCCATAGCAGCATATGTATATGAGGAGCACCTCTTGCTTGATACTCCTTTCTCCAAAAGATATCCAACGCCTCTCCAAGCGGAGGTTTTTTTATGTTCGTAATAAAAGACATCATAGCTTCAAACCTATGAATGAAATACCTGCATACATTAACAGGATCCAAAGAGCACAGTTCTCCAGGTGTCTTGTATTCAATCTCTTCAATGTTTTTATTTGCCTCTCGTAGAAATTCAAGTAAGTCTTCCCAAGCATACTCAGCACAGCTAAGAGTGAAGAACCATGTAGGAGTTCCTAAGTTTCTTAGCATACATTTCAATTCCCCATGACGACGATACCAATACTCGTTAGTACCACGCTGACATGCCATGAGATTAATTAGCTGAGATTCCAAAACACTGTCTTGCAGTTTCACTTTATCCATAAAATCCCTTGCCGAAACATTTTGTAGATGTGTTCCGCTTTTCAGTATATGGTTTACTGCATAGGAAAGTCCAGACAAGTCACTCTCAAACAGTAGATGGAACAAATATGGAATGCATTGACGAAACCTTGGATCTTCTGCATATAATCTTGAAGTCCGGTATTCAGATGCAGGATTTGAACAAGTCGGTCGTCATATCGTCCACCTTCACCTGTTGGAAATAACTGTGGAAAACAACGAGCTTCCAAACTTTCTTCCCATACACTAATGGGACTTCCTTTGGCTTTTTTCATCTGAAACAAATCAATAGCATTCCCCATTACTTCTTTGGAATGCAATGGATGAACACTATAATGTTCATACATTTCTTCACTTCTAGAGACATCAACTTTTTCTATTTGCCCAGCAGAGTCATCAGTGTCGTCTTGTACAGTTGTTTCCTCTTCTCCCACATACACATTTTTATAGTACTGATTATTTTTTACCAAATACAACGTTGCCTTTTTGACTTTCCTAAAATCCACTAATTCTTGCCAGATTTTCTTACTTTTTGTCGGAACACCATTAACTAGAATAACCAGAGGTTCGTCTTCTACTTTTTCGACACCAATTGTATCAATAGTTTTCTTAAAATCTAGAGGCAAATAAACAACTCTTCCCTTTAATCCTCTCTGTAAATCTGAAGGAGGCAATTTCCCTGTCTTAGGCTCATGCGAACAATAGCCTGAAAAGGATGCACACATTGAATCAGAATAGACTCATAGGTATTTAAATCCATCAATTCAGAAGGAATGTCTACCAACTCCAGATAATTATGAACAGCTCTAGCAGGCATTCTGTTTTCATTTAATTTATTATAGCAATATTTACAAATACGTTGATCAGAGCCCAAATCAAAACAATTTTCAACCAACAAATAAGTTGCAAAATCCTTCCACTCATTATTATTTATCTTTTCGCTTTTTATATAAATCAACTAATCTAGTCTGATGCTTATAATGAGTTTGTTGACAACACACATAAGAAAAATTAGGCCTTTCACTTGAATTGACCTTAAACTTTGTAATTTCATTTTCAATTTTTTCTGTACTTAAAATCTCGACATTCTCTTCTACATTACCTTCTATTACTGTATCAATTTCTGCACTGACATCTTTTTCACCAAAGTAACAAAACTCAATTTCATCAGAAATGTTTTTGACATCTAATTCAGTTCCATGCAAAAGAGCACTGTTTAACTGTTTTAGTTTAAGTGCTGGACTTTTTGCATAATACAACCTTCTCACTAATTTCCTCACTTTATTATGATGCACTGCTAACATCCTAAAATGGTGAAAAACACTCTGACATACTTTTCTTGAAAGACAAGCCAGTGAATGCCCTTGCAAACCTGTTTTTTCTCTCACTCTACAAGGATCTAACTCTTGTAAAATTTTCATTTTTTGTTTCACACTTTTCTTAGTATATGTCCGTAAGAAAGTGCGAAACAAATCAATTGAATCTTGTCCCACACTACAAATACTACTACAATTCCATGTATACACTGGAGCCTTGAGACATCTCCCTAAAACTTCATCAGCTAACACCTCTTCTGTATTTCTAGGCACAATCTCTTCTTTTTCAACCGGACAACCGTCCTTCACCTCATATGCTCGACCACTGGTGTCAACTGCATGCACCAAATCATTATCCTGAAAGTAACTTTCTTCATTAAAAAATGGCTCACAACTTGAACTATGCTTCCATTCTCCAGAAAAAACATCACAGAAATGAGTCCGATTAATTACTCTCCTCCACTTACATTTTGATTTGAACACATTGATTACCTTATCGAGTGGACGAATTCTATTCATTACTAAACTAAACAATTTATTTTTCACTTTAAATGCTTGATCCACAATCTTAACTATGTTTTTTTTTCTTGTAAAAAGCGGTATTTTTATGATACCTCTTTACATTTTTTAATAAATTTTCATACTATTCTGTTATAAAACATTTGTCTACGAATTTCAATAAATTGATTTCTCCTTCTTTTGGTATAGAAAATATCATCTCCTTGTATGGGTCTAACATTTTTAAAGGGACATCCTGTCTTCTTTCTAATTACAGGTGTTTCATTCTTGTTTGCAAAAAAATTTTTTTTTTCTTGACATTTCATTAAGTTTCTGAGAAAAAAATTTGTTTGCTTACCAGGAGCATTTTTTTTTTCTCTGAAGATTTTATTTTGGTTGGTTCTTGATTTTGTTTTTCCTTAGACCTTAATTTTCTTTTATAAACTTTTTCACGTCTTTGTTTCGAAGGCATTTTTTTCTTTGTTTGTATAGATGATTATAATCTGTGGTAAACAAAAATAACATATTATAGACCACTACAAACCTATTACATAGCAATTACAATAAGTAAACAATATAAACATTAGTATACAACAAAAGGCGGATTTACATTCCATGTGCTTTGCTTTGTGTCAAAAACGATTTACTAATTAATGTTATGTCTTGCTTATATATAGGTGGCCTGTTTTTAGCCTGTAGATACAGTGAAATAATATGAGCAGAGACACACATACTGCTTGCAGAGACAGAGATGGTAGATTACATGTAACATTCTGGTCATGTGCCTAAGATCACACTGATGGGTGAATTAAGCTTCATTCAAAGTGTGATCTTAGGCACATGAGCAGGATGTTACATGTAATGAAAAATTAATGTTATGTGTTGCTTATATATAGGTGGACTGTTTTTGGTCTGTAGAGACAGTGAAATAATATGACCAGAGACACACATACTGCTTGCAGAGACAGACATGGTAGATTACATGTTACATGCTGGTCATGTGCCTAAGATCACACTGTGAGTCAAGCTTGATTTTAAATGGATCTGGGTGAATAATATGCTTAGTTGATGTCTTTAAAAATATGGAAGTACATGTTTTTTAAAGACATGGTAGATTACATGTAACATCGTGGACATATGCCTAAGATCACACTGATGGGTGAATTAAGTTTCACTCACAGTGTGATCTTAGGCAGATTAGCAGGATGTTACATGTAATGAGAAATTAATGTTATGTGTTGCTTATATATAGGTGGCCTGTTTTTGGTCTGTAGTTGTTAATTTGTAAGGGGAACTATGCTGTACACTTTAAGATAATTTTGAAAATGTTTTCTGTTAGCTATTTACAGTCCTTCTGTTATAATTATGGATTAGGATAGGCTTCATCACATGCAGTGCTTTATATTTCTAGTTCCTATCTGATACTATACACTGCCCAATTAATTTTAAAGAACTAAATACTTGATTAAGCTACTTTTATGTTATGTATTACTAGAAACGATAATTGAAAGTGATTACTTTTTTCTGCAATTTACAGCAAGAAATTTGAAATTGAAATGAATCAAAATGAGGAGACCAACAAAATTTCATTTGAAATTTCAACGATATTTATTGAAATTCAAGATGACACGGATAATTTTTGGGATGAATCTCTTGATGAAGAATTAATCGAATGTTTGGATAAAATAGAATCATCATGGCACACTTTTAATGAGGACATTCCTGATCATATGATTGAAGAGGAAATTCCAGATGAGGACATGCTACAAGTTCTATTAAATTATGAAGATTCTGAACAATAAATTAATATTTACAAATTCAAAATTAGTTAACATATTATTCATTTTTATTTCTAATTTATGAAGTAGTAGCGAAGTGATTGTATTGAAGTGAATTTTAGACTCTGCATCGGTACCTACTTATAAGTACTTAAATCACTCACATAACACAACAGCTCTTTTTAGAGCTACCCTACCTCTAAGCACTCCAAATTCTTATTTTACACTATTTTCTTTCAATGTTTTTCCCTGTGGTACGCTCTGGGTGTGCGTACCGGAGAGCGCACCTGGGAACGCACCCAGCGCTCACCCCGCGAAAATTAAAAAAAAATAAAGTTTTTTTGCCCTTCAGAGTCCTTCTAGGCCCCCCCTCAAAAAACCTAGGGGGTCAGGGGGTGTCTACCCTGCCCCCTTTTAATCATTTCCCCCTTTTTTTAACCTCTTGTGTCTCTATTCTACCGAGACACAAGATGGCGGACTCTCCGGACTGTTTAGAATGTTGACAGACATCCGACAGCCAATCAGCTTTCCGCTCGCGCACTCCCGTAGCGCGCCGGGTGCGCTCCCCGGTACGCGTACCGGTGAGCGCTCAGAGCGTGCCTATAGATATATATGTGTTTTTTAAGTTAATTTTTGAAAAAACCACTGGAGCATTTTTCACCAAATATAGTAAAGCCACATCTGCGTACCAGTCCCTACAATTTTGCAAAGTTTGGCGTAATTCCGTTTAGCGGTTCGGGCTGTAGACATGTCAGAACATCCTAAGGAAATGAACATGGGGAAAACACGTTTTGGGACCCCCCTTTTTTCTCCGCCCCCACTTCCCGAAATCTCCCGAAACTTGCAGGGAAGGAGCGGAGCGGAGCTGGCCAAAATGTTTGAAAATTACACACAAATTCCTCAACGGGCGCCAAAGATATTCCCAATAGAATGTTGCGGATTTCCTATGGTAGCTAGGTCCTAACTATAACTACCTACTGGCGACCGCCAGTAGGTAATATATATATATATATATATGAAACAACAACTTCCTCTCCAGTGAAAGAAGCAGAAGCCACAGCCGGGGTGAGAAGACAGCTCTGTTTATTAATAACTAAGGCGAATGCATTTCGGCCGGTGTGGCCTTCGTCAGCGCCAGTGAAAGTTCAAAAGGAATCCCACGATGTGCAGTTTAAATGAGTCCACCCGCACTCTGGTAGGTGCAATGTAAGCTCCGCCCCTAAGCTCAAATTAGCTCAGTTCAGCTGGTCCAGACGATCTCGGGACTCAGTTTCCCAGGTTGCAGCAGTGGCTCCCGGGTGAGTAAAACTTAGGGACGTTCCGGATAGAGTCCGGGAAAATAGCAGGGGGTAGGGCACTTGCACAGCGTTGACAGGACCCCCCAAGTTGCAGAGCTGCCTCGGGTCCCCGTAACCTCATCTGCCGTCAGTCCGATCAGGAAATGGGCGAAGGCGGGAGGATAGTGAATCCCGTCTGAGTTTAAGGTAAAGTACCTAACTGCACCGCTCCGTGTCTTTGTGAACTGCTGGCGAGCCTGGAGAATTTCCAAAGCAAGGAAGAAACAACAATGCAGCGGCATGGGCCAGAGTCTCCAGGCCACTCGCGATGAAGGGGCTTCTGAACGCGCTTCTGGAACACGCGTAGAATTAATGAAACAACAACCTCCTCTCCAGTGAAAGAAGCAGAAGCCACAGCCGGGGTGAGAAGACAGCTCTGTTTATTAATAACTAAGGCGAATGCATTTACATATATATATATATATACATTCACTGAAAAAAAAATAGGTTTCGGGGCTGTTATAGTTAGCTGGACATATCAGTCATATAAAACCATTGAAATTCCTCCGTTATAGTTATTTCTACTAACTATAACTCACGCGCCTGCAATCCACTGCTGCTGATGTCACATATTACATCATTCATGACATGGTCAGTGACATCACTGATGACATCACTGATGACATCTCAAATGACATCACTTATGTCAGTTGTTATGGTACATATATTGTTTTGTGTGTCTGGAGTTTATTTGCTTTTCTATGCTTAACCAGCACCGTGCCCAGTGCAAAATATCTTCAAAATAGTTGTGAGTGTAGTATCCTTTTTTCAGGGGCCCGTGTGTTTTCCAGAGTAAGTATCTTGCAGCCTGTCTGTGAGGGGTATCCTTTATTGTGTTTGTAGTATTACATTATATGTATCTGTTGGTCTAAGAGTCTGAGCTTGAGTTATTGGTGTGTTCCATTTTTTGTTTTTTTGTTTAATTGCATGCACTTTATAGCTTGGTGACTGGATAGGTTATTAATTATTTTTATATCTAGCTGATTCAGAGGTTAGTAATGTAACTCTTTTTATAGACATGTCCAATTTACCCACCTATGGATTCACTGCTGAACAATTTGCCAATATGGTAGGTAGTTCACTAAACTTTGTTAATCAGGTAGCTAGTGTTGCTGATAAAAACGAAGATGCCATTACATTGCTGGCATTAAAGAAGAAAATGAAGCATATTGAACTACACAGGAAATACATGCTGAAATATTTTAAGGCCCGGGTAATTCCCCAAGGTCTACGAGTTAGGAACATCCCTGTACTATTTATCCAAATAAAATAATTTTTGGAACGATGGGTATGATATCAAATCGTTGCTCACAGGACTATATGATGCTAATTGTAGAAACAGCAAAAGAGTTTATAGAGCAATTGGCATCAGAGATTTTGGACCTTGAAAATAAAATCAAAGCATCAGGTATAGTTGAAGACTCTAAATAGAAGTTAGAGGATATTGAAAAAGACCTTCATTCTTATACAGAATATCTAAACAAACAAAACATTTAAAAACTAAATAAGGATATAAGATTTTTCAGTAGGAGACAACTTATCCATACCTGGCTGATCAGTTTTATAATCAAACAGAAGGTGGTCAGTTCAGTCAGCTTGATCAATTTACAAATAAACAATACAGCTATGGTAAGAAAGTCACAAAATTATCTGA
Source organism: Lissotriton helveticus (assembly GCF_964261635.1). NCBI lineage: Eukaryota > Metazoa > Chordata > Amphibia > Caudata > Salamandridae > Lissotriton > Lissotriton helveticus. The sequence continues at coordinate 1,534,403,102 of NC_136057.1, forward strand.
CTCGGATGGTGAAGGCCAATTTTCTTTTAATGGATTTCAAGCACATAGATTCAATAACAGTAGGCAAAGGGGTCCACTACCTTATTTAGGGAGGCGCCGAAACCAACGGAGCAATTGGAAGCCCCCAGTATCAGCCGAGGTTCCTTGCCAATCCACAAATGGATTTCAATCAATTCCAATTCAATCCATAGATGAGGTTCAACCAATTCCTGGAAACACGAAACAAGAAATATTGGAGGGAGTAGACACAATACCGATATTCAATTTGAGTGGGTCTTTGCCATCTCCCACAATTGTGTCAGTACTATCCAAAGGCCTGACATTTGCACCCCATTCTGGTCAATAAATTCAAACTATTTAGAGATCTACAGTCCTTTATGAGGAAGATTAGACTTCGCATATTCTATTCTAATCAAGTAAATCAATGGGATAATTTGAATCTATCGGGACTCTCACCGAAGTCTACTTTTACCCCCACAATTGACCAGTTAACACCTGAGGTGACTGTTTTTGAGAATGTGTTGTACAATAAATTTGTCAACCTTTCTAGACATGTCCAGAAGTCTTTCTACAATCTAGATAGAGAGGAATATAGGGCTTTAGAGGATTTAAAAACTTGTACGGATAGGATCATTAAAGCTTGCGATAAGGGGGGCGGCATTGTAGTGTATGAGACCTCAACATATGTGACAGAAATGGAAAATATGCTGAGTGATACTCGCTTTTATCTTCCAATTGCGAGAGACCCTACTAAACAGGTAATAAATAAGATAGGCAAGCTTACTAATCGAGCATTACAAGACGGTGATATATGTGATAAAGAATGGACCTATTTAAATGTTGAGACACCCAGGATGGCCAACATCTACGTTATACCTAAGGTCCACAAGCGCACAATAGACCCCCCATTAAGTCCAATAGTCACCACCATATACTCAGCAACTGAGCCTTTGACTAAATATGTTGATGCAATATTATGCTCTCATGTATCCCGTACACGAGCCATATTATCAATCTTGTGAAAAATATTGCCTTCTCTCCAGATACTCAATTTTTGTCACTATGGACATAGAGGCACTTTATAGTAACATCCCCATTGATGGAGCCATAGCAGCTGTGCATTGGTTCATTCATGCTTATAACATCAAGTGCCCATCAGTGTGTGTCCTAGAGTGCCTCAAAATTGTGTTATCTGATAACATCTTTGAATTTAATAATCAGCTTTACAAGCGAAATCAGGGTGTTAGCACGGGTGTATCTTGTGCCCCTACGGTGGCAAATATTTATATGTCTCAATTCGAAAAGAAGTATGTCTTCAATGAAATAGCCCCTTCTATGAGTCAGTAACCAAATGGTCACGATTCATAGATGACTTGTTCTTTATTTGGAATGACAATCATGACAATTTGCAGAAGTTTTTGGAATGGATAAACGTGTGTGATACCAACATACACTTCACTAACAACCTCAGTAGGGACCAGGTGGAATACTTGGATGTTTTAAGAAAACACGATACAGGTATCCTGGTAGTTGACCTATTCATTAAGCCAACTGCCAGGAACACCCTAGTACATTATGACAGCTATCATCAGGCCATTCAAAAAAATAGCATCCCTTTTGGTGAATTTTTGTGTCTTAGACGCAACTGTACAAATATTTGTGATTTTGATGCTAAGGCAGAAGCAACGAAAAGTACGTTCCTAGCTAGGGGCTTTCCTAAAAAATTGTAAGAGACTCCTATGAAAGAGCTCAGTTTTATGACCGCCAGCATCTACTCAATAGTGTCAAGGACAAGAAGGAATCTTCAATAATTTTTGTCACTAGACATTCTATGTTAAACGAGAGTATCAGATAGACTGTCTGCTCCAGTTGGCAAATTCTAAATGTGGACACATCTAGCACAGGAGTGATCCCCAAACCCATGTTTTCGTACAGACGCAACAAAAACATAAAGGATCATGTGCTACATTCCCGCATGAATAAAACCAGTACCCACCAGCAAACGCGCATTACTGGTGGATATCCAGTAACTGGTACATTTAAATGTACCAACTGCAAGTCATGTGCCACAGCTATAGAAGCTTCAACACTGCACTTCAATGGGCAAGTGATAACACCTAATAGCCTTAACAATTGTAAAACATCAAATGTTATCTACCTGATAATATGCCCTGCAAATTGGGATATGTAGGGGAAACCGGTAGATCACTAAATGTAAGACTGACAGAACACAGGTCAGCTATCAGGACAAAGAAAACATCAGTCCCTATGCAAACCACTATGTAGAGAAAAACCATGCACCTGAATATATGCATTGGTATATTGTGGAGAAAATGTGTCCAAAAGAAGGTAGGACCACTGAAACGACCGGAAAACTTAGAGAAGTGTACTGGATTTTTATCTTGGGAACATCGGTGAAAGGTCTGAATCTTGAGATACCTTGGGACCAGGCGATTAAATAGATTCATTGAGGAGACTGGCCTTTGTGACCCTCACCTTTTATTCTATATCATCTGGTATTTGGCTTACTATCACCCTGGTTTTATATTTTTGTCTGTTAATACCAATTGGGTATGTCTCTTTATATAGGGGTCTAATTAAATTTAATTGAAATTTGATAGGGTAGAACATTGAGAAGTGGGACACGCAGTAATATGGTTTAGGCTAAGTACTTAATGTATGATTATCAAAAATCAAATACCTACTATCCAATATAGTATTGAAATACGTACCAGCACTTCTAAAGTAAGGGTTGTACATGGTCGAGTTAGGAATATATATCATTACAGATCATCCAGATATATCTCTGCCAACTTTAGTCATCACTGATCGGAGATAAAGCTCAAACCTTTGTTGTAATAAGGTAGGTTCTACTTGAGAGTTAGATTAGTTAGCAGTAAGGAAAGGAAATGTGTAGCAGCTTCTATTCAATTCATGGGTAATGGTGGTATGGAGAATTTGCCATTTATTTATGTAATATAGCGGTCGATGCCATCAATATTTAATCGGTACAAAAGGGGGTGGTGGTGATGGACGGAGCATCTGAATCAATCAAACACTCACACCCAGTCAAAAGATCTGGGTTTAATCCATCACCGTTCTTTAGCCCACTCTGCCACCCCAGTTCAGACATGGCTATATGCAAATCAGTCTGACCCTGTGCCTCATGGGAACAGTCCGGGCAGTTCTATATTGTAGAAGACATGCCCAGCCGGACAGAGGTCTTCAAGTTTTATATTTCAATAAACGTTTTGCGAAACAATAATGCACCTTCAACAATTCACTTTCGTGGGGCACAAGCCTGTACCAACCCACGACAATACATAGACACAGACAACATACACAGAAGGGCTTACAAGGCAAAGTCAAAAAAGTCTCTGTAAAGTTTCAAAATTAAACAGAGAGATTCCAGTAGGTACCATTACATACTTTCATGTAGTAAATCATTGTACTGGTATATGGTACACAAGGTCGACGACGTTTCGGACCCCCTTACTAAATGCTGGGGTCCATCATCAGGACAGAACAGTAGTTGCCTTATTAAAATTTGAGCCTCTTTAGCCTAAAGGGAGGAAGGGGAACACAAAATACAATAAGTTGGAGTTTAACCACACACATAGGGTTGGTGACATTGTGTGGTGGTTAATAACCATATTTACCAGGTCAAGTGAATTTTACATTCTAGTGTCAGCAAGCACGTGACTGAGTGTTATAAAACTACGTTCACAGTGTCTAGGTGAGTGGCAATTACCCATTTGTGGAGGGTGAAAGATTCGCGATTTTAAGATCAGGTGGGTGACTATGTAGTCAGATTAAAAACGGCGCATTGGTGCCTCAGGATTGTGAGGTGAAGTTTATGACCGGCGCAGTGCAACAATTCAATTGCAGGTAAGGTGAAGGTGAAGTTCTCAGGAACGATCGGCGCAGTGAAATAGTTCAGTTGAAAGTAAAGGTATATAGAGCTTACCAAGGGGCATAAGGTTAAAGAGCTCACAGGCGAGCTTGAGTTAAAAATGATGGGACAAGATCGGTAATATAGTTAGTCATCGGTATGACTTGGTGAATCTGAAAAATGGGGGGGAAAAAAACAGCAGTTATAAAAGGAACGGCCAACCTCGGTGCCGGTATTCATAGCAGGGTTTAGGGGCTTACCGGGATTACAAGAATAGTGTGTCAAGGTCCGGGGACGGAGCGGGCAGATTACCACAATACCGCTTGTACCTATGAAATGTTCGATAAATCAGAACAGGGGAACGAAAGCAGGAATTTACACAACGCATGTCTGTTAACACCTGGCGGCGGCTTACCTTGCGGTCCCGGAGATACTGGGAGCGCAGAGTCGCGCTTAGGTCCTGGATCCAGGGGGTGGCCTGCGGGGGAAGGGAGGGGTAATGGCCTGGTTAGGCAGGTTGGGCAGGATAAAAAGTAAAAATGGGGGCATCAGAGCGAAAAAGTGCGCGACTGGTCTTACCGGGTTAGTCGGCTGCACCGGGTTTCCTGGTCGGAGGTATCACGTGACCGGAGTCATTTTAAAGAGGTTGGCCATTGGATGGGTGGGGGGCATGAAAATAAATGACGGACCAACCGCGGGCGGCCATCTTAAGTGAGGCCATAGACAGAAGAGTAAATAAAGGGAGTAGAAAGGAAGTGAGAAAAGTGACTGTTGTGAACAAGTAATAATTTGTGCAAAAACATTATTTACATCGAGTACATTAATTCAACCAGGGCATTTCAGAAGACTCCTTTCAGAGGGAAATATAAAGTTCATTCACTTCAGTTCTTTAAAGAGAGGGATCATATTAAAGTAGTCCAATCCTCTTGCTGGTTAAGGCCAGAGTTCAAACTGTCTGTCCTTATGATCCATTTGAGTTCCTCCTTATTAAGCAGAAGATTGAGGTCTCCGCCTCTCGGGGGCAATGTTACTTGGTTAATCACCGTCCAGCGAATGTCATTTTCGGAGTGCTGTTTGTCAATGAAGTGCTCCACCAATGGGGCATTGGGAGTCCTGCAGCGTATCCTGCTCCGGTGTTGGGCGATACGCAACTTGATTTTTTGTTTTGTTTGCCCCACATAGATGAGGTCACAGGGGCAGAAAATTGCATATACAATATTACAGCTGTTGCAGTTTGTAAATGTTCTTAACACATTTTTAGTTTCCTTATACACAAATTCTTTGCCTTCAATAGTAAGATCACATACCACACACGTTCCACATTTAACATGACCCTTAAGAGGTGTAGTGGCCCAATGGTCATCTAGCGTTCTTTTTGGTGGGGTGGTGGATGGCAGGGCTGCCCTCACAAGGTGGTCTTTAATGTTTTTGCTTTTTTTGAAAGCAAAAAGGGGCGTTCCCAGTTTAGTTGCCCCGAGTTAAGAATATGCCAGTTTTTTTGATTGTTTTCGTGATTTTATTGGAGATATTAGAGAAGGTCGTGACACAAACCAACTTATTTGTGGCGGGTTTGGGGTTTTGTACCAGAAGGGTCTCTCGTGGGCAGTACCAAGCACGTTTCATAGAGTTTTTTATGAGGCGGCGGGGGTAGCCTCTTTGTTGTAATTTAGTTGCTAGAATGCTCGCTTCAGAAAAGTAATCTTTTTTGTAAAAGTTATTCCTTCTCAGGCGGAGGAACTGCGAGTATGGTAAGCTATCTTTCAAGGCCCTAGGGTGGCAGCTATTGTAGCTCAGAAGCGTGTTTCTCTCTGTAGGCTTACGGTATAGCGAGGTGTATAGTAGTCCATCCTGGTGTTGGATGTTTAGATCCAGGAAGGGGATGGATGTTTTACTATGAGTAAGAGTGAATGTCAAGCCACTGCAGTTCTTATTAAGCCAATGTAGTAGGGCTGGAAAGGTGTCAGTGTTATTACCCCATATCATGAAGATATCGTCTATATAACGTCTCCATGTAAGAATGCCTTGGTGGAAAGGATTGCTGTCAACAAGGATTGTGTTGCATTCCAGCCAATCCATGTACAGGATCGCCAGGGTTGGAGCAAAAATAGCTCCCATGGACGTGCCACGGACCTGCTGGTAATACTCATTATCATATGAAAAAAAGTTTTGAGTAAGGCAGATTTCGAGAAGCTGAATTATGAACAGAGTAGGCACTCTGTGTGGACGGGTTCTTTGGTCAAGGATACTTTCCATTACAAGCAATGCCTCTCTCTGGGGAATGTTCGTATATAACGATTCGACATCGAGGGTGCACAGGGTCTGAGTGTTATGATTAAAAGGATAGTTCTCAACAAGATTTATCATGTGAGTGCTATCTTTTATGTAGCACCTAGTCGCTGGGACAAAGTCTTTTAAGAAAAAATTAACATAGTGGCCCAAAGGTTCCAAGACAGAGCCACAGCCCGAAACGATCGGGCGGCCTGGAGGTTGTTCCAGACTCTTGTGTATTTTGGGCAAAGTGTAGATCACTGGCGTCCTAGGGGTGGGAGTGTTGAGAAAGTCATACTCATGTTTTGTCAAGTATCCATTGTCCAAAGCCTCAGTAGTGATGGATCTGATTAGGGCTTGGATTTCTTTCGTGGGATTAGTGGGGAGTCTACAGTAGTGATCAGTGTTTGATACTTGGCGTAAGAGCTCACTCTTATAGTTATCGATATTTTGTAGTACAATTCCACCACCCTTGTCTGCTGGCTTGATAATAAGGGTGGCGTTGTTTTTTAGTGCAGAGATTGCAGACTTTTCTTCTAGGGAGATATTATAAGGTATGAAAATGTGTGATTTCGCCAAATCACTGGTTTCTTTAAGGACCACCTTCTCAAATGTTAAGATTTCCTTAGGAATCATGCCCGCCATGGGGGAAAATTTGGAGGGTGGTCTAAATGGAGTGATAACAGCAGGATACGCTGCAGGACTCCCAATGCCCCATTGGTGGAGCACTTCATTGACAAACAGCACTCCGAAAATGACATTCGCTGGACGGTGATTAACCAAGTAACATTGCCCCCGAGAGGCGGAGACCTCAATCTTCTGCTTAATAAGGAGGAACTCAAATGGATCATAAGGACAGACAGTTTGAACTCTGGCCTTAACCAGCAAGAGGATTGGACTACTTTAATATGATCCCTCTCTTTAAAGAACTGAAGTGAATGAACTTTATATTTCCCTCTGAAAGGAGTCTTCTGAAATGCCCTGGTTGAATTAATGTACTCGATGTAAATAATGTTTTTGCACAAATTATTACTTGTTCACAACAGTCACTTTTCTCACTTCCTTTCTACTCCCTTTATTTACTCTTCTGTCTATGGCCTCACTTAAGATGGCCGCCCGCGGTTGGTCCGTCATTTATTTTCATGCCCCCCACCCATCCAATGGCCAACCTCTTTAAAATGACTCCGGTCACGTGATACCTCCGACCAGGAAACCCGGTGCAGCCGACTAACCCGGTAAGACCAGTCGCGCACTTTTTCGCTCTGATGCCCCCATTTTTACTTTTTATCCTGCCCAACCTGCCTAACCAGGCCATTACCCCTCCCTTCCCCCGCAGGCCACCCCCTGGATCCAGGACCTAAGCGCGACTCTGCGCTCCCAGTATCTCCGGGACCGCAAGGTAAGCCGCCGCCAGGTGTTAACAGACATGCGTTGTGTAAATTCCTGCTTTCGTTCCCCTGTTCTGATTTATCGAACATTTCATAGGTACAAGCGGTATTGTGGCAATCTGCCCGCTCCGTCCCCGGACCTTGACACACTATTCTTGTAATCCCGGTAAGCCCCTAAACCCTGCTATGAATACCGGCACCGAGGTTGGCCGTTCCTTTTATAACTGCTGTTTTTTTCCCCCCCATTTTTCAGATTCACCAAGTCATACCGATGACTAACTATATTACCGATCTTGTCCCATCATTTTTAACTCAAGCTCGCCTGTGAGCTCTTTAACCTTATGCCCCTTGGTAAGCTCTATATACCTTTACTTTCAACTGAACTATTTCACTGCGCCGATCGTTCCTGAGAACTTCACCTTCACCTTACCTGCAATTGAATTGTTGCACTGCGCCGGTCATAAACTTCACCTCACAATCCTGAGGCACCAATGCGCCGTTTTTAATCTGACTACATAGTCACCCACCTGATCTTAAAATCGCGAATCTTTCACCCTCCACAAATGGGTAATTGCCACTCACCTAGACACTGTGAACGTAGTTTTATAACACTCAGTCACGTGCTTGCTGACACTAGAATGTAAAATTCACTTGACCTGGTAAATATGGTTATTAACCACCACACAATGTCACCAACCCTATGTGTGTGGTTAAACTCCAACTTATTGTATTTTGTGTTCCCCTTCCTCCCTTTAGGCTAAAGAGGCTCAAATTTTAATAAGGCAACTACTGTTCTGTCCTGATGATGGACCCCAGCATTTAGTAAGGGGGTCCGAAACGTCGTCGACCTTGTGTACCATATACCAGTACAATGATTTACTACATGAAAGTATGTAATGGTACCTACTGGAATCTCTCTGTTTAATTTTGAAACTTTACAGAGACTTTTTTGACTTTGCCTTGTAAGCCCTTCTGTGTATGTTGTCTGTGTCTATGTATTGTCGTGGGTTGGTACAGGCTTGTGCCCCACGAAAGTGAATTGTTGAAGGTGCATTATTGTTTCGCAAAACGTTTATTGAAATATAAAACTTGAAGACCTCTGTCCGGCTGGGCATGTCTTCTACAATATAGAACTGACTGGGTCTATATTTATGTTGGTTATTATTGTCTCCTTGCTAGGGACCACTGTTGTGTCTGTACGATAAGTTCCCCGAGGTCCCTCGCTGATACTAATTGGGGTCCCCTTGTTGTTTTAAATAGATCATGGGAACAGTCCAGCCCGAACTGCCAAGCCATGTCTTCCCTGGACCGGAAACAAGCTTCCGAAGACCGGTTTCTGGCATTCCAGCCGTCTTCAGCCCAGCTTGCCTGAATCCAGTGGCAAAGTGAGCAAGGGACTCATGTCTGAGCATACCCTGCCACACTTATGGCGGCCAAAAGCGGTACAAAAGGGGGTGGTGATGGAGGGAGCATCTGAATCAATCAAACGCTCACACCCAGTCAAATGATCTGGGTTTAATCCATCACCGTTCTTTAGCCCACTCTGCCACCCCAGTTCAGACATGGCTATATGCAAATCAGTCTGACCCTGTGCCTCATGGGAACAGTCCAGCCCGAACTGCCAAGCCATGTCTTCCCTGGACCGGAAACAAGCTTCCGAGGACCGGTTTCTGGCATTCCAGCCGTCTTCAGCCCGGCTTGCCTGAATCCAGTGGCAAAGTGAGCAAGGGACTCACGTCTGAGCATACCCTGCCACATCAATATTTAATCATCACATGTACTTCAGGAATGGGTATCAATGATGATGCCATTAGTATGATTATGCTTGGTATTGTACTTAAGTGTTTGCATAGTTAATTAGGCAATCCATTTCCCTTCTCAACATGTAGGGATTCAAGACTATCATCCAAACAATCCCATAGTTAAAATATGCACACAGGAATCCACTTGTTTTGATAGCTTATCCTAGCCTTTAAGCTCAGTACATTTTGACCTATATTCAGACAGATATAGATTTGATGTCGACAATGTCAAGATAGCCATCAGGTAGCTAATGGCGAACATTTTGCAATTGCAGAAGAAATATATATTTGTCAAGCCTCCGCTTGAAAGTATTGAGCCAGCCACAAAGTTAGTGCCTAATAAAGGGAAATGTCATAACAGATGAGGTAAGTATTGACTAAGTATATGAGTTAACATCCCTAATATCCATAATATTGGGCCAGTATTTTTAATAGTAATATTATACTGTGCTCTTTATTTAGTTCCCAGGTAACACAAGCCCTTCATACCCATCTGTATGGCTTAGGACACATTTGATGATTTGTATCATCGCTTTTATGGATAAAGGTATATTTAGTCCTTTCCTTTGTGTTGAATAGTGGTAAAGGTATAGAGTCTTAAGGTGTAAGGTCTAATAACACTGTTCATAAATAATTGGGCACTGATACTTAGCTGTATCTTTTGTCTTAGTGATTTATAATGCAGCTAATTAGAGTAACCATCACCAAAAGATGAGGGTCGGTTCCAGTTAAATTCCAACCAAAAATTGAAAAGAGGTAAAACTTATAGCAATCAGTACATCCTAGTCAAATTAGATTGCTAGTTATTTCTTGACCTTTTGAATGTTTTGGCAATAGCTAAGTCGTAATCCGCTTGACTGCCTTAGTATAAGCCCAGAGCTAGTAAAAGGTTAGTAAGTAAAGTTCAGGTACCTATCTGAAATGACACAGGATCCTACAGATTCAGTTAGTTCTTTGTTAAATTAGACAGCTTTGATATATCTTTGAAAAATTGGTCAAAAATGTATGCGTAATATCACTATTTGGGTGAGAGAAGAGATTGTGTGTTATTGTTATGCACTTATTGTATATTATTATCTTTTGTGGTTCACAGCATGGGTCAGAGTCAGTGTTCATAGCCCATGAATATAGGGTAGTGTTCCTAGGTTGTACATATGTATGTATGTAATTGTAAAATTCATTTAAGCTCTAGATCACGAATATGTCTATAAAGTTTTTTTTTCATTCTAGTAACCACTGGTATGAAAATCCTGTAGAAGGTGATGGAGCAAGGATTCGCACGTAACGTGATTTGCTTGAATTCAGTACTCTCGACATAACGCTAATGTACTAATCAACATGTTTGTATTATTAATATCGCACGACATCTGAGGGAAGCTTGCATATGTGCTTTTACTAATGGTAAACCGCTTCAATAATATGGCTGCTGCTACGCGGGATTTCTTACTGCGCATGCGTCTGTCACACTCACGTGACATGATGTATCTTTTGCTTGGAGGGAAACGTTTGCTTCTGCGCATTAAAACTAAGATGGCATGGGAACAGTCCAGTCCGAACTGCCAAGCCATGTCTTTCCTGGACCGGAATCAAGCATCCAAGGACCGGTTTCTGGCTATCAGCCGTCATCAGCCTGGATAGCTTGACTCCAGTGGTCTGGAGAGCATGGAACTCATGTCTGAGCATACCCATCCCACTCAGGGTGACAAATTCAGTTCGGCTGGACTGGGCTGGACTGGACTGTTCCCATGAGGCACAGGGTCAAGGCTGATTTGCATATGGCCATGTCTGAACGGGGGTGGTGTGGAGTGCAAAAGAACTATGGATTTAGGCCCAGATCTCTGTACTGGGGTTAATGTATGACATTGTTCTGCATTCTGTCCATCAACTGTTGTTTTTGCATTTGTCACCACGAGTGGGATGGGTATGCTCAGACGTGAGTCCCATGCTCTCCACACCACGGGAGTCAAGCTATCCTGGCTGAAGACGGCTGATAGCCAGAAACCGGTCCTAGGATGCTTGATTCCGGTCCAGAAAAGACATGGCTTGGCAGTTCGGGCTGGACTGTTCCCATGAGGCACAGGGTCAAGGCTGATTTGCATATGGCCATGTCTGAACTGGGGTGGTGTGGAGTGCAAAAAAACAATGGATTTAGGCCCAGATCTCTGTACTGGGGTGAATGTATGACATTGTTCTGCATTCTGTCCATCACTGTTGTTTTTGCATCCTACAAGAAAGACAGATGCGACCTTGAGTTTCCGAAGTTGGAAACAATGGTCCTTTCATAGCCCAGGCCGGCCTCACAGGCTCTCTATACAGTAGCAGGTCATGTGTTTTCCTAACTAATGAAAGAGACACAGGGAAATGAAACCAAAATGGCGTTTGTTCAGTTTAGGCCCACTTATTCATGTGGGCATGGTTCGAGTGTATTTACAAGGGGGTTTTCCTGTGGGTAGCATTGATATATTGGATACATGAAGCCAACATTATTTAATATCGATTTTATATTCCTTCAGAGCGCCCTTTGGCGTGATGTAGCCAATATATGATAGAACATATATTCTAATCCAAGAACACACCTTCATCTATGTGCATGAGGTCGGTAACCTCTTTCTGCACTATCTGTTTTTCAATTTACGTCTGTCGTGAAACTGTCAATGAGGAATTGAGCTTGGCAGCGCAATAAGACCAGCATGCCGGTCCACAATGAAGGCACAGGCAACAAGCAAATATCACCCCTAGTGCTCCAGCAAGAATCATAAAGATTTTCCAGCCCCAAGTGGATAAAAGGTTCCAGAACCACCCGGTTAAGAACCAGGTATCAGTGTCAGCATGAACTTCTGCAGCTAAGCGATGTAATTTTTGAATGGCTAAGTGTATAGTTGGAGCAGAATCAGGAATAGACACACAACAAGAGCTGCCGATCATGCGGCATGCCCCTCCTCTTTCAGCTAGGATGATGTCAAGCACCATCCGATTTTGAAGCTAAACGAGTCTCGTAGCCTGAAGCTCTACCGTCAGGTTAGTTAAAATTCCAGCAGTGGTTTGAACTACATTTTCCACTACTCTAGAGAGACGTCTGACATCTCTACTGGTAAAAATAGGACCCCATATAAACCTTCCCTCGCTACCTTTCCAGTGGGACTCAAACAAACTTGGCACGGAGACACTTTACCTTGACCTGCTCTTCAGCGGCTCCTTTTCTTTCACCGCCCACACCTCGCCGCACCAGCTTCGCGGGTGCCGCATCGCCTCGTAAGGCGCAGGGGCAAACCAGGAAGACTCTGCAGCTGTAGGGCGGCTCCGGGTGAGAGGCGCTAGCGGGGCTGCGAGCGTGCAGGGACTCCAGGAACCAGGAGTCCCTGCGAGACCGACCTACACCTTCCAGTCCGCTCTCCCTGCTGGCCCGCCCACCGCCCTACTGAGGATTTAAAACCTTCCCTCGCTACCTTTCCAGTGGGACTCAAACAAACTTGGCACGGAGACACTTTACCTTGACCTGCTCTTCAGCGGCTCCTTTTCTTTCACCGCCCACACCTCGCCGCACCCGCTTCGCGGGTGCCGCATCGCCTCGTAGGGCGCAGGGGCAAACCAGGAAGACTCTGCAGCTGTAGGGCGGCTCCGGGTGAGAGGCGCTAGCGGGGCTGCGAGCGTGCAGGGACTCCAGGAACCAGGAGTCCCTGCGAGACCGACCTACACCTTCCGGTCCGCTCTCCCTGCTGGCCCGCCCACCGCCCTCTACGCCCCCTATAACTTACCACAACTTTCCCGCAGCGCGGGACGCAGCTCGGGGCGAAGACCGGGCAAAGAGCGGGCCGTTTTAGGCCATTAGAGGCCGGACAGAGCCGGGCCGGGCTACCCCTCTAACATCTAGCCCAATAAATCCTCCGAACATATCTCCACCTAAACAATTATGTCTCCAAGGGGAAGCAGAAGTAAGTCAGCAGCAAAAAAAGGGCAATTAACTGGCCCCTTAGACAGTTTCATAACAAAGGCTAACACTTTTATAGATCAGAGTATTTTACTCATAGAACGGAGAGTATCCCAAGACCTTTTGGAGGCCCGACGATCCTCACTGGGTCATCTAGCAACCGCTAGAACGCCTGTCCCAACCAAAGGTCAAAGACATAGCGAGGGTGGGACTAACAACAGGCAGAGCCTCCCAAATATAGTTGATCTATCGGTGTCACAACTTTCAGAATCTCAACTAATAGCTGACTCAGACCTAGAAAAAACTCCTGATCTAAATTTACACCCTACTCCTGAAGAGGCAAGACAGGCAAGAGGGAGGAGGGAGGGAGCCATAAAAAAGAGAAAAAATCACGTAGTTACAAATGAAACACCAATGAGTAAACAAACTACATCCGCATTAGAGGAAACAGGAAACATACTTAGTCCCCCCATGCTGGCAAACCAGAGTAGGCACATCGTTAGTATACATCATGATGCTTCACCCACCACGAATTTTGTGGCGGAATCCGAGGGCTCACCACCAAACGAAATTGATAGTAATTGCAATTTAGATCTATTGGGAAAAATTGGAATTCTCCTACATAAATCTCTTTCACCCATCCAAGACACCTTGGCAAAACTAGAAAAAGCCGTAGCCGAACTTACAGCGTCGGTGAAAACTAATTCATCAAATCATGCACAAAATTCACATAAAGTACAAAAACCCGGGGCGCCAAAACCGGTAAATATAATCCCCGCGGCCCAAGTAAACAGCTCGATACCTGTGCCTACCATAGCCCCGAAACCTTTAGCTATAATACCAACAAAGAACAAACCATCAGACACTTTAGTTTCAACAATCCCGTCAGGGAAAAATAGTACCCCCTGTAATGGCACTATCACAGTCATAAACAATAAACAACCACCAACCAAACAATCCCAGACATACCGACCGAGGGAAAGACAACAACAGGGTGAAACACGACCTGTAACACGACCAGTAACACTCCCACCAGAAGCGAGTCCTTTCGTTGCTATATTGACAGGCGTTCCAGAGCTGACAGACCAAAAATTCGAACCAAATTGTTCATTAAAAAACAAGATACAACATTGGCTCAGTATAAACCGTCCACCACCACCCCCCTATTGTTCCACTAGAATTCTGATGATTAGAAGAGCCCCTTGGGTTGGCCATGGCAGAAAAACAATACATGGGGACTGCGTCCTAATTACTTTTGAGGACCCCAGAATAGTGGAACATATTTGCTCAGAAGAGGACCACACTTCAAACGGGGGGGGTAGGAATAAAACGTCTTTCCTTCTTTTACCCACCCATACCTCAAGATGGTCCCTCGCAAACAGAGGGACCCTGGTACACAGTAGGCCCTCGTTATCGAGGCAGAGAAAGGGATGAATGGAGAGGGCAAGAACAGTGGAGAAAATATAGAGAACCCCCACGCTGGGACAACTGGAACGGATTACCATTAACAAACATGTATAGTGGTCTAGAGTGTGTGGACTGACCACCACAGCCTGGAGAACAGACACCTAAAACTCCAGCTATCCCGCCAGCTCCAGTTAACCTTTTAATCCCCGAAGATCCACCCATTCCCAAAAACTTACAAACAGACACTGCCCCCAATAATAATCACCCAGCTTTGAGCGTGATCTCCTGGAACATCGCGGGATTACGACCAAAGCTGGAGGATGGAACCATCATGTACCATGTACACAGACATCAAATAGTCTGTCTGCAGGAGACATGGTCACAATCAGAACTTCACCTGCAGGGATATAAGACATACTTTTCCCCTGCATTAAGGGGACAAAAGGGTAGACCAAAGGGAGGACTAAGTATATACATAGCTAACACCGTCCAAAACATAAAAATAAACATCATTGAACTGGAGCTTAACTTCCAGATCATTGGTCTCTCTTTACCTAAAAATGAGTTTATAGTCCTCATCAACTTCTATAATAATCTTGAGGAAATACAGCTCCAGAGAGTTTTGGCCCACCTTTACGAAAAATTAACATCCCTTAGACAGAAACAAGGAGCAAGGGGTGCACTGTCTATAATATGGGCAGGAGATTTCAATATTCATCAATGTACCCAGCCAGACCAAAAATGTCCTGGTATGGTGACAAAAGAAGATTTCCTCATCCATTTTTCCCATAATAACGTGGGTGGAATAATGAACGATCTCCTATCAGATTTGGATCTTCAAATAGCAAATATCCCGGATCACAGAACTAGCTTGTTAGAACCGACCTATATAGGAAGAGGTTTCAGTACTACGGTTGATTACTTTATAATATCAGCCAGTCTACAACCAAGAGTAAACAGCTTTGAAGTCATACCAAATACCCAAAGTGATCACGCTATTCTTAAACTGGAATTGACTACAAATCACCAGCAATCTCTCCCTATGACGATAGCTAGTGTACTGACCCAGGATAACCTGAATCTGGGCCAATTGAATGGGTACTCAATAAAATGGGGGAAGATTAATCCAGAGGAAATTACCAAAGACTTGATAAAATCAGTATACCCCCAAATTAAGAAATGCTTAGATACACCGATAGAAGATGACCAACTTCTTAATAACTTTGCACAAATTATGGAAAAAGCAAAGTCTCTGCTTACAGCAAAACATAAAACTGGAGCATGCCGTCCAAAAGGCTGGTTTAACCAAGAATGTACCCAGGCTCACTCAAAACTGAAAGTGGCACTAAACAAAGATGAAAGGGATCCTCATACTATATCCGCCTTAAGAAAGGAATATCTCACAGCCAGGAAAAAAAGAAAAGCGGAATTAAAGCAAGCCTTATGGGATGAACTCCACGTTAGTGCACAGGAGAAGAACAGTCAGTCTTTCTGGAGAGTAATAAGAACCTCTTTTTTGGCTGACGACACAAATCCAAAAATTGAAGTCGCGATAGATGAGTCAGAATGGGTATCACATTTTTCTAAAATCTTTCAAAAACCATCCTCTGAGAAAGATATTGAAGATGAGAATTTAAAAACTCCGCTCTACCCTATTCAAATAGACTTTGAAATTTCCGAGATCCTTCTGGCCTTGAATTCAAGCAAAAATGGAAAAGCGCCAGGCCCGGATGGAGTCCCGGCTGACCTCTTTAAGTATAACACAGATTTTTGGGCCCCGATCATCACCAGGGTGTGTACGGCAGCAGCAAAGAAAGGAATCCTGGAATCTTGGACAAGGTCTGTTATGGTACCGATATTCAAGAAAGGCAACCGCCAGGACCCCGCTTGCTACCGCCCAATATCTCTGTTGGACTCATTGGGAAAGATGGCAGGTAGGGTGATCCTGGAACGACTTCAGGACTGGGTGGGAGAGAGAGGTATACTGTCCGATCTACAATTTGGCTTCAGAGAGGGTTTTGGAACTGTGGAGCAAGCCCATAACCTCTCTGTGATTTTTGGAAAATATATACACGCCAAAAAAGATAAACTTTACATGGTTTACGTGGATTTATCCGCGGCGTTTGACTGTGTTTCCCACACCACATTGTGGTCCCTCTTAGCCCAAATGGGGGTAGATCCGCCACTCCTGAATTTTTTAAGGGAAATGTACTCCAAGCCCTCTGCCAGAGTCCGTTTTGGCACAAAGGGAGAGCTGACAACGTCCTTTAGAGTGGAGCGCAGAGTCAGACAAGGATGTGTCCTGGCGCCCTTTCTTTTCTCCCTCTATACTAACAACTTGGAGGTTGTGCTTCTTAAGGGTGCCCGGGACCTCCCACAGGCAAAACAACGCCCGATTCCCGCTCTGCTCTATGCGGACGACGCTGTCCTCCTGGCACGGACCCCCTGTGAACTCCAAAAGATTCTTGACAGGTATTCTCAGTATATGGGTACCCTAGATCTTCACGTAAACGTGAAAAAGACTTTTGTGATGACGGCAGGTGCTGGGAGAAAACATCTGAAAAATATTACCCTTAATAACCAAAAAATAGACTCTGCAACCGAATATTGCTATCTGGGAATCACAATAGACAACAAACTGTCCTGGAAAAAGGCAGTGGAGGCGAGGAAACACTGCTTTAAAAGAGCACTAGCGGCATTGGTGACTTTCTCACAAAAACTGGGAAAGCGACCGCCCGTGGAACTGCTAACGATATATAGGGCCAAATGCATACCAACAGCCCTGTATGGAGCAAGTCTATGGGGTCACACGGACGTCACTTCCTTGCAAATAGCAGAAAACAATTTTTTAAGGTTCCTTCTGATGGCTCCAAAGCGATCCTCAACCTTTGCTTGCCACGCTGAATTAGGCGTTCCACACATTGAGGATCTTGCAAAAATCCAACCGCTACTTTTATGGCGCCGGATCTGGTCTTCGGAAAAAAATGACCTTACCAAGATGATAGTGGCAGATGCCATGACATTAGATCACGCTTTGAAAATTAAATGGTTAGCCTACATCAGGAACTTCTGCATTGACCTTGGGGCAGAGCAATACTATTCAAACCCCGAAAAAATCAGAGAACTTACGAAGAAACAACTAAAAGCATTAGCCCTGGGACATTTGGAAAACCTGAGAGTACAATCTGAAGTAGGTAAACCGTCTGTTCAACACGCGATAATGGTCCAATCCACTCTTTTAATTCAGCCCTATCTAAAACTTAACATTGGTATCTTTGATCGCTCCCTACTGATAAGATTCAGACTAAACATGTTTCACAGACTGGTAGCCTTTCCAACAGCAAATGTTTGGGACCCGAATCCACCCTTATGTCCTTGCGATGAAAAGTCAATATAAACTACCCTCCATACTGTCTTGTTTTGTAAGTTCTATCAGGAACATCGCAAGATCTGGTTATTGACTTTATTAAAATCCTGGGGTCTCAGACAATGTCGTCCTGCCATGCTGTGCTTACAGCTTTTGGACACTGAAGCTACCTGTTACCATGTTCTCAATTTTTTGAAGTGTATATATAGCCATAGAAAAAATCTCTAAAAGCAATCTCCTCAAATAATGTATCGCCTTTCTCAGATGTGGAATTTATTGTTATATATAACCACTGTGCACTGTTTTCATACAAATTGTTTTACTACGTATTAACATGCTTTTATGGATTTCTAATTTAGAAATTCCGAATAAAGATTATTATTATTATCTCTACTGGTAAAAATAGGACCCCATATAGGAAAAAGACATTTTGCTATGTCCACAAACTGCTGTGAAGCAGTATCAGTCTGGTCTGTACTATCAGCATCGATACTTCTACTGGCTCGGGAGAGATCTGAATTGCGTTTAGTCAGCTGGTGTGTCTTATGATAATTAGAAGGGGCTATATATACTGGAGGATAAAGGAAAGACAGATAACACTGCCCTGCCCATCCTCGGGGAAGCTCAGTGTAAGCATTCTCACCGCAGAAAAAATACACATTAGGGGGGGTTATCAATGGTGGGGTGCTATTGGTGCGTAAAGAGTAGGTTTAGTTACATCTACTATCACCCACCCTTACATGACCCTGTCCTTTAATACAGAATGAAGCAGTACTATTTAATATATGAACTGGCATTGCCTTGTCATCAGTAACATTACGGTCCTGGAAATACTGGAAATATTGGGTGGAGTTAAAGTGTTCAAAATCTAACATTTTTTCCTTTAACCAGGTAGCATTTTCATAAGTGGTATACATATTCATACAGGCATCTGGATCTAAAGATCCCTCTCCCTGGTTTCCCAGAGCGTCAAATCCCTGATGTTGTTCTATATACCTTAAAACAGCTTCATATTCTTTTTCGGTATATCTTATGGGGTCAGCTACATAATGCAGATACATGAGGGATAGCATCTAAAACCAGGCCTCACAGCTCGCTAAGTGTGATAATGGCAGAGAAATGAATAAATCGTGACGATGCATTACAGATGGTAAAAGGCCACAGACCCAACAGTTTGTCTTATTTGTAGTGCTATGAGCTTCATGCAACATTTCAATGAATGCATTTTTAGCATATGTCTCTCGATGTCTTTCCTCATGGGGAGGCAAAGTATAAAAGAAATATTCAGGTGGGGCTGCTGTAGTACCTAATACCTTATGCATAGGATATTTAAATTCTAATTACATAAACACACTCATTAATATTATCATAATTACTGTGATAGTTATTACAAAGGCTATCTTCACTCTGGTAGCCCAACTGGAAAACATGGGAACAGCTTCAAGAAAAGGTCGGAGAGCAAGGGGTGGTTCGCCCTCAAGGGCAAATCAGGCAAAGGGGTACATCCTAACTAAAAGTCCAAACTAAACTCGGGAAAAAGGTGCCAGCCAACTGCCAGAGGGTTTCTTCTTCCTGTGTCCGTTTAGAGCCTCACAGGCAGGCTCCTATTGTTCATTCAAAAGAAACAATCCTCACTTCGATTCCAACGTTGCAATTTAGGCCCTTTTTGTAACACAGTCTTTCTTTCTGAACAGAGCAATGTGACAGTTCCAAGCTCTCAACGGGTTCAGTCCAGTGTCTCGCTCAGTACCCCAGTAGAGAGCTATCTCCAACCCTACAGCTCAAGTCTTTCCCTATCTCCTAAAATCCGGAACTGGGGTACCGCGTGGTTTTCGGGGCCGTAAATTGTATCGAAGATGGCCAGGTTGCTCCTGGTCATGGAACAACACAGCAGCAGGGACATTCGGTGCAACAAGATTTTCAGAAACCTCTGAGGAATCAGCCTTGTCAAAAGATTCAGAAACTGGGGCTGATTCGTCTCCTTGCGATGTCAACTATCCTTCCTCTTGCCTGATTTCAAGGGCATCCGAGAAAGGCACAAAACTCAACCTCCACTCTCCCTCTTGCGTTAGAACTCCGTCTCGGTTCTGCTGATCAAAAGGGAGCAGTAGGGGTAATTTCTTCACATGCGAAACATGAATCCAGTGCTTCTTCCTGTCCACTTTAACTGATGTCCGTGTTGCCAAAAGGATCTGATAGAGGCCGCTCCACCTTGGTTCCAAACTCGATTTCCGCTGATAATTTCGAATGAGGACCCACTGTCCTGGCTCCAAGCGATGTCCGGGACCCTCCGACAGCGGCTGCAATACAGCTGACACCTGTTGATGAATGGAACACAAATCTTTAGTTAAAGCGTACAAATAATCTGTCATCATAGGATAATCAAGATCTCGGAAGGACCTAGGTCTCGGGACACCCCACACATTGGCTGGTCGACCAAAAACAACCTCATAAGGTGACAGTCCAGCTGTCGAATGGGGGTTACTCTTAATGACATTAGTGCTAGGGGCAGTGCATCAGGCCAGCTCAAGCCCGTGCTCTCTTGAATCTTTGCCATCTTTAATTTTAGTATTCCATTATATTCCTCAACCAGTCTTGCAGACTGCGGATGTCGTGCTGCATGAAATTTCTGTTTGATCTGTAATCCATTACAAATATGTTTGACAAGTTCTGCATTAAAGTGTATCCCCTTGTCTGTCCAAATGACTCGAGGCAAACCAAATCGAGGCAGGAACTCTTTAATCAGGGCTTTTGCAGTGGCCATAGCGGTGTTGTCTTTAGTAGGATATGCTTCAACCCATTTACTAAAAGCGCACACCACCACCAGCACGTACTTAAGATTATTTACCCTTTCAAGTTGAATATAATCCATTTGGATTACTTCAAACGGTAAACAAGGGGGCACAAAATTTCCACTGAGAACTGTCTCCCTTCCTCCACAATTATGCTGTAAGCAAACCATGCAGTATTTAACCACATGGGCAGCAATTTTTGGAATATTTGGGTTGTTCCACACAGGGTCAAATGATGCACAAATACCTTTCGCTCCAATGTGAGCGGTCCCATTGGCCATCACTACAACTGCGTACACCAGTGCATTGGGCAAAAGCCATCGCTGTTTTTCAGTCAAATCAGTCCAACAATTGTTTTTATCCAACCGCCCTATTTCCTGTTCCCATTTTAATAGTTCATCAGGAGTGGCTTCTTTCTGTAATTCTCTAACCCTTTCAATGGTATTGTCAAACACTGTGGTCTCTGCCACCCATCTGGCTGATACACTGGGGAACATAGCCGACATTTTAGTTTGCGCTGTATCTTTTGCTACTTGGTCAGCAAAGGAATTTCCCTCCCCTGTAGTATCAGTGATTTTCTTATGTGCACTATACTTAATGATGGCTACCTTCTCTGGTAAGGTTAATGCATTCAACAACCAAAGGCGTACTGGCAGTCGGTAAAAATATTTACTCTCAAACCTTCGCTCAGTTCACATGCTCTTAATAATGCTCTTAGTTCAGCTGACTGCCCTGAATGATCGGAAACCCAAGCGGTCTCCACTACTGTTCTGAGAGTAGTTATAGCATAAGCAGCTGTTGTCGTGCCATCTGGTAACTTGAAACATGAGCCATCCACATACAACTCCCCTTGGGGTTCAGATAAAGGGGTGTCAGTGAGGTGTGCACGTCCCTTCGTTTCTTCTTCAGTCCGAAATATACAATCATGGACATCGTCCTTTTGATCACTGAAAGGGAGGGGTAGTAACGTGGCTGGATTCAGAGTGGCACATCGTTTATTAGTAATGTGGGGTGCAAATAGAGTTAATTCATAACCAGTCAATTGCGTAGTCGTAAGGTGCTGGGTTTTTGTTCGATTCAATAATATATCCACAGCATGCGGTACCATCACTGTGAGGTCAGTATTCAAAACAATCCTCTCCGACTGTCGAATGGCCACCGCCACAGCAGCAGTAGCCCTTAAATAGCTAGGAAGGGCTCTGGCAACATTATCCAATACTGCCGAAAAATATGCACAGGGTCGTTGCTTTCCGCCAAAACCCTGTGTTAACACTGAAAGTGAACAATCGTCCACCTCATGCACATAAAGTACAAAAGGTTTTCTGTAGTCCGGAGTACCCAAGACAGGTGCAGAGCAAAGAGCAGATTTTAAAGAATCAAAAGCATCCTGACATTCATCCGTCCAGGGCAAGGGTTCATGTACATCTTTGGTAGTTAAATGCAACAAGGGTCCAGCCAGAAGAGAAAAATTAGGAATCCATTGGTGACAGTAAGAGGTTATGCCAAGAAAAGCACGTACATCACGTTGAGTATGGAGCACAGACATGTTAGTAATAACAGTTATTCGTTCCGGAGTCAGTCTCCTCCCCGCTTTCGACAGTAAATGACCAAGGTAGGTCACTTCCTGTCGACAATATTGAAATTTGGATAAGGATACCTTATTACCGTTAGCTGCTAAATGGGTCAATAATTTAACAGTTTTTTATTTTTTTTATTTATTTTTTCTAAACCCCGATCTGCAACTTCACAGAAAACAGGTTCACCATTCACTTAAGTCACTTGGAAATATGCCAATATTATGCTTTAAATGTTCATAAATTAAATGTATATATACTTTCTCTTTCCCTCCCTTCTCTAAGCATTAGAGGCTTATAATGTTAAAGGCAAATATAAATGTCCTGATGATGGTCCCCATGACTAAGTAGTGGGACCGAAACGCCGTCGACTCATTGTAGACCATATACAAATGCTTGATTTATATGTTATATGTAATGGTGTTTAACTGATATTTCTGTACACCCAATACTTTACAGAAATCGCTGCTTTTGCCTTGAAAAGCCCTGCTCTTTTCCTCTGTTTACCTTTTGTACTGATCTGACTGTGTTTGGGTACAGGCTTGTGCCCCACACTGGTGATTTGTTGAAGGTATTCCTGTGTATGAAAAATTTCAATTAAGTAAACAATTGAAGACCTCTGTCCGGCTGGACATGTCGCCCCAACTATAGAACTGATTCAGTCTATATTCATTGCTTTGCATATAATTCTTTTGCATGGACCGTTGTTGTTTCACAAAATATGCTCCCTGAGGTCCGATGCTAATTCACTTGGGGCCCCTTGTTGTCCTTAACATAATAATTTAACAGTGGCTTCTTTGCAGCCTTCCGCTGTGTCTGACGCCACTAATATGTCATCCACATATTGGATGAGAACATTACCAGGAGGTAGGACTAATTCGTCCAGTACTGCTTTTAGTGCTTGGCTATAAATACTAGGACTCTCAGTATAGCCTTGGGGAGCGTGACAAAATCTAAAACTGCGACCAGTTAATGAGAATCCAAAAATATGACGTCTGTCAGGGTGTATTGGAATGCTAAAGAAAGCATTCTTCAAATCTATCACTGAGAAATACTGGGCAGTAGGGGGAATCATAGTAAGAATCGCAGTGATATCCGGAACCACATGATATTGGGGAATCACTACTTTATTAACCTCTCTGAGATCAATTACAAAACAATATGTATCTTTATAGTCAGGGTCACCATCCAGTGGGGCCTTCTTCAAAATTGGTAAGATGGGGCTATTACAAACATTAGCAGCTGTTTCTTCAACCACTCCTTTCTTAATTAAATCACGAATAATGTGCAATAAGTCCTGTTCGCCTTCTGGCGAAATTCGATATTGTGGGATACGTGGCATATGTGCATTTGGTTTCAAAGTAATTGATACAGGGGGTATTTTTAACAATCCTACATCAGTGTCCCCTCGAGCCCAAGGGGTCTGGGGAATTTTGGAAAATTCAGGTGGGAGATGTTCGTTTTTGACAAAACATTGAGACGTGCATTTAGTAGGAGGCTGCATGGTTAAATAAACACCGTCAGGAGAACAGTATATGCGAGCATGCAACTTCTTTAATATGTCCAATCCTAACAGGTTCTTGCCACAACTGGAAGTAAGCAAAAACAGAGAGTCCACAGAAGCTGGGCTGATAGTAAATGGAAGTGGCTTAGAAATGGGGCTTACCACAGGAGTTCCTGAGAAACCCACCGATACGTTATGTTGCCCAGACAGAGCAGCCCCTGGGACCAGTGAATGAGCAACAGAACTATTCGTTGCTCCAGTATCCACCAAAAACCTCTCAGATGTCCCCATCAATTGCCCCTGTACATAAGGCCCCTGTTGGTCAACTGGTACTGATATGTGGCCCCTGCTCTGTCCGTGGCTGTCTCATGCATAACTATTTCCATCATAACCATCCACTCGATAATCTTCATTATAGTATTGTCTACCTTGAGGATCATCAAAGTAATTCCTCCCTGTCTCGCCACCGGACATGTCCCCACGTCTCATGCTATTCCAATCATTACCACCTCATCCTCTTCCTCTTCTTCTATTAAAAGTTCCTCGACCACATAATAATGGACTCTGAGCTCGCCAGTGTCCCACTTGCCTACAATTGGAACACTGATTTATCCCTATGCTCGGAGTCAGACCCATTCCTCTGCCCGACCCATCATTGCCCTTCTTGGAAATGAACCTCTTCCAGCATTTTTCCCCCTACTCACTTGTTGCAACAGCACTCGGGTCTTTAACTCCTTAACCTTTTTATCAGACTTGTCCTTACTCTCATTCTCTTAGTGTTCATAATACTGGGCCATGCTGAGAATAACTGAAGGGGTCGAAGTGGTCCATGTACTCTCGGCAGTCTGTAACCGTGCAATTACTTCAGGCAACAAATTAGTGACACATCTATTCACAAATAATCGTAAGCCACCTTCCGTGGACAGATCTTGTCCACTATAGTCGATAAATACTTTCTCAAACCGGGTGAAAAAATCATATACACTTTCATCCTTTTTCTGTTTACAAGCCGTTAATTTATCCCAATCCACTTTCCGTGGAGGAATAAGAGTTTGCATGTATGTTATGATTCGAACAGGTATAGCTAAAATCTTATCCTTAGGTTTATCACCCAGCTTTCGATCTTCGTCCCATACTTTAATCTGATCCCAGGTCCCTCCAAGTTCTGCAGCATGATCTGAGTCATGCACCTGTCTCCATATATCTACCGGGATCAGGAGGCCGAAAAATAGCTCAATATCAGCTAAGGTCATACTAGCTGAATTTGCGGCTTCTGTGAGTTCTTTATAATAGGCTGTAGGATTTTTACGTGGGTCACGAAGTTGGGCTTTTAAAGTAAGAACCTCACTTCGCTTCCAAGGAGTATAAACCCACTGCTCTTGGAAACGTACCTCTACACGATTTCTGGTCACTGTTCCACTTCCATCTCTTGGGTGCACTTCTCTCATGGGATGTTGCGCCACCCATTCTGAACACTTTCTATGCATTAGTTCTCGGTATTGTATCAGGGTCTCAACATTGTGGAACACCTCTTTGACTTGCATTTCGAACTTAAAAGCTCGATCCCTGATATCACGTAGTATCTGAGGAGCAAGCCCTTCCTCAAAACATTGTTCCCATAAGGAAATTAATCGAATTGCCATGCGTTCTAGTGTCAATTGTTGCATAACTGGTTCGAAATCTTTCACAAATATCTTCTAATGTATAAATCGGATTCCGCATCCCTTTGGTATGCCTGAACCACAACAGCCCGTCTCTCTTCCGATCCTAAGGATGATCGCGTAAAAACTCGTCGGCCTTCTAAACCCCCTACGGAGCGTCGCGGTGTCACATCGGAAGGGGCCGCTGTCATTCCCATAGGGGAGACCGTTGATCCTGCGGCTGGGGATGTCAAAAGTACCTGGGACAAGGGAGAAAAAGCCACCGGCTCAGGTAGAAAAGTAATCAAATCTGAGGTAGTTGGACAAAGGGTAGGAGGAGAAAACAACGGAGCCGGAGGGTGCGCGGCTACCGGTGCGGTAGCGACTGAGGGTACCGCTGCGCAAGATGGAGCTCCAGCCCTCCCTGTCCCAGCTATTGGGACTGCAGGATATAAACCTTGAGGGGCATATGGGGGTGGGGGACGGGCTTCCAATAATTCCTCTATCTCATCTTCTGCATCAGTCCGTGTCACGTAACTCTTATCTGTCTGTAATCGAAATTGTCTATCCATCTGTTCAATATTTTTCTCTACCTTTTCTTTTTCATATGCTACAGCTTTTTGGGTAACAGTCTGTCTAGCTTTAATTTTCCCCAATTTGTCCTCTCTTATCCGCTGTCGTTTCGCCTCCTTTACCCATAGGTTCAGAGAGTCGAACATGGTTTGACGGCTCCTCTTCATAAACAATTTGTTCTGCAAATAATTAATCTTTCTTTCATCAAAAGACCCCGTTAAAGGCCATTGTAAATCTGAGTTATCTTTAGTATACTTGTTCCATAATGTATTGAACAAGATGGGGGAAATACCATGTTTGACATACATATCATATCAAAACTGGGGCTGCCTTCCAGAGAAGCAGGCTGTCTTTCTTCCAGTCGTCCACTCCGACGATGGCAGCACCCAAAACAATTTACTAAAACACGACATGTTTATAAATTCAATAACTCATACCCTTTCAACCAGACTTACTCACATGGATGCGTCCGTTCATCACATACCCTTTCACTCCTAACTCAGATGATCTCACTTACTTAACATACATAAAGTGCATAAATTTCGATCGATAGAAGCAATTCGGTAATGAATTCAAAATACCAAATGACATGTTTTCTACTCGAACAGAGCCCGTCGACTCCTGTTCGGGGAATCGATCACACCGGATTTCAGACCACCAAAGATTCAGAAAAGAGACAGTCCAAAGACTGCCCTGAGATCACCAGACAGGTGAACCACGAACCCTCTTACAGACCATCCCATAGTCCTGTGCTTGTTGGGCCGGGCGTCTGGGCACTTAGCTCCAGAACCCAAGATTACCCAGTTGCTCCTAGGGCTTTTCCGAAGAGGATTCGGCCGAGTGAGCACCCTCCGTGCAACACTAAGGCGTCCGATGTTGGCTCAAATAGTCACCAAACAAGTCTGTACGGCATCCGCCCGTGCAGTCACTCCACTGCCACGTCAGACCCCCAGATTCCCTGTGGTTCACTAACCACCAAATTCCATACACAGTTAACTGTTTCTCTGAGCCACTTCTCCAAAGTGCTCGTTCCAAAGTCAACAAAGGACTTACAATGCAATTCACGAGAATAAGTCAGTCGGCAATGGAGAAGGTTCAATCGTTTATTTTGCATAGCGCCCTATATAGGGGAGTCCCACTCTCGTCACAACCCTCAAAGGTGCGCAGAGGAGACTGCTGGATTATATTCAAAACAGTGCATATATACTTTCAGCATACCTCATGAAAACCCCGTACATGGAAAAGTACCGCTTCTCGTGAAGCCAACAGGAAAGCCCATATAAGGCACAATTCATTAATTCGAAACTCAGCTCAAGTTATTCCGGGGGTAGGTCAGTAAAGGTGCCTCCCATTCGTTCTAGGGCACGGGAGTACAGGCATGGCGTCTACAAGAATGTGCTCATCCTACAAGAAAGACAGATGCGACCTTGAGTTTCCTAAGTTAGAATCAATGGTCCTTTCATAGCCCAGGCCGGCCTCACAGGCTCTCTATACAGTAGCAGGTCCTGTGTTTTCCTAACTAACGAACGAGACACGGGGAAATGAAACCAAAATGGCGTTCGTTCAGTTTAGGCCCACTTCTTCATATGGGCATGGTTCGTGTGTATTTACAAGGGTTTTTTTCCGTGGGTAGCATTGATATATTGGATACATGAAGCCAATATTATATAATGTCGATTTTATATTCCTTCATAAGCTTGATGTATATTTAAAAAATATGACTTTTTTTTGCTTGGCGTCGCGCACCCAATGCGTGCACACCATGGGGCCGCGTTGAGCGCCGCGCTGGGTGCGCGAATCCAAATTTTACAGTAAATATTTTTTTCCGTTCCTATCACTAATTTATATTCTCCCCGGGGACTCCATTCACCGGGGCCTATTTACAATGGTCGGGACCGTGGGGGAGCCCCAATGCTTCCACTGTCCCACCGGTTCACCGCGTCCTTCAGGAGCCGGCATTGCTTTTCCACATGGGGAGCTGCACACATGCAGCTCCCCGTGTGGAAAAACAATCGGGTTTGCATTTTGAAAGAGAGAGCAGGTTTCCCTGCTCTCTCTTTCAAAATGAAAAATAAGTTTTCTATGGCAGGGCGGGAGCCACGAGGCTCCCGCCCTGCCATAGCAAATAGTAGTGTCCTGGGGGTGGGCACCCCGAGACACTGCAGCAGCCGGCCCTGGGGGGTGGTGGTCTCCAGGGCCATCATTGGCTCCACGAGGGGGGCCATGCAGCGACCCTCCCACTTAATATGAAGCCCCGGTGTGGCGGTCCCCGGGGCTAGGGGGTCAGCAATGGATCCCTACTTCAAATATTTAGTGACCCGGAGAGGTGGCGGTCATTGCGGCATGTGGGGGGTGCTTGACCCCCCCACACAGGCAGTTTATTTTTTATAAAACAAGCCCAGTGGGGTGGCTTTCCCTGGGGCTGTGGAGGGGCCATGAGCCCCCAGCAAATATGTAAATAAAGCCCCAGTGGTGGCGGTCCCCAGGGCTTGGGGGGCCTATTTAAAATAAAAGCCGGGGGGGGCGGTCCCCGGGGTTGCGGGGAGGGCTGTGTCCCTCCCCGCAAATATTTTGAAAGCCCTGGGGGTGGCGCTCCCCGGGACAGTATGAGGGGGATTGGGGGCTCCCACACATTTTTTCAAATGCCCCCCGGGACCTGGCCCACCCGGGAGCTTTAAATAAACAAAGCGTGGGTGTTTTTTTAAATTTCGAGGCAGGATCGTCCCTCCCTCCGTGGATTTTGTCACTTTTAAAAATATATATTTTTGGTGCCCTGAGGGTATTTCTACCCTACCCTCTTTCTGCATTTTGCGCACTTGTTTGCCTAATTTCCTGTGCCTTGGTTCTACTGAGGCACAAGATGGCTGCCAACACTTCCTGGTTTGGATTGTTGACAGCCAATTAACATGAAGCTCATGATCGTGGCCATAGATATCACTATCTTTATTCCTTAATTTCTCAAATACTACTGAACAGATTTACACCATTTTTAAAAAGAGTTCTTTCTGAGCCAAGCAGTATTGTTTTGCTAAGTTTGGTGTAATTCCGTTCAGCAGTTTTTGCTATAACAGTGTCTAAAGTTTGCTATGGGAAAATGATTTTTTCACCACATTTTTTTTTAATTTCTCAGGTACTACTGGACGGATTTACACCATTTAAAAAAGGGCTACCTTGTTGCAAAATTTGGTGTAATTTCGTTCAGCAGTTTGGGCTGTAGTTGTGTCTAAAATTTCCTATGCTTAATAACATGGGGAAAACACGTTTTCGGACCCCCCTTTTTTCTCAGCCCGCTTGACAAGTCACCCCTAATCCTTCAGGATAGGAGCGGACCAAAGCGCCACACGAGTTTTGAAAATTTCGTGAAGATTCGTCAATCGGCGCCAAAGCTACTCCAAATAGAATGTTGCGGATTTCCTGTGGGAAATAGGTCCTAACTATAACTACCTACTGGCGACCGTCAGTAGGTAATATATATACACATATATCTATATACACACACACACATACAGGAATCACCTCCATTCACACCACGTTCAGAGACACGCACTCAGGGGACAATAAAATGACTTCAACATCAATATTGATGAAATGTTTGTTTATTAATGTAGACACATGCCAAATCTTAAACCTAACACTTTTCGGGGACAGCACGCCTTGCTCATGGGTGGTTCTGTTCTGTTACTGGTAATAGTATAAAGTGGAAACAGTGACATAATTAAAACAGATATGTTGGGTTTCACCTTGCCTGTAAACAGTCAG
Organism: Lissotriton helveticus; assembly: GCF_964261635.1. Classification (NCBI taxonomy): domain Eukaryota; kingdom Metazoa; phylum Chordata; class Amphibia; order Caudata; family Salamandridae; genus Lissotriton; species Lissotriton helveticus. The sequence goes on from NC_136057.1 coordinate 1,534,432,996, forward strand.
CCTTTTTATGCTGGCTAATAAGCATGAATTTAAATGGTCAATACATCTTAATTTCCATGTAACTATGAAAGCAAATAATAACATTAGTGTATCACACCATCTTGAGATAGATCTCCTTTCTGTGCTAAATGTACCTTTAGATCTTTACTCGTACCTCATTACAAGAATTACATAAACTATCTGCCATCTTCGAAGGGGTAGAATGTACCAAAAGCATCCTTCAATATCCAATAGTTGCTACAACAAGACACAACAAGGAGCTATTTATAGGTGTACAAGAAGTTTTTGCTCATGTCCACAGGGCCTCCGCATTTGTGACGGAGCCTCTCAGTCTTGGGGAAATATCTGCACGCAGGGCAAAATCTCTGCAATGATAATTCTCATTGTGGGGATTCCACCCCAAGTGCGAAAGTCCCTTAAAGAAAGCGGGATCTCTGTCACAAGTGCAGAAGCCTTTTGTGAATCATGCCTGTAGTTTTGGAGTTAGGAAGTTGAATTTGGTCATAGTTCTATTTTAAAACTAGCCTGCAAGGAAGACCTGGCCTTAAAATGACACCGGACACCACAGAACTACACACTTACGTGCATTATGTCAACTGTGGTCTCTAAACCTACATGCTCTACCCTACACTAGAGACTTAAAGATAGGTTATCTCTGCAAATTAGAATTATACCAATTACTATATAACTTTAAAGGACAAAGCACTGATCCTGTGTGTGTTAGCTGAGCTCAGAGATATTTCAGAATGTAAGTAATGGCAAGTTTTAATTTCTAACTCAGGACTATGTAATAAACTGTTCTGTAGTATTTAACTTTCAGAAAAATTAAGCTAGATACAGGTTTGAGCTCCTGTTGTTTTTGTTGCAAATTCTCTGCGATGATTATGAAAACTTTGTGAAAACACACTGACAGGAACCTTGATTAGAAAGAGAGGGAAAGGGTTAACAGATGCTAACCATTCACAAGTGGAGATGCAGTAGTCTAAAATGGAAGAAATGATTTCATTTTCTGCCTTTCTTATGTGAATAGAGTGGAAAGTTGAAGATGTTGCCATTTTAGAGTTGCTTTGTGTGAGAGTGGTGTACCATTCAGAGTGGTTTTACTTCACCTTGTAAATATGGAGCATCACACTATGCCAATGGTGTGTCGAAAAAAGTGGTGCGTGGAGTTTGTAAATACATTCCCCTAGCTAGATGTTCATTTTAAAATTTACTAGAGAAGGGATAAACTGGTCTTTCACCATGTATAAGTTAGAAGTGGGATATGGTAAAGCTGTGTTGTAGGACATGGTGCTAAAATGTTTAAATATAACTAATACATAAAGTTTTGCTTTGGGTTTCATATATTGAAGTAAGTGCATGTAGAAATATAGCTAGGTTCATATGTAGATTTAAAACTGCAACAAACCATAAAACTGTTATTGTATCATGTGTCAGTCATTACTAAAGTAGTATGTATGTTGGCTAGGGTAAAAATAAAAATTAAAATATTCATTTTTTAACAGAACAAGATATACATAGGTTTTCACACTTAGAATGCCTACAAAAGCTCAGATGAACAATCAACAGAAGCAAGAACAGTATATCTGCAGAAATAATTTACAAAAGGGACAAAATGCAGAGAAAGTGTTAAAGAAAACATAGCTACTGGTAAGAGGACAAAGTCATTTCTTAAAAATATATGTGGACATTTGCAAAGATCACAAAATAATGAAAAGACAATTATGACTATGGGAAACAACAAGAGTGGGCAAAGTGAACATTGAAAGAAGAGAAAAGATTGTAACAAACATGGACACAACATAACCAGGAGGCAGAAGCAGTTTATGGATATCAGAAACCAGGATGTTGTGTAGTAGAGTAGTGATGAATGTAGTGATAAATTATAATGCGTCTAAAAGAAGGAGAGATGCAGTGAAACAGAAATAACTTTTTGAGAGAGTAGTTGATAAGGCCTTTGGTTTAAGAAGAAGGTTTTCATTTTGATTCTAAATAAAATAAAGACTTCTGACAAGATAATGTTGCGCATGAGAAGACAACACCAGAAGAAAAGTTTAGTGAACAAAAGTAACTGTTGTAAAATTTTGAGTGGAGAATGGATACATACTCCTTGTACAGAACCTTTCTTTAGTGAAAAAAGCTATCTCAGGGATAACAGATTAGTTCATGCTATTGATTAAAGAGAAATGTTTGTCCTATTGCAAAAGAGGTGATGTTATCTAGAAATGTAGAAGGTGGTATTGCAGAAGAGGTAAAATGAAGGCGTAGTCAGGGTCCTGTATACATAGAATTGTAGTAGTGTTTCTATTATTTGGCAGCAATCCATTGATATCTTAGGAACCTGCCTACGTATCTTTCCAAGCCTATGTTTAAAAAACAAAATAAGTTATACCACTCAACAATTTAGTTATGAGGCTGTATTATATGAAAACTCCTGTGTTATGTTTATGAGGAATACATAAAGCACTTTTGCATGGTAGTGTGCCAGATGTAGAAGAGTTTTATGGTGATGTGCAGTTTTAGTCCTTGGGTCATGAGCAGGGACTTTTTGTGAATGTCTATGGTTTTTTTAACTAGCAGTCACGTTTGCTGAGTGGTTATAGTTAGAAAATAGAATGTAAAAAAACATAGAAATTCACACAAAAAACAAAGGTCACAGGGATGTTATAGTTAACAAATAGAATATACAAAACCTTAGAAATTACCTAAATAAACAAAGGTTACAGGGATGCTATAGTTAGCATATAAAAGTAAAAAAACATTAGAATTTCACACAAAAAAACAGTAACGAGCTCATACCCACTATTGTGTTTATAAGGCTTCCCATAAGACATCAATTATATATACCACAATACAATTATAATTATGAACAAAATGCAGAGGTCAAAACAATATAAAAATTCAACAAAGGATTTACAATCAGTGGCTGAGGCAGCACAAAAACCAACACGCCTATCATTATCCATTATTATCATGTCAAAATAAGTATACGCACAAGAATGGAAAAGGTGCACGAGAATGGGAGATCAGCCCCCATATATTCCCTAACAATAAATCAATCCCTTATTTTAGGATCAAATAAAATATTACTTAGCATTCAAAAGGATCGTTCAGTCTCCTATGTATGTAGCATCGTTAATTACATAATGTTAAGCAATGTCCACCATTCATCCTTATTTGAAAAAGTTAAGAGACAGTCAAAAATTCTAATCATAATCCATTCTTAATTTTCTCAATTTTCATATAGAATTAAATGTTATTGTAGCCAAGGCCAATGCATTTTATCCACTCTGGACGTCTTCAGGACTCATAAACTCTAGTCTGTCATTGTAGTCACACTAGGATGTTCATCATACTACACACGTATAAGCCTGTATGCCTTAGCACAGTGCAATAAAAAATCACTCTTGAGTGCCTTTTGTCGTTAACGCATGCTTCACAGTATAAGTAAGTAAGGCCTACTTGTTTGTCATAAGTTGTCATCACAAAAAGATCACACCTAAGGAACCTGATATAATGTTTCCCAATGAACCAATCAGGTCTCTAGCCTTTATCAGTTTTTAAGCCTATAGACAACAATCTACTGAAGTGGGCATAAACTAGCAATTACAACTATGTATAAAATTACAGTTGGCAAAACAATATACTACTCCTCTCAATAGGTCATAACAAGTATCACATTTAAATTCTGATCCCAGGGTTTGTTGGAGTAGATGACCAACACCTAAACCCTTGTCTACTATGGTAATCTGTGGGATTACTTGTAACCAGATAGCTTTCTATGGACTGTAACATAATGCGGTGACAGCAGCTTACCTTTGGAGGCCTTTTGGATTAACCGTAAGTTTTTCACACTAAATACGCCAGGCCTACTGCCTTTTTAATACCCTTTCCTAATTTATAGGCCAGACCTATGGAACGCTGCATACCAATAAAGCCTATGGTCATGCAATTTCAAATGTATACACAATTACAGATGGCAAAGCAAAATACTCTGTACCCATGGTTTGTCAGATGGAGTAATCAACACAAAAACCCTTGCCTGCTAAAGTCATCTATGAGATTTTATGTGAGAAGAGCTCCACCAATAAAGCTTCAGAAAGAACCACAGTACATACATTGCACTCATCGCAGCTAACTAGTGACATCAGGAATATTCTAGACTGAGGATAAATAAAGGCGCTCACCTTGCTCGACTTCCCCACAACTTCAAAACATGGTCTCCCACCACACAATCATCAGAAGACTCCACTGGACTGGCATCCATGGACGGCATTCACCTGAATCTATCTGCTCCTTCCTCACAGGACAAACCTCAAGAGTCGAACTGCCTCCTTTCGGATCAGACAACAAGCACCTAATATACAGATACCCTAGGGGATCATCTATCAGCCCGGCTCTGTTCAACATCTACCTGGCACCGCTCTCCAACATCATCAGATCTCAAGTCATCACCATCCTCACCTATGCAAATTAAACTCAACTCATCCTCACCCTGACAAACAAGACAGTCACCACCAGGACCAACTTATCCAACTGCATGACCTTGGTAGTGGACTGGATGAGGCCCTCAGTTAGACATTAAAAGCCCTTCACAAACCTGGACCCTTATACCTCAACAGCTGCATACACTTTCACAAATCATCCAGCCACCTAGACTCAGCCTCATCTTCACAAGCACACACCTCTCGCATCCACAAAATCAAAACAGGAGGTCACTCAATCTCTTCCATCATACTCAAAACATGGAATAACATCCCACTACACATTAGAGTCTCCTCCTTGCTACGTATGTTTCAGAAGAAGATAGAGACCTGGCTCTTCAAATAACTACGTGAGGACCTCAAACCCATACACCTGCTCAGCACCTAGTAAACCTTATGGATGATTACATCAACTTAACATAAGAAACAAAACAACAAAAAATATGCTGGCTTTAATTCTGATTAATAACAATCAACCCTTAGATGCCTATTGACTTTAGCATATGCTTTTCAAAAAAAGTTAGCCAAGCCTACTGCTGTTAATATAACTAGTCATAATGAACAATCAAACCTTTAAACTTTACAATTGGAATGCCACCATAAAAAACTCAAGCCTACTATTCTGAGGGTAAACTTTCTAAAAGGGAACTATCCTGCATACAGTCATAAAAGTGAGAGTTGGAGACCAATCCCCAAAACCTGCCTACTACAGTAATGTTTGAGATCATGCGTAACAAAATTTGGACCTATAGCCTGTCACACGAGACCCCAAATGTTAAAGGCCTATTGGCTTTAAACTGTTTTTTCACAATAAGATAGACCAACTGCCTTTATCATAATGGTTCATAATAAGCTGTCCAGACCAATGACACATGATATAACGTTTTCCAGAAAACCAATAAGGCCTATAGCTTGTAATCATAACCTACTCAGGCTTGCAGCTTTGAACATAAATGTTTCCACAAGGCAATCATCAGACACACAGTCGTAAAATTAGAAAGAAATGCAAATACAGTCTCTCATTAGACAGCCTAACAAGGAGTCTCACAGAGCAAACCTTCTATATCAATGGTTTTTCACATGGGGTAACTAACACCAAAACCAATGTCTACTGTGGTAATCTGTGAGATTCCATGTAACAAAATATGTTTCAGTAGGGTTTAATATAGAGAAATAACAATCAACACTTAAATGCCTATTGACTTTAACATATGATGTTCACAATAATTATGTCATGCCTAGTGCCTTTATCATAACATTTCATAAACAGATCAGGGCAATAGCTATGATCCATGACTTGTCACCATGACTAACTCAGTCCTGTATTGAGCATAAGCTTTACCACAAGCCATAAAGTGCCATACAAGAAGTATTTTTAGCAAAGGCACACACATGTGACCCAAACAAATCATGTACTCAGGGGAATCAACATGTGGATTAAGCCTAAACCCCTGTCTTAGTAAGTGACAGTTGCGATCTCAAGCCATACCTAAAATCTCATGTAGATGAATGTAGACCTGGGCATTCCATACTGCTTTCAAACAAACTTCTAAGACCCTTTTAAAGCATTACAATGTCATGTGTGTGACCCTGAAAGTTCAGGCTCAGGCAGCAGGACAAAGAAACAGATTGATCACAGTTTTGTGGAGGACAAGTAACTTTTTGTAGAAGCATAATACTTCTGCCAAACCAAAACATTTACTCCTGACTCCCAACATGTGGGCGAAGCCAAAACCCCTCTCTACTGATGCTCACATATTAATCTGGTGACAGTTGTGTTCCCAAGGCAGACCATAACACGGGGTGCAAGAGCATTTTTGAAGGGTTTTCAGCTAAATATTGCAATATTTATAAAATTACTCATATTGCAGGACATATATTTTGTTCACACCTGGAGTAAACTTTCTCCATGGGGAATACCTCACACAAAAAACTCAAGTGACATGTGGGCATGTGACTTGTTAAAAAATTAAAGGTTTTGTTTGAGGAGAAAATGTCGAGCTCCAAGAAATTTTTTACAGAAGCCGGTTGCTAAAAATCAAGCAAGATTTTCTTCATGGAAAATGGTGAGAATTTGGGATAATTTCACATGCAGTGAAATTCTGAAATTATGCAAGATTACACAGGCATAATACACACTTTGGGCAAGCCTAGTTACAACTTACAATCCTGAAATACCACATGAGCACCACCAATCGTTCCGCACAAATCATTTAAAAAACCCAGATGATACCAACAGGAAAACATTTGACCATGTTCTAGAATGAGCCTTGCTTTGTAAATTCCTTATCTTGCTGATTTTAAAAAAAATCTCTTAGAGCTCTTCTCACTTATGCTTTCCAACTAACCACTGTGGGCAAAAACAGCCTACGTTCATGCAACGCAGCACAACATCTTTCTGCGCTGCATAATAACGAGAGGGCATGAATGCATCAGATTTAACATTATATGGTGCATTCCTGTCTGTTGGAAAATGCATCATAAGTTGTGTGGCCTTCACAAGTAATGGGTCCGCATTTGCCCTCCACTGGGAACAAAACCCCCCATTGTAATGTTGACTCTCTCAGGGTAGTGAAGCAGAGCAGCCCAAGGCCTACTCAAGGTAGGTGGTGTGGGCTAGAAATCTATAATCACAAATACTCAATAATAACTCTCAATAAATGGTTGTCCAGTATGTGCTTTCTCTACTGAAAAAGGAAAAGTAAATTTATTATACACACTCCTCAATAGTATACATTAATGTTTAACTATGCCAAAGCTGATGGAAATAATTTTGGATGAAATTGCGTAATCATTCTTTTTCCTCCTATTGCAAGCCAGTTGCCTATAAAGATGTAATTGTAGTTTTGGGGGGCTTGTTCATACTCCACTATTAAAGGCTTACAAAGGGAAGATTCCCCAATGGGTCTTTATGGGGGAGAGATATGTTCCCTTGATCCAACATATAAATGGAATAGATTAGAAGAGGCAGTACGTACAAGGCTTTTATCTCGCCCCCAAGGCACTATGGTACAAGCCATAAGGAGAAAGCGGAAGTTGGCTTCCTGGACCCTGATGGCCTTTACTCAGGCCTTAAGATATTTCAACACACGCTCTGCTGATGATGAAGTGTCCAAAGTTTCTAAAATGTGTTGGGTAGAGATCCAACATAGTGAAAGAAGTTGAGCAAAGGATGTACGAACCAGATTAATTGCCCATAGGAACCTCCATACAGATATTGGTACAGATATTGGTACAATGGCATCCTGGTACCCCTTCCCAGGTAAGCAGGTATTATAAGGGTCTATTGACTTGGTGTCTGAATCCAACAACCTATTTTACCTGAGCAAGAAACAATCTATTAGCTTTTCACTTTCTACTCTGGGTCAGGATACTGTCTTTCCTTATTTGTTGCAGCTACCAGACCCAGGGTTATGAAATGAAATATTAAGGGTTAGGGTGGGATGTAATCCAATCTACTCATTCCGCCCAAGCAAGGGCCTAGGTTCAGATTAATAGTGGTCTCTGTCCCTGCCCCTTGAATGTAAAATGTTCCTTGCTGCATATATTAATGGATTGTGTCTTTCATTTGGCAAATCAATTTAAGTTTTTAAGACTTCTGTTTTCTAAATATGGTACTCACGGTAGGGGGAAAGCTGTGGAGTTTTTATCAGAAATGCGCAATATAGATGTGGCAGTTGCAACTGCTCAGTTTTTATGGTCAGTTAAATAGAATTTTATGATGATTATAATGTGAGAGGTTGCCGAGCAGTAAGATGGGACATTTTATTGATTTTAATTGTGAACTGTGTTTTTAGAATGTTTATGGACACTTGTCTAAATAAACTTATTTCCTACCACTCCCTCCTAAAAGGGAGATTGAATTCCACAAATCACATGTCAAAGCATTCATTTGTCTTCCAATGCAATACTTGAGCATAACTTAGTGTGAGTGCAATTACTACTGGCAATAAAGCATGCAACTTTGATCACGAGTGGCTGTAATCATAATAAAGCATTACACCATAGAAGCCATTGCAATAAGTAAATGGAACCCTGATTGACAGTTTACCTAATACAGGTAATAAAGCATCTATACTTTGGTTACAAATGGTTGTCAGTCTCACTATCTAAAAAAAGCCTTTGCAAGAATAAGGTGTGTGCATGTTGGAGTGATTTGTGTATTCCACCTAAATAACACAATTCAAATTGAGCCCCTATATGGAATCACATGTTTAATTACAACAATATGCAATTATAAGCTTCAGCATATATTTTGAAATATTTTCATTATGAAATACTGTGCTTTTAACACTGTCCCTAAAGGACATCCCACCGATAAAAACACAACTGTGCAATTTCACCCTTTTACCTCTAGAGGGTGTCTGTTCACATGAAAACTCACATTGGTCCACAGTAGACCACTGTCAGGATGCCATTGTCTTGCTCCAAACTAGTTACTGAGGAAACAAGAGTACAGCCTGAAAGACTGTCTCCCATAAAATATCCACGATGGATAACATTGGGTCCTACCTGGAAGACTTCCGGTAAATCTACTTTATATGGATTTAGTGTCTCCTCTACTCTTTATTATGCCCAATTCAACACTTCCTAGAAGAACTCTCGGTATAGTTTTTTTATACTCTAGACTCTTCTTTGTGCGCAATGCGTCGGCGCACTTCAAGTGAAAAAAACCTGCGGGACGGACGTTAGTAGCAGCACCCTCTTTCCCTGGGGAGAATTTAGTGAGCGGGCTCCTTGGGGCCACAGTTTACCTCCCTTAATCTCTTGGCCGCGGGGGTAATTCCCACGCTGTGCTGGGGGGCGGGAGGGCGCGCACAGAGCCCCAGTGCTCGTGACGAGCTCAGCTCGTCATGAGCCACAGTGCTTGTGTGCTCATGACAAGCTGAGTTCATCATGGCTACACCCGTTTCCTTAGAACGCTCAGAACAGCAGGGGAGTTAGCCCCGCGTGTGAGCGTTCTGACCGTTATGACAAGCTTAGCTCGTCATGAGCACACGGGAACTGTGGCTCATAACGAGCGGAGCTCGTCATGAGTATGGGAGGGGTTAAGGGAAGTATTGGAGACTTTCGTTTTTATCTTGCACAGTGTAAATACTGACGTGCTTTGCAATTTAATTCCAGCGCACGTCTCAGTCAGCAGATACCCCAGTCGTTCGAGTGGAACGTCAGCAAGCATTACTGTGAGGAGAATTGAGGCAACAGGCTATTGAAGAAAAGATTCTGTGAAGAGAAGCTTTTTCCACTTCTAAAGTAGTCGTGTTTATTTTCCAATTTACAATCTACAAGTTTGAAGCAGCGTCTTGGAATACAGTAGTGTTTTTGACCTTTCGCAGAACTTCATGGGTTTATTCAAGAACATTATTTAAAGTTGGTTAAATGCCTTTTTGTTTCTGAACTACAAGTTATTTGACTAAAAGACTTATGAACTAATATGAGAGATGGGCAAGATGGCTCCCGCAGCAGTGGCCGTGTGAGGTGTTGTGTACAGAGCTCCCCATGGCTCCCCCTTACCCCCGGCACGGACCGTGATTTCGTGTGCTGTAAAAAACAGCTGTAGCAGCGGTGCAGTAACGTAGTAGCAGAGAAGTTGTGCACTGATTCGTTTGGATTTTGGAGGTCAACGCATCTCGCTCTAACTATCATCCACGCCTCCATGCCGATTTCGAAGGCTCCACATGAGGCTGGTCACGAGTTGTGCTGTGCTTGGAGACGCCGGGAAGATGCCGGAGTTGACCGCTCTGGAGTAGCAGCCATGGAGAGTGGTTATTTCAGCTATGGCGGCTCGTGACCTCAGGACCCGGTAATTTGTAAAGCTCCGAGGAGTGAGAGTGAGCATCGGTTCACCGACAGTAAGCAGCTGGTATGTGTGGTATCTCTGGAGCTCTGAGCAGTTTACTGATATCGGCAACAGTTTCAAGGCGCGGTGAGTAACGCATCAATTTCAATGGCGCCAAAAGGTAGAGGTGGTGTAAGGACCCGCGGGGGAACATCGGCGAATACACGCGCAGGCATAGTGATAGAGGGTGGTGCAACTGCCCTGGGTCACAGTGCTGATATGGTGAATACAGGGCACTCTGCCATTCCTAGCAATGATGATGTTGGTGCAGCCAAAGGCACTAAAGCTAGCGTTAACTGTAACAGTATCAATAATCTTGCCGCAACATCACAAGGCACCGGAGGCACTCAGAGTATCGCCGGCGGTACTAAATTACAACAGGCGCCAGCTACAGCCCCTGAAACACAGGGTATACAGAATAATCAGGATACTCCACTGAAACAGCGGACTGTTTCAGCAATCTTTAATAAAAAACAGGGAGTGAAGGCGAAAACGGGCTCAGAGGCAGTATGTACTGTGCAAATTGCTCCAGAGGCTCTGAATGGGCTGACTCAGGACGAAACGATTCCTGCTACAGGAGATGCTCTACTGACCCCTGCCCCAGGGAATCTATCATGTAATATAAGTACTATACTAATAGATGACTCTGCAGTTACTATAGCAGCAACCACAGGTGATAGTGGTCTTTTGTTAGGGCCGAGCATTGATCCTATTTTATTAGCAACGGAGAAGGGCAGCGATTTGGAGTATGCTGGGTCCGAGGGCAAGTTCTACTCCATGTCTGATTTAACAACTGCCTCTGACAAGGAGCACGATGAGGACAGTTTCAGTAACCCAGGTGACTGGGGTGATGTTCTCGAGGAAGAGGAAGGTGATGATTTTGAACACTCCCCTCCCTACGAAACAGTGAGGAAGCTGGCGGAGACCAGAGAAGGACCACTGTATGAGCAGAGTTTACCACTTGCTCAGCCAAACTGGGAAGAGGATCTTGAGGAGGACTCGATTACTCTTGGTTTAATCTATAAGAGTATATTGGCTCATCATGTTGAAACTAAAGCAGAAGGTTTACGCACACAAGGGGCTGTAAGGAAACTCCAAAACACAGTGCGGCGTTTGGTAAAGACTTGTGCCGAAGTCTCCACTCATGTGGTAGAGGTGGAAAAAAGAGTTTCCTCAGCTGAGGACTGTCTGGTTAAACAGCAATCAGCCATTGAGACTCTACAAAAATCCAAAACAGACGTGGACTGGAAGCTCACGGATTTAGAGAATCGCGCGCGACGTAATAACCCGCGCGTTTTAGGCACAACGGAGTTAAAAGAAGGAGCAGACCCACGGAAATGTATTGTTCAGCTCTTTAAGGAAGCCTTTCCTGAACTCAATAACTGGAACTGGGAAACTGAGGTGATCAGGGCGCACAGGTTTCCATTCGCTGTGCAGCACCGTAGAAATGACCGACAAGCTGATCAAAATTCATATCCTAGGGCGATTTTAATTTGCCTCAATAACTATCTGTTGCGAGAGGCGCTATATGGTTTGGCACGACCTGAGAAAAAACGGGTTGGCATGGGGTGCGAGTTTTTTGTGCGCCCTGATTTTTGCCCAGCAACGGTTCATGAACGATGGCAACTTCGGAAGTTAATTGCACCTTTTCAAGCATATGGTGCCCAGGCCTTTTTGCTCAACCCGTCTAAACTAAAAATTATTTTAAAGGGTCAAACTAGATACTTTACATCTGGGACCGCTGCACAGGATTATTTAAATGATATGGACAAGGGGCAGAAAAGCTAAAGTTAATATCTGTTAATATCTGTTTCCCAGCAAATGATCATGTAGCGGCAGTGGATTATATTTTTTGTCGCGGGTGGGATATTGAATCTTTTTCTTTTCAGATTAATGAGATTCTCTCTCTCTTAAGAAGTTTTTTTTATTATTATTCCCTTCTCGCCCCTCTGAGCTTAATTGTCTACCTGTTGTTCACTAATGAATTTTGATCACTGGGGGTGTACAGGAAACATTCGATTTTTGAGTTTTTAAGTTTTTGGGGTAATCTGTATGATGTTTAATACAGGTATCTGGAATCATGTGAGGGGAAGCTAACTAATACGGGATTATTCTCAACTTGACAAGTGAGAGAGTTAGTGTGGGGGGCAGGGGAGTCAAAGGGGGGGCACTGTACATATCACTTCTACATTGCAGAGGACATGGTCCTTAAGCCTCAATTTTGGTGGTGAGGGTGTGTGGGGCGTGCTATTCAAGGGTTTATGGGAGGGGTGTTGGGGGGGACCTGCGGGGGGGGAAAGAAAATAATACATGAGTACAGGAAGGAAATGAGTTTTTTTCCAGTGCTTTTTGCCTGCTTTAGTCAGGGTATGTGGCTAGTGAAGGGAACCCAGGCACAGCTTGATGGCAGGTAGGGGTATTAGGATAAGCACGCTGAATGTTAGGGGGCTGAATTCAGTCAATAAAAGACGGCGGGTGGCACAGGAGCTACGTCTTCTTTATTGCGATATAATTTGTCTCCAGGAGACCCATATAGTATGGTCAAAACGGCAACTGCTTGAAGAGCTGGTATTTAATCTATTAGTCTGCACTAAATACTCTGGTATGTCCAGAGGTGTTGCAATCCTGGTCAAAAAACACATAGGTAATACGAGAAGAATCCTAACTGATGGGCTGGGTAGGTGGTCAATTGCGGAATGTGTTATCGGTTCCACAATATTCACGATCTGCGCAGTTTATGGGGCTAATATAGACGAAGCTGTTACTCTAGATTTCTTAAACGTCGAGCTTTCAACTTGGCCTACACCTCTGATCCTCTGCGGTGACCTAAATATAAATTTGGCACCCAATATCTTATGCAATGGGAAATTGAAGTACAGTGGTAGGAAACCGTGTGTTTTTAAAGCTTTGCAGTTGTTAATGGATGCACACGGGTTGGTCGATGTTTGGGCCTTTCTTCGGGGGGAGGAGGCTGGTTATACTTTTTTTTCTTTCCCTCACCAAAAGTTAGTGAGACTCAATTATTTTTTTCCTCCGCAACTGCTATTGAATCAGGCATTTATTCAGGTATATCCAAGAATTACTTCAGATCATGGCCCGTTAGTCTTTTCAATAACTGGTATCGTAACAGTCACTAGGCCAAGGGAGTTTTCTTTCAATCCGTAAACTATTATTAGATCAGCAATTTGTTGATTATATGAAGCAATGGATTACTACTTTTTTTAATATTAATCGTGGGAGTACTAATGTAGGCTGCGTATGGGATAGCTTTAAGGCCGCCTTCAGAGGTGAAGCCCTGAGTATGGGATTGTATAATAAAAAAAAACAGGTTAGCAATATTCCAAGAGTTATATCAGGAGCTGATAAAGACCGAGGAATCGCTTATGCTGGGCATTCACGCTTGTAATGATATAACTGCTTTGACACCGGCAGTGGCACGGCTTAAAGCAAGGCTAAATCTTCATTGGTCCCAGGAAACTGCAAAAAACTTTTCCATCAAACAGCAATTGCATTATGAGTATAGCGAGGCAAGTGGCAGATGCCTCGCCCAAAAACTAAGATTGAGAGAAGCAGCTCAACGGATAGATAATATCTTAGATTCGAACGGTCATTCAGTTGAGAATGAAAGTGGTATTCTAGAGGTGTTTAGACAGTTTTATGAATTACTTTATCGTAGAGAGGACTATGATGAGGATAGTGCTGCCACTCTCATGCGTCAGTATTGTGCGGCAGATCTTTCTTTAGGCGAGGCAGAAAGGTTGGATGCTCCTATAATGTTAGAGGAATTAGAATTAGCGGTGAATGGGTTGGCTGTGGGCAAGGCGGCAGGCCCAGGCAAGTTGCCTGTGGAAATTTATAAAACTTTTTTTTCTGTATTGAAGTTAGTTCTGCTAGAAATAGTCAGAATGGCTCAGAAAGGGGCGGTCCCCAAGACTTGGGATGAAGCATGCATAGTTGTGTTTCACAAAAAAGATAAACCTGTAAATGTACCCGGCTCATACCGGCCCATCTCACTTTTAAATGCGGATGGGAAGATTTATTAAAAAATATTGGCTAATAGGCTAGCTTCAGTCATTACTCCATTAGTTTCTATTACACAGCATGGTTTCATCCCGCATCGAGGAACGTCAAATCATGTTAGTCGGGTGATAACTCTCTTCGACTATGCTAATACAACTCGGGAGGCACTTTGTTTAATTTTACTGGATGCCGAGAAGGCCTTCGACCGAGTCTCATGGTGCTTTTTATGGGATGTAATGAGGCGCGGGGCTTTGGGCCAGAGTTTATTACATCATTGCAGACATTATATCGCCAACCTGTGGCCCGTATCAGCACCATGGGACTCGAGTCGGAAGCAGTTCACATACAAAGGGGAACTAGGCAAGGGTGCCCGTGCTCCCCACTTCTTTTTTCATTATATATTGAACCTTTTTTAAAAATGCTTGAATCCAGTACTAGAATTCAGCCAATAGCCATACAGCATTATCAGTTTAAGGTCCTCGCCTATGCCGACGACGTCGCTGTTGTCACGCCTAGACCAACTACAGCGATGCAGGAGATTGAATACTTAGCTACAGAGTTTGGGGCAGTTTCCGGCTATAAGCTGAATACGGCCAAAACTCAGTTGCTATGTGCCAATATGCCGTCGTACTCTGATTTAAGGGTATGCCAGGAGGTTACGTACCTGGGTGTCAAGCTTCGGGTCTCCGCAACTGCCTTGGTCAAGTCAAATTGGGAGGCTCTTCTGTTGGGGGTAAGGAGACAGTTAGATCGGGCTGAATGTCTTCATCTTTCCCTAGTAGGGAGATGCAATCTATTAAAAATGATGATATTACCTAAAATGTTGTAATTTTTTTAGATGCGTGCCCTTACAAATTTCAAAGGCGAGCTTGGCACAGCTTCAATCTATTTGCATGCGATTCATGTGGTCCAGGGGCAAGGCCCGCCGGGCGGTGCGATATATGGTATTACCAAGAAAGTCAGGGGGCTGGTCGGATCCGGATTTCACTTTGTATTATTACGCTAGTATGATCCAAGGCATGAATATTTTGTTAACAGGGGTTGGCCCTCTTGACATTGCGGAGTGTCCCTCCATATACCAGATGTTAATGGGAGTGAAAGCCAAAAACCAAAAACTGTTTGTTTCTAGACCTAGATTGGAGCTACTACAAGCGCACTAGATTTAAGGTTTTGGGGGCTGCGTACAAAAGTGTGGAAAGCAATAAGGAGCATGTATGGGTTCGAGAAAATCTCTTGGTATACACCATTGGTATCTCCAACATTTTTACCAGTTGATCTGTGGGATCGGGTGGTCCATAATTGGAGATTAAAAGGAATAAGGTTGGTGGGTGATTTACATTCAGAAAGTGGTCTTTAATCATTTGAACAACTCAGGGAACAGTATCAGTTACCTAGGGAGAATTTTGAATATGTGTGGCATCATTCAAGCTAATCCCCTGATAGAAGGAAATATCAAAGCAGCTAGGATTGGTACTTTATATGGCCTCAGGCTAAGTACTAAGGCTAATGATATGGCAGAACAAAATCGTAAATGGGTGATTAAACTGGGGAGGCAGGATATACAAATAGAAGTTTCTCTTGATTTGGCTAGTCAATTATTCCTGTCCGCAAAATTATCTGCCCAACATTTCAAATCACTTTTTAATCTGTACTACACCCCAGATAAGGTGTCAAAATGGTCAGGGGACCAAATAGGGAAATGTGTTTATTGAGGTCACCCATCTACAGATGATGTTCATATTTTCTTTGCATGTCCATTTTTAGTTAGTTTATTGACGCAGCTGGAGAATTTTCTATCAGAGATTTTTGGTACCTCTACGCAATTATCTGCTACTCAGATTCTCCTAGGAGTAGAGATGGGATCTGGTGCATTAGGAATGTTAAAGCAACAGGCTTTTTTAATATTTTTAGCTGCAGCTGTATTTAGACTAACTATGGCATCTTCCTGGCTTCAACAAGAACCGCCCTCCTTTGAGGCATGGAGGGCACGGCTTTTCTCTGTATATAATATGGAGCATAGTTTATATGCCCTCAAAGGTCATCGAAAAAAGAAGCTTGGTTGGCAAATATGGGGCACAATTTCGCAATATCTGGAGTGTGAAATGTGAAATGCGTGGCTAGCTGGATCCCTTGATGTTTGTTCATTTGTCCATTTTGGTTATAGCTTCACACCTTAATTTATGATGTGTTATACTGATGACTACTTCCTGCTTTGTATTGTTTAATTCATATGCTGCTAATATTGTTTTCTATTTCTATTCCTTTTTGTGACACCTTGGAAATTTGCAGCATATATTCTATGTATGTGACTGATTTATTCCTATTGTCTCATGTATTTTCAATTAAAAAAAACTAATATGAGAGATGATTAATTGCCAGCCTACAAAATAAAGAACTGCTAACCAATATTTACAAGGAGTGATTTACTAAGACTGCATGCAATAATTTACGAATTGGTTGAAACCAATTCATGGAATTGTTTGCCACAAATGGATATAACAAACTGTCATTCTCTAATCATCTTTTAAGAGTAAAATAGAATTTGGATAATTGATCAAACAATTCAAAGACAGAACATCACAGAGAGAGGCTAGGTCTCTGGTTTAAAAAGGTAAAATATTAGTTATTAGGAAAATTACATTACAGAGTTATAGGCAGGGAAACATAATTGTTGTGGTTATTATTTCAGGAAGCTTTACAAGAAAAATTCCAGAAGAAGCACCAGTGTCCAGAGGCAGTCTCTCTTGTTTTGTCTTCCACTTCCCCTTCCCCCAGCTGAATTCAGAGGCAGTTGTTATCATTTTTCGCTGGCTTTCGTGGGAGGGATTTGGTCCAAGTCATCTGTTCCTGGTGAGATCGCTACATTGATCTGGCAACCACATGCCTTGCAGCCATATTCTTTATCCCTAGAGGAAGCAACATCCAGGCTGCAAAACAAAAGTTCTAACTTTTAGAGGGATTGAAAACCCGTCAAACCCTTGTGGGGTATTTTGTTTGAGACACCCTTAATTGAGGGTGGGGACATTTCATTTCTCTTCTGGGTGGAGCCTGCACTGCTCTTCCAGCTCCCCCCACACATTTGTATCCTTTTGGGGTTGACCCAGATTTCCAGGGGTCACCCAATGGGGGAGAACACAAAAAGGTACTCCAGCCCTGTAAGGCATTATGGGTCGCTCCTCGGAGTGCAGGTGCATATTTGAACAGCAACTCACTCGCTTGCCAAGGAGAGCCGCACTGGATTTACCTTTTAATTTTGAAGTAGCCTCGTGCCATGTACTTTCTCTGTCGGGGTACCCGGTCCCACCCAGACACCCTTTTGACAATTTTGGAATAATTTTGATCCTGGTCATGCACCCTAGTGATCTGGAGCACTTTCTTCATTTCTCTAAGGTGACAATTTCTATAGGGAGCAAGTGTCACTGGCTCCCTGCACCAGTCGTTCATCTTATTTCTCCTCTGGGGTTCTCTCCTTCATTGCGCAGATTCCCAGTCTTTCCCCAACTCGTCCACAGGGGTTGTTAGGGAACCAGCATTCCTGGCCCTTGGGGCATACCCCTGTGGTCCTGGGGCTCAATCACCTGAGGTTCAATCAGAGGCAGAGTCTAGGGGACAATTAGGGGGTTCCTCCTTTCAACTGTCCATGGTGTTAGCCTCTTCAGAGCTGACTTAGACACTATTAATTGCTTCCTTTGATGGGTGAGGCCTTTGTTCCTGCAGCTGGAAATAAATGTAATTAACCCAGTCCAGCAGCGTCACAAAATGCCTGGGCTCTGATCTTGAGCAGAGTCAGGGAAATATGACATTTCTGGATGACCCATAAGCTGTACCGATCTGCTTGTGGACTTCACAAAACTGTTCTTCTCACACAGATTACAGTGTACATTGGTACGACCCAGGAGTCTGTGGCTCTGGGGGAACTGGAGCTGTGCTCTCAGGCTGCATTTCCATAGGAGTGAAATGGAGTGTCACTACAGTCAAGACAGTAAAGGACACTGACTTTCCCTACATGTGTACCACCCCAATAAAGGCCTATGCCAGGTCACCAGCCCACTTCTGCGTAGCCCCTTCTGCACCAGGCTACCTGAGAACAGTTCTTGGGCTGCGCATGACAGGTGTCTCCCACGTGCAGCCCTCACCCATGTGCATATGCATTTGCATGTCTACATGTAACCAGCCCAGTGACCCTTACCCTGGATGTGTCGCAGCAGCATTATTTTAAAAGGTGACCACAGGTGGTAAACAAGTGCAGTCCATTTTACCATGAGTTTACCATGGGTGAGTCCTAGATCATGAGGTTCTCGCACAGTAAAAAGTCCAAAATCAGGTGATCAACAAACAAACAATCTCGTTGGACTAGGAAGTCGGAACCACTTTCTCACACTGTCCACTCCTTGCGATGGCACACAATGTGCTGCCTTGCACCATGCAGGCTCCCTTGTGCGGCACACTTAGAAAGAGAAAACAATAAAACAATAAAGAGTGGTGAATATATTTCTTGTCATTGTACCTCCCCTGTGAAGGCGTACCATTTTGACTCATTCCCAGGTTTGCCTTTCTTGGTAAATCTGGGAATGGAATGTGGCAACATTTAAAGGTGGGTGCGTGGGAACACCAACGCTCAAACCGTGGAACGACTACATACGGCAGAGTAATGCAAGGCAGCGGCATGCGCTACTTGTATTACTTCAGATTTACCAAGTCTCACAGGGCCACACCAAGGTAGCCTTGCATGGCTTGGTAACACTCATTTTAGGTGTTTTTTCCGGTGTCCTTTCAAATCCTTAAAACTACCTCATCCCTGTTATTTATATTATATAGTCTGCATAAACATCACTATAAACAAATCAAACATTTTTCCATGACCTGCCAGTTTTAGGAATACACTATCCTCCTCCCCGGATTGACAAATCATATGGTACTTTAACAACAGCTTGATTAGTGGCCGATTCATAATGTAAAAACGAGATCACACAATCAATGGCGACTATATGAAAAACATACGCTGGGCTTCTAGAATACGCCAATTTCAACCTCATGGAGATAGGAAACATCTTTTGAAGCATTTTATACAGCTAAGTACTCATTTGTAGTGAATGACTTATATACGGAAGTACCAAAGAGCTCTGTGCCATGAATCAACCTCCATCAATTGACCAAATACAATAAAATACAGTGTTCCCTCTTGTAGAATTACTAACAATCCTATAAGACATTGTGCTCTATGCCAGAGTTCTATAAAAATTGCAGGGGCTTCAGAAGAAAATAGTGTTTTGATGGAAGGACCTGGAAGGGAAAAAGATTAAGGGTGGAGCACTGACTATTTCTCCTGTGATGCAGTAGGATGTCGGTTGGGAACTGGCTGTGACTTTGCCTACAACCATTCCCAGAATAATATTCAGTATCACTGAGTGAACGTTTGCACTTCCAAAAAACCAGATCCAGGATTACCAGGTCACCTGTAGTTGCCCAGAGTGTTTCTCTCCCTGGGATGCTTTCCAAGGCAACTCGCAATGAAGTTCATATTGTATCTGTTGTGGCTTACCACTCAAACCAGGATAGTCGATTTAATCATCTACAATAATAAAGCTAAAGTGTGGCTACCCCCCCTGAACCTTCAACAATGCTAGGATACAGATACATTTTCCATCAAGATAACAAAAGTAGCTGGTTTAAAAATGGACTAGAGTATGATGTCTATGTTTTCTCTGAATAACGACTATTAACAGCAACAAATTGCCGAGCACCGGTGCAAAATTGTCAAGGACACGTGAAGTTTATGTCATCTGCTCTCTGTGCATTAAGGTGTCACCAGATTTCGATCTGACTCAAAATGAAAACAAGACTGGGTGAATGCTGCTTTCTTTTCTATCCACAGTGCATAGAGTCAAGGATAACTAATGTATATTCAAAAAATATGAGATCATTCCAGAAGTGAAGCAGAAGGAGTTCATGCTAATTTAAAGGCACTGAAAGCCCGAGGTTCAACAGCTTTGACATCACAAGAGAGATGTGGAAGCAGATGTTCAAATTATTTATGGCGACAAATTAACAAACATCAAGATGTATGCAAGGATTGATGACTGGAGCCGAACTTTTCTCACTTCAACAGAAATTGATTTGTTAAGACTGATTAAAAAATAAATGAAAATAGACTGCAGGATTGCACATAGTAGCATTGATCATAACCAAAACATCCCCATCAAATGTGAAATAATGAGCTAGCTTTCCAAATAAGCAGCTGTTTTCGAAATATCATACTGACGTTTTAAAACAATTAAATCCTGAATTTTGCACGCCATAAAGTGTTAAATCTATCATCAAATCGTATGGTTTTTCTCAGCCCTGCGAAATGGCTTGCAGTACGTTTCAAATATTCAAAGTTATTTTCGAGCTCTCTCGCGATGTAGTGATATTTTACACTAAGGAACAGCTGCATATGGAAATTATTTCGATGTTTTTAGTTATTTTCTTTGTACCTTCTAGCTTGAATGGTTTATTTTTTTATCAAATCGTAGTTTCAAATAATACATTTATTATAACCTCACCAGATTGCCCTTGTCTTGATTTTATCCCCCGTTAGCAGTGTTGTTAACGTATGTAGGTGTGGACCTGGAAATGCTGTTTAAGTTACTAAAAGAGAATTTTGTCACACATTTCATTTTTCTAAGTCAGTTACAAAATATAAGTAATATTGCAAAATTCAAAAGAACCCAGATATATAAAACTGGTCACGAAATACTGGTCACAAATTGCGACCTGCATTTTTGAGAATTTTATGAATACATCTATCAGCTGGTAAACTGTTTGAAAAAATTCTGATTCACAGTAGGTCATAAAGGGATCTACCTCATGAACATTAATGAGGTAGTTCACGAATTACAACTCAATGCAAATGGAGGCCATGATCGGGATGGTGGCCTGATAGGATCACCAAGGCAAACAGCCGTTACACCGCAAGCGTTACAACGCATGCCAATACCCCGTATGCCGCTGCAACGCGAAAGGTGTGTAGTAGGCGTTAGAAGGTGTTGGATTTAACTCCAACACCTTCCCTACTGTTGTTCACACTGGAGTTGGAATAGTAAATTAAAATATTCCAGCTTTCAGCGCACCCCCAACAGCAAGTCGGAGTAAAGATTTGCATTGCAAGGGCATGCGGGGTAATGGCATGCATTGTAACGTCATCCAACCGATCAGCAGACCACTATATCTGTGATTTATTGCAATCAGTTTTATTTAAATGAAATGGGGCTGTGTTTAAAAATAAAGTTTGCTGTTTTGAAAAGCTTGTTTTAGTGCTTGTAGTGGTCTTCTTAACCACTGCCTCCTACCCAAACATTTTTGAAACTCACAAGTGGGATGCTGTCCAAAGGGGACCCATTCCCATTTTTTAAAACATTACCATCCCAACTTGGGAATTAGTAAGTTTTCAATGTTTTGAAATATTGAAACAAGATTTTAGTCACAACACCTTGGAAGTTAGACAAAAGAATGTGGGCCGACACTCCTGTCCTGTTGGATAATACCCTTTGTCAAGGGGTAGTCCATTCTTGAGGTTTGGACGAACTGAAACTCTTACAATTATCAAATGTGCAGGTGAATGTTCAGTGCATCAATTCAAAACAATTTTTTCAGTTGTTGTCTTGAATAGTTCCAAAGAAAACTATGTTGTGAATAACAATGACAAATATATCTTTTTTCTTTAGCTGTTCTTTTTTCCCTTGATTCATACTTAAATGATCTCTAAAATGTCATCCCATTCTATTCTCCTTAATTCAATTCTTGAACTATATCACATTGCAGTGTGTAATTTTGGTTTTTGACAGTTGCGATTCTCATATTAACATGACTAGAAAATCTGGATTTCATTAAAGACACGGAGGCTGACATTATGCATTATTCCTTTAATGCAGTCCAAGCAGCCACTTACATCACAATATTAAAAGATTCCAGAATACAAAAATAGCAACACATGAAAGGGATTAGCCATCAACAATCTGCCTCTTTTAAATTCGGCTCCGAGCAGATAAGTTCATTTTCCTTTACCAATTTCAGGCTCTTCCCTTCGGACTATCGTCTGCCCCTTGGCCAAATCAGAAAAAGCCTGGTGACTCGAGAACCTAGACGCTTAGAACGGAAGAGCAATCTTTGGTTCAGAATCAGATGCAAACCTTCATGGTTGGTGAGCTTGCATTCTCAATCAGAACACTGGTGGGATCTGGTCACAAGAGAAATCATCTCACCACATAAATT
This sequence comes from Lissotriton helveticus, assembly GCF_964261635.1. NCBI lineage: Eukaryota > Metazoa > Chordata > Amphibia > Caudata > Salamandridae > Lissotriton > Lissotriton helveticus. The sequence goes on from NC_136057.1 coordinate 1,534,455,592, forward strand.
ATTTAGAACTAACAGCTGGGCTTTACGCCCTCATGAGCGCACCAAATCTGCGGACCTCTCGAATCTAGCAAATAAACTTTGGATGTTCTGTCTGGAACATAAGGTCGCTCTCAAAGAGGAATACCTTCTGGGGAAATCGAACATCTCTGCAGACCGGAACTCAAGATTCCTGTTGGATCACAACAATTCCAAATCAGCCAACACGGGTTTCACCATATGTGAGGCTGTATGGCAGGGGCTTTCTCAAGGCTGTAATTTGTAAGGAGAGCCTCCGGTTAAACGTATTTGTTAATTGCAAAGTGTATCCACCTTTTTTTAAAACTTTATTTTTGAAAATGTTACAATGAAACTATCATCGAAAAGTGCATTAGTGTTACACATCACGATTTCATGCATAATACAAGCGATTAACGAGCCCGTGGCACATGGCGTACAATACGGCAATAAGGCATCAACAGGAGACAAGAAAATATGACAGGCAAGCATAGTAGATATCATAGCAAGCATTCATTTCTCTAGAGGACATCCAGGGGCGATTTGACCGTTCTTGTGATACATACAGGTGTATGAGGTGTCGGCTTCATCGAGGGTAGAGCAGGGGTAACTTGTTGTGGGAAGCTAGCACATGCTGGCAAGTCTACTCTGTCTTTCCAATAGTTGAAGCAGTGTAATGACCATGATATGTCAGAACATGAGGCGAGAAGCATAGATGTGGCTAATGTGTTGGGTATCAAGAGGAGCCAGTGAGGGGGGGGGCGGAGGCCTGCGAGGTGTTGTCAGGGCTGGTAGTAGTACGGGAGAGATAACCTCTCAGTGGGTCCCAAATATCGCTTGGCCGTGAAGAAGTCGGTAATAGTTCAGAATACGTATTTAGCTGTTCCTGGCAATAAATGAGATCGTGCAGCCAGTCTTTGAATTCAGGGGCCCTGCCCCTTCCCCATCGACACGCCACCCTCCGCTTTGCAACTAGAAGAGCCAGCGCAATAAATTTGCGATGTACCGCCTGTATGGGTTCTACGTAGCCCAAGAGCGCCAGTACTGGGGAGGGAGTTATGTCAGTGTGAATCATGATGGAGAGTGCAGCCATTACCTGAACCCAGTAGAGTTGAACTGCGGCACATGTCCAGGCTAAGTGTAAGAAGTCAGCCTTGGCGGTATGGCATCTGTCACAATTGTTCGTGGTGCGGAGTCGGAGTCTACACATACGGACAGGGGTGTAATACAGTCGATGTAAGAACTTATAGTGGATGATCCTATGCCTGCTGCTAGCAGAGATGCGCTCCGTCTGTTGGAGGCAGAATGCCCATTGTTTGTCAGTGAGGGGCCTATCCAGCTCTTGGTCCCACTTCTGTTTGGCCTCCAAAGATGGGTATTCGGTTTGTGTATGGACTGTCCTATAAATTAGGGATACCAATTTGCGAGGGACGTCAGTGTTGAGTATAAGCTGTAAAGGGGTAAAGGCGACAGGTTCGTGCGGGAAGTCAGATGTAAGTGCTCGTATACCTTGGCGAAGCCTAATGTAGAGGAATACGTCGAGTGATGTAGGTTGTATCCCTTCATATAGGTGTGCCATGGAGCGAAACGTGCCGTCGTGGTAGAGGTCCCCCCAGGTTGTCACATGTATCCTGTGGAGCAATGTACGGAATCCAGGTTCTTGCAGTAAGGGCATAGTAGGGTGATAGACTAGAGGTAGCGCCGGGGCATACAGCATCGTCACTTCAAGCCTTGATGCCAGTCGGGCCCATGCGGTAACCGTGCTGAATATTGTCGTGGGTGTTTTGTCTTTGCCGGACACCACTGCAGAGAGAGCGCCATCTATTGGGAGAGGGTGGGCCAGCCAGTGCTCAGCAGCCAGTTGGGGCATGTATCTAGGTTGGTGGAACCAGAAATAAGGATAATGGGCCTGAGCCGCTTGGTAGTAAAATTCGAAATCAGGTATCCCGAAACCACCTTGGGAGCTGGGCCGAATCAGGACGTCCCATTTTAGACGGATGATTTACCGCCCCAGACAAGTGTAATGAGTTCAGACCGGAGTTGGCGGAAAAAGGATTTGCCAGGGTAGAACGGAATGTTTAGAAAGAGATATAGTAGTTGCGGGAGGATCACCATTTTGAACAGAGATGCTCTGCCCGCCATAGACAGAGGCAAGGTAATCCAACGGGCGACATTATCAGTGATGCGATTCATAGTAGTGCCATAATTAGCACGCATAAGTTCATCCCTATCCCTCTCTATGTGGATACCCAGGTATTTAAAGTCGCCGTCGCTCCAGGCAATGGGATAATCCAATTCAAAACGTGAGGTGGAAGGGGTAAGCGGAAATATGCAAGATTTACTCCAATTAATTTGGACACCCAAAAGTCTACCAAACTGTATGAATTCCCGTAGAATAGGGTTCAAATTGTCACATGGGTCGCGTATATACAAAGTTATAACATCAGCATACATTGATATTAATATTTGCCTTTGAAAGCAACGAAGGGCACTGTTGTTGTGATGTTGACGTAACTTTGCGGCTAGAGGCTCCGTGGCTATTGCGAAAAGGAGAGGTGAAAGGGGGCACCCCTGCCTGGTTCCCCTGGTGATGGGGAATGCCTCAGACAGTCGACCATTAATAAGGATTTTAGCAATAGGGTGATCGTAAAGGAGCCGAATCCAGGAGAGGAAAATCACTGGAAAGCCCATCCTCTCCAATACGCCAAACACATAATCCCATTCCAGGGAATCGAATGCCTTGGTGGCATCGAGGAATACGGCTGCCATGGGTAGGTCTTCATGTACTGAGTTGAGGATGGAGAAAAAGGTACGCAGATTATGAGAAGTGGCCCTGCCGGGTACAAATCCGGATTGATCAGGGAGTATCAGAGTGGGAAGCAGAAGGCTGATACGATTAGCAATCAGTTTGGCAAGTATCTTTACATCACAATTGAGCAATGAAAGTGGTCTGTAGGAGTCACATTTATTCGAAGGCTTGCCAGGCTTGAGCAGCGATGTAATGAGTGCAACTCTCATATAGGGGGCGGAAGATGGCCGACCTCGAGGGCATCCTCATACACCTCACGCAACACAGGAGCCATGAAATCAATATAGGTTTTATAAAATTCTATCGGGATCCCATCAAGGCCAGTGGCTTTTCCGGATTGCATACCCATTATTGCGTCCCTTACTTCCTCTAGCTCAAAGGGCGCACCAAGGAAAGCTCGTTGGGCATCGCTAAGCCAGCCTACAGAAATATCAGCCAAGTAGTCTTGCAGCTGCAAGACTCCCATTCTGGAGGAGGTGTACACCGTGCTGTAGTGGGACACAAAGGTATTGAGGATTTGTGCAGTGTCACGCACCACCACACCGTCTGGGCCCTCAAGTTCAATTATCATGTTTGGCGTACGCATCATTTTAATCGTGGATGCTAGAGCTTTCCCCGGTCGCCCTCGCCATATCGGCGAGCAGTCCAGTATTTGCCTCTAAAATTCGATTCTCTCTCAGCCTCTGCAGTGTAATCTGATACATTTTCCCTTATCTGCAGTAGGACCGCATCGGAGGGAGTAGTGGCTAACACTGTTTCTAAAGTTTTAAGTTTAGTTTCTAGGGCCAGTATACGAGCAACAATAGTCTTCAGAATCCCAGCACCCTTAGCTATGCAGAATCCTCGTAGCGTCACTTTGAATGCTTCCCATATAGTTTCCACATCTTTAACCGAGTCTTTATTTCTCCTAAAAAAGTCTAAACATTCATCTCGAAGTTCCTCCTGGAAGGAGGTGTCTAACAATAGTGAGGGTTGCATTCCCCAAGCAGTGGAGGGGGGGCCCAGGTCTGCTGAGCGCAGAGTGAGTTTAACAGGGGAGTGGTCTGAGTAGGTCCTCTGTAGGTGTTATGCACTAGCAAGTGAGGTAAAGAGTTGGGATGTAAGTAATATAAAGTCAAGTCTGGCCCAGGAGCGCGCTTGCACGGTAAAGTGCGTGCCTTCTTTCATATTAACGTGGAGGCGCCTCCATGCGTCTATAAGACTAAAGTCTGTGATCACCGCGCGTAATTCCGTACGTGCTTTAGTGTAGTGTTGTGGGGCCGGGTGAGACCTATCCAGTGTGGGATCTAGTGTCGTGTTAAAATCCCCCCCCCCAAATGAGGTGGTGAGGTCCCGTCCCCACAATAGCCGCCCACAGCTCAGCAAAAAATCCCGGGTCATCTATGTTGGGGCCAAAGCAGCAGACTAATGTAACCGCCACATGTCCCAGTCGCCCCCATAGTATGCAGTACCGCCCCTGAGTGTCCACCCTGGATCCAGCCATAACAAAGGGCGTGCCTCTCCGCACCAGAATCGCCGCACCTCGAGCGTACGTTGAGTATGACGAAAATACAGCATGGACTGCCCATCTATTGGCAAAAGTATGAGTAATTTGTGGTCTGAAGTGCGTTTCTTGTAGAAAGGAGATGTGTATTGAATGGCGATCCAGGTAAGATAGAACTTGCCGCCGCTTCCTGGGATCTCCTAGCTCTCTAACATTCCATGTCAATACATTTAGGTCAGCGTCACCCATGAGTAGTGTATAGCCCTATCACTTAACACATCCATTGCCAAGAGCCTGTGAGGAAGCATCATAAATGAAAGCATGACCCGCACAGCAGTGTCCCTGAGTAATTTGTCGCTTGTGTGTGTAACCTGCACCACGAGAATGATATCTCGCACACAACTTTCGAGGCCAACTTCACCAATTGCAAGGGAGTCATCAGTAGATGTCGTGAATAACGAGAGAACGAACCAGCCCAACCCAACAGTTCCCCCCTCCCCCCTCCCCCTGTACAAAACCCCCAGTAACGCGGCTTTAAGAGCCGTCAAAACATCAAGTACACTCAGTGCAGTATAATACAGTAATCCTCGTGCGCCCACCCGCCACTCTATCAACCTTCCCTGCAGAGTCTTGGACAATAAGAACACAAGCATTGCAAAGAGTTTGATATAAGAATGCGCAAAGGGCCAGCTCTTAAGTACCCAGCAGGGTCTAGTTGCATAAGTCATACAAAGAAATGTCAAAGTGCGCGGCATCCAGTCATACACAGGAAAATTAAAGCAAGTAGCTACCGCCACAGTTAGATTGCACCAGGACATATACTGCCAGTGAATAATTATAGAGATTGCAACCTGTAGGCCAACACACCTAAGTAGGCTAGCATCAAGGTTACATTTTACTTCAAATCGAGTGCTCCCACCCGCCACCCACTGAAGCAACCCAAATTTGCCAGGAATCCCATCCCCCCTCCCTTTAACAACATCTAAACTTCCAAACATTTGCACCAGTGTTAAAAAACACAATGGGGTATACCCTTTGGGGTGTAGTCTAGTAGCGCACATAACCACCCCCCACTCCTCATGCCTTTTTCTGTCCGGCCACCTAAAGCACAACCGAGGTAATGGGGGGGGATGCCTGGAATACTTTACCACCATAGTCCAGCGCTCGACCAACGACCTCAGGAGTTCACGAAGCGTCCACCACAATCAGGGCCCAACAGGGGAATCCAGAATGGGCACGTAAATGACAGCACAGGAGTCAAGTGGTCAGTGTCCAGTGTCATTCATCTTCAGTTGCCGAATGAAAGTCTTCTTGTCTGTCATCACCATTATGCTTGTTCTCTGCACGTTCCCGCTGAAGTTTCTTAACAAAATCTTCCACTTGCTGAGGATTGATAAAGAAATGTTGTTTTGCTTGATGTGTCTCTCTCAGTTTGGCAGGGTAGAGCAGCGCATAGTCAATTTGTAGAGCCCTCAGCTTTTTCTTGACTTCTAAAAATTTACGCCGTTGGTCTTGCACTATCGAGGTGAAGTCCGGGTAGATGGAGAAGTGGACCTCATCACAGGATAGTGTACGGTTGGCACGAGCGGCCTGTAGTGCAGCATCACGGTCCCGATAATTCAGAAGGCGGGCAATGATGGGTCATGGCGGGGTTCCAGTAGCAGGTCGAGGGCCTAGGGACCAATGAGCACGTTCAACAATAAATTGCTTGGAGAGGGCCTCAGGGCCAACCGCCGCGATCAGTATTTTCTCCACATAGCCTCCATGCGTCCTGTGTTGGTAGATTCCGGAATCCCAATCACGCGGATATTATTGCGACGACTTCTGGCTTCCAACTCCTCATTTTTAGCGGCTATGAGCCATAGCACATTGTCCATTCTTGCAAGTTGTGTCGCGTGGGAGGCCGTCGTATCATCATGGTCGGATATGCGTTGCTCAGTCGCCGTAATGCGCTCCTCATGCGCATCCAGCTTGTGTACCATGGCGTCCATTCTTGATGACATCCTGTCCACTTTGTCAACTATGGTAGCGAACCCCTGCCTCATTTCATGCAGCATCTGTTGAAAGTCGGTGGCGACAGGGTTGGAGTCCGTGTCCATCCCAGCGACGGTTTGGGAGCTTCCCGCCTCCTGTGTGCTGCGCAGCCCTTTTTTGACCGTAGCTGACTCGAACGATAGTTTGGGCTGTCTATTATACGGTTTGCCCATGGTTAGTCGTTAGCAGGTATGCGCAACAGAGGATAGCGAAAGTCCTCCTCAATTAGTGCGAAGGGAGTTGGAAGTGGCGCAAAGCGACCCAGCGCGGCTCCCTAGGAAGCGCCCCCTCGCGAAGTGTCAGCGAATGGTCGTGCAGTGGGAGAGCAATCCAATGCCAGACTTAGGGATGGCGATATTGGGTCAAAGCAGTGGAGGTTCCACAGCGCAAGACAGGCCAACAGGAGGCGAAGTGATCACGATCAGTGGTCGCCCTCCCAGAGCCGAGGCCCCACAGTCAATGCAGGAGGAAGATGGCGTCGCGGGGAGCAGCCCGGGCCAACGCTGTGCAGTTCACCTCTCACCAGCACGCATTACCCACGGCACATAGAAGGGGTAGCATTAAGGAGGAGGCCTAGCAAGAGCAGATGAGCACCGGAGCAAGCCGAAGCAGTAAGTCTGTGGCAAAATGGCGACTCCTCAGGCCCCAGCAGAGAGAACAGAGAATAGATTGCCTCACACTGCAGTTGCGATGTAGTAAGGGCTCAGCAATCCTAGACTTGCAAGCATGTTCCGTGTGTGTAGCTCCCGTCACAGAGGCGGAGGGTGCAGGGCGGGCTCTCTGCTCGAGGCCGGCGGTCCTCCGCTGATCCCTCGGGCACTACGGACCGCAGCTCAGGCGCAGGGGGCGAACGATACCGCAGATAGTACCCAAATCCACAGTAATAGTCACTAGGCGTACCTCTTGCAATCCGTGGGCGCCAGTGTCCAGAAGACGGGCTCGGCAAGGGCATCCACGCAGCAGCGTCTGGTAGCAACCCTTTCACGAAATGGCCGCCAGTTTAACCGGCCGTTATCGCCGATCAGCGCAACGCTCCCAGCAGAAGCAGTGGTGCGAGATAATGGGCGCCCAATCCATAGGTAACAGCCCCACCGGACGCACTTAGGGCCGCAGTATGGGTCTAGGCTGAATCGCATCAGATCAGGGACGCCGCGCGGCTGAGGATGTTGTGGGGGCCCACCTGCCTCGTGGTGAGCCTCGGTCTCTCGTAGGCCGCCAGCCCCGCCAGCGGTCACCGCAGGTCCACAGCTCCGCTTCGGCCGAAACTTCTTATCAACGTAACTTCGGATAGGAGGGCGGCGGAGCACTGAAACTTTCACCGAAGCCGCAGTGAGATAACAGGCATGGGCCAGTGTGGTCAGGTCGAGCACGGGTGGCGGAATCACAGGATAAATGTTGGATTTGTAGTCCAGGCAGCAGGAGCCTCACATCAGTGCGGCCATTCTGCTAGTGCGCCCTCTAGCGCCCCCAAAGTGTATCCACCTTGGTGAGTGAAAGGTACTTATAAATTACTTGTGATACCCAACATGCATATCCCATAAGGTGAGCTTTAAAAAAGGGATTGTGAAAATATTTCATCAGATTTGCATTAATATTATATCATGGCACCCTTATATGTTATGTGCTTAGTTTGGACAATAGAAGTAAGCTGCCCGATCCGGTTAGACACTGGCTTGCAAGTTGTATTGTCACCAAAGTAACTTTTAGTCTCCAATACATAATACTGAATTTGCGCATTGAGCAAGAAAGATAATACGGAGAAACCAAAAAGATACAGTAAGATTTTTTTATGAGATTAGATGCCAAACAAAAGTGTGGGTAGAAATGAAATTCTGCCCCCATCTATTTATGAGTAACAGGGTATGCAAACGGATACTGGTTTACCCCATACATACATAGGTTAAGTCCTCCAGCTAAGCAAGATCTGCGGTTTCAGGGCAAAGATAGGACCGTTTCTCTCAACTCACGCTTGCAAAAAAGTTGTACACATTAACAAGTTACGTTTTTCTTCCAATAAATATGCTTGGTTGTTCCCCTCTAGGTAACTCAGTGTTTGTACCATCAGTAAGTAAACATGTTTTAGATACGACTTCAACAAGCATAATTCTGTGGACTGGCACACAATAATTTACACTTGAATCTCATATATGTAGACTCTGGTTAGTGATCCTTACAAGATATGTCATCTGTATATATACACTACAAGATTATGTGTACTCTTGTATAACCCTGAACATTTCTACATTTAATTTGGAGCTCATATATGCTAACTCTGCATGAACACAGCTGCAATTATGGATCTAATATGGCATTCATATAGTGGTGAATTTTACGTTGCTTACCCGTCACAGGCTCAAACCCCTCCTCAGTTGGCCTTTCTGGTCCTGCTTGCGTGACATCCTTGATTGGCACCATTTATAAAGAACATGGGAAAATACTTGGTCCCTCTTTAGTATTCTGAATATGTTAGCCCTATCAATTACGGGTGATCGTGGCTGCCATATTATAGAATGAAATAAGCAATGTTTTGTTCAAAGGGTCAATTCTACTATATTTAAGGGGAGAACAGTTATGATGATCTAGAATCCCAAACTGTGGTCCGCGGACCCCCAGGGGTCCGTGACACATTCCCAGGGGGTCCGCAGGCAACAGTTTTAAAAGCACAGAAAAGTTTCTTGTATAATTAGCAGCTTTCCAGCAACAATAAAAGTGTCAAGATAAAGACAGTGATTAATGTACCTGCTGGAGCGTGAGGAGAGCTTTGTTTAGTGGCAGCTTTGACTTAACTAATGTAGCACAGAGGGTTAATGTGCCTACTGCAAAGAACGTGTAACATGCATTTTTAAAAGCAGCATTTTATGTGCATAGGTTCGTGATTACTGCTTTTATCACAGAGATTCTTTTGTTACTGTGCACTTCATAAGTGACAATCGTAATGTAGCAGAGGGATCTCTAAACTGTCATCAGAGAGCTGCTTGCAAACTGCATGGTACCAGTTAGTAACTTTCACATGCAAAAACGTATTGAGTCATGTACATTGGCTATTTCGCGAAGTCGCAATTTGTTTGCGACTCGCTAAATAGGTTTTTCAACTTGCTATTTGGAAGGGGCATTCCCATCCAAATAGCGAGTCTTAAAACAATGTACAAATGTTTTGCGGTCGCAAAACACTCACAATTACCACCTACTTCAAGTAGATGGTAATGCATTCGCAAATGGGCCCCTTTGCAAATGCATGCAAAATTATTTTTAAGGGCAGGCAGTGGTCCCAGGGACCTCCGCCTGCCCTTAGAAAATGAAACGAAAACGTTTAATTTTTTTTTTTTTTTTAAATGCACGGTAAATGGGCTGCATTTTTTTTTAACTGCTTTATTTAAAAGCAGTCACAGACATGGTGGCCTGCAGAGCCCAGCAGGCCACCATACCTAGGAGGGCTGGCATTCCCAATAGGTTCGCAAATTGCGAGAGGCTCAATAATATTAATGAACCTCGCAATTTGCGACCCCATTGGGAATCCGAAAGTGTTAAACACACTGTTGTACATTTCATTTTAGCGACTCGCAATGTGCCACTCGCAATGTGTCGCCAATTGCGAGGCGTTAAATGAAATGGTCGTACATCTGGCCCCAAAATCCTGAGGGGCAGATTTACAAGCCTCTTGCGCCTCTATTAAGCCGCTGTTGCGCCACTTTCGTGATGCAGCGGCAGCGCAAAAGACGCGCCATGGTGCAGGGTATTTAGAACATGACGCATCTGGGAGATGTGCCACGTTGTAAAGCCCTGCGCCAGAAGAAGGCGTTCCGTCGCAGGAACGCCTCCTAAAAGTGGCTGAGTGAAATCTACAAGATTTCACTCAGTCACTTTGGGGCCCATGCAGCGTCAGAACCCTGCGCCTGCTTGAAGCAGGCATAAGGATTGACACAGCATTAACAAGATAGGGCCCCGCCCCCAGCATTGCTGGTGCTGTGTCGCGCTTGCGGTGCAACTCCAGCAATGCGTCACCTTTACGGCACAGATGCGTCATGCATCTGTGCTTTTTTGCCCCATGAGGCGCAGCATTGTAAATGCGGCGCATCAATGGTGGCGGAGGCATGGTGCACAATAAGTGGCGCATCTCTGCTGAAATGCATGGATGCGTCACTTATTGTAAATCTGCGCCTAAGTACTTTGAGTATTTGTTTTGTGTGCACACGTGTGTATTTTTTTTGTATTACTGTTTTAATATTTGAAATTTAACTCATATAAATTGCTTGGGGGTCCCCGGCTTCCAGTGGTGACTCAATGGGGGTCCTCAGGAGTCAAAAGTTTGGGAACCACTGATCTAGATAATTTAGCTTATAGTCATGCACATGTCGTCAAGGTCATAAAGGGAATAGTGGGGAAAAGCACTATTTTTAATACCTAACATTGAATTTTGTTTTAGGCACCATGTTGAAATGTGGAAACAGATAATATCATGTCTAATAAGAAGGCCTCCTGCCTTGCTTTATATAAGTTTAGGCCATTTCTGATTCATGGGCCTCATTGTGAAATAGTCACAGAAAAGTCTCTAGTCAATGGGTGATAAACCCAAAATATGATAATAATCTATGTTAGCCTAGTATTATTAATGCCTATAAAGGGAAACAGGCTTTGTAATGTTGTTATTAGGTGTACCCTAGTATTCCCTCATACATAATTGCAGCAAGGTAGATTAGTGCATGAAATCCTTTCACAATATTACAAACATGGCTACATGCTGGATGTTTCCTTCAGCCTGTAATGGATAAAAAGTATTTTTTATAAAACACTTTTGTATTTGAAGCTGATGGAATCTTCCATGTTTCTTATTTTCAAAGGTGCATAACTTGAATTCCAATTTTCTATTCATTGTTTTGGAATATGTTTTTCTGACTGTTGTTTCCATTCTAAATCAAGACAGCTCTTGCAAGGTTTTCTCCCATACAATCATTGCAGTTCCTTGTGTTTTTTTAATTTCAAATACCTCAATGCTGCTTCCTATTACTTCTTTTGAATGCAAAGGATATACTATGTTATGTTCATAAATATCTTCAGTCCTTGACTTGACCACTTTCTTAATTTGATCATTTGAAATTTCAGATTATATTCTGAATATCCTAGATTTCGACAGTGCATTTTATACATATTTCAGCTTTTGTTTGAAAGTGATGTGTCTTATCTGTTGTTTGCAATGAACCACATACTTAAAACTAAAGTTAATCAATAAGTTCTTTCTGTGAAAGCATTTGTGGAGAAAGTTCAAGAAAGAGATGAAAATTCAGAAGGACACTTAATCAATTTGATGGCATCTCAACGTGGAACAAATCAGTATAGGTATTGTCGTCATGAAGAACTCAAGTGTATCTTACGGAACGTAGGTACAAGAACATGGTTTGTCACACTTAGCTGTGGAGAGTATGCATGGGAAGATTTACTTGACTTTTTTAAGAGATGCAAACTCAAATATAAAAAATGTTGAAATAAAGACTCTTGGTGAACTGTGTTCATTGGATCCTGTAAATGTGTGCAGATATTGTAATGATAGGTTTCAACCTATGATGTCTTTTATCTGGAATAACAAGAATACACCTCTTGGAGAGGTTACCGATTTCTTTTGGAGAAAGGAGTATCAAGCAAGAGGTGCACCTCATTTACATATGCTACTATGGAACAAGGATGAACCTAAATTTGGAAATGATTCTGATGAAACAGTATTGTCTTTCATTGAATAGTATGTGACATGTGGGATACCAAGAGAAGAGGAAATAGAAGCTTGAGATAGCAAGTTTTATGTTTCCAAAGTCACAGTTGCTGAAAGTATTGCAGAAGAAAATACAAGTCTAAAGGAACATTTTACACCAGATGTCAGTTTGGTTTTTCCTGTCCAGTCATTTTTAAAGGAAGAGTAAATTATTTCTTCTATAAGGCACACAATAACTCGGAAATCTCCAAAGAATAACTACAAGTTAAAAAGAAGAGAAGTGTCTAAGTATATCAATGATTACAATACAGTCATTTAAAAAATGTAGAATGCGAACATGGACATTCAGTATGCTGCAGATAACGCAATTCCTGTTGCATGTCATGGTACATTGTACATAACAAAATCAGAAAAAATAGAGATGAAAGAACTGAGGGAAGAAATTGCTCAAGAGAAAAGCCTTAGTAAAGAATTGTACAGTTTTACTTTGAAAACGCTTTCCCACCGAGAAATTGGATTGTATGAATGTTTAGACTGATTGTGCTCTTCAAGTTCAAATTCAAAGTCACAAAGAATCATTTGGGTAAGTTTAGGTCTTGCCTGCAAACGAAATGGAGTCTTGAAATCATTTGAAGAAATTGAAGAATTAGCAGTAAATGAAACAGAAAGTACAGACAATCTTAAAACTAATATGTTGGACACGTACTAACCGAAAAGAAGTCGATATCTGGAACATCTATGTCTGTATGAAGTACTTCAACATTACAGCTTGAAAAGAAATGTTAAAGAGAATGTAAAAGAAGGAAGATATACAGTAGTTGGGTGTCATGGTTGTTTAGTAAAACATGCAAAGAGTAATCTCATAAACCACAAGAAAGTTAGTTGTGAAACTTTAGATAAGCGAGAATTTGACTATTTAGCACTTCTGCAACTGTTTAAGCCATGGTGTAGTGAAAGTGAATTATTTGGAGACTTTGACTGTTACGAAGATTCTTGTAATACATGTAAAGGTAGCGATGCATGTACAATTTTTGCTATATATTTAAAAATTTTGAATGATGAAGTTGAACAGGAAAAGACTATTACAGCTGAAATTAATAATGAAAGTTCTCAAGATAGTGAAACTAGTGGTCCATGTAGTCACGATCTTCTTGGACGACCAATACTGGAAAATGAAGCAGCCATTGCTATGCATGAAGTTGAAATTGCAATGCGGTACAGCAGGTCCAAGCAGTGAAACAGGGTCTTGATTCTATGATTGAGGATGTCAGAAGTTAAAGTCAGTGATAATTTCTGTGTACCCCCTCTGACCAGGTGCAATCAACTCTAGGTCCCAACAGTGGAATTGTGTCTTGATCGCACAATGGACGATGTTAGAACTGAATCTGAGTGTGGAGATGAAGGTACTCCCTTTGTGCGGGTGCAACCAAGTCTAGGTTCCAATAGTGGAACGGTATCTTCATCCCACAATGGACGATGTCCGATATAACTTACTGCTTGCTTTTCACAGAACTCCATCTGTTAAGGTGAATCACAGTGTGTGCTTATGTAGCGAACTGTTGTACAGGATTATTTGGCTTGGTTGACTGTAGTCGGTGGAGTAAACCGCGGTACAGCAGGTCCGAACACTAAAATGGGGTCTTTATTCTATGATTGACGATATCAGAAGTTAAAGCCTGCGATTAGTTCTGTGTACGACCTTAAACAAGGTGCAAGCAACTCTAGGTCGCAGCAGTGGAACAGTGTCTTGATCTCACAATGGAAGATGTCCGATATTACATGTTGTTTGGTTTTCATCAAACCCCCTTTTTTGAGGTGCATTACACTCTGTGCTTCCGTAGCTAACTGTTGTACAGGATTATTGGGCTTGGTTGAGTGTAGTCGCTGGAGTACACCATGGTACAGCAGGTCCGAACACTGAAACAGGGTCTTGATTCTGTGATTGAGGATGTCAGAAGGTAAAGTCTGTGTTTATTTATGTGTACCACCTTCGACCAGGTGCAACCAGCTCTAGGTCTCAATAGTGGAATGGTGTCTTGATCCCAGAATGGAAGATGTCCTATATTACTTGTCGCTTGCTTTTCTTAGAACTTCCTCCGTTGAGGTGCATCAGACACTGTGCTTGCGTAGATAACTGTTGCACATGATTATGGTGCTTAGTTGACACCAGTCAGTGGAGTTCACCGCGGTACAGCAGGTCTGAACACTGAAACGGGGTATTGATTCTATGATTAAGGATGTCAGAAGTTAAAGTGTGTGATGATTTTTGTGTACCCCCTCTGATCAGGCGCAACGAACTGTATGTCCCAACAGTGGAACGGTGTTTTGATCCCGCAATGGAGGATGTTAGAACTGCATTTCAGAGTGGAGATGAAGGTACTCCGTTCGACCAGCTGCAACCAACTTTAGGTCCCAACAGTGGAACGGTGTCTTGATCCTAGAATGGACGATGTCCGATATAACCTTTTTCTGGGTTTTCACAGAACTGTCTCTGTTGAGGTGCATCACAGATCTAAACAGTGAAACAGGGTCTTTATTCTATGATTGACTATGTCAGAAGTTAAAGTTTGTGATGATTTCTGAGTACCCCTCCCGATGAGGTGCATCAAACTCTAGGTCCCAACAGTGGAACGGTGTCTTGATCCCACAATGGATGATGTTAGAACTGCATCTGAGAGTGGAGATGAAGGGACTTTTTTTGACCAGGTGCAACCAACTCTAGGTCCCAACAGTGGAACGCTATCTTGATCCGACAATCGAAGATGTCCGATATAATGTGCAGGTTAATTTTCAGAGGTCCTTCTGTTGAGGTGTATTAGAATTTGTGCTTCCGTAGTTAACTGCTGCACATGATTAATGGCCTTGGTTGACTGTATTTGGTGGACTACACCATGGTACAGTAGGTCCGAACAGTGGAATGGGGTCTTGATTCTATGATTGAGGATGTCAGAAGTTAAAGTTTGTGATGATTTGTGGTACCCCCTCCGATGAGGTGCATCACAACCTAGGTCCCAACAGTGGAACGGTGTCTTGATCCGACAATGGAGGATGTTAGAACTTCATCTGAGAGTCGAGATGAAGGTACTCCCTTCAACTAGGTGCAAGCAACTGTAGGTCCCAACAGTGGAGCGGTGTCTTGATTCCACAATGGAAGATGTCCGATATTACTTGTTGCTTGGTTTTCATAGAACTCCCTCCGTTGAGGTGCATCAGACTCGGTGCTTCCGTAGCTAACCGTGGCACATGATTATTGTGCTTGGTTGACACCAGTCAGTAGAGTACACCGTGGTACAGCAGGTCTGAACAGTGAAAGGGGGTCTTGATTGTATGATTGAGGATGTGAGAAGTTGAAGTTTGTTATTATTTCTGTGTACCCCCTCTTATCTGCTGCAACCAAGTCCATGCTTTTGAATTGAACGGTACATGGCTGTCAGATGTTAATGAATAGTGAGTCTGGCCTACAATGCAGACAGAAGTGTTCACAAATTAGATTGAGTGCTGATTGTTTAGTTATAGAATCCTGTAGTCAAGTAACTACAATATCTATTGGAATACACACATTATGTTTTTAGCATACTTGCTGGAAGACATTTTTTGAAATGACTAATAGGTTTACTACAATAACCAAATTCATCTTGCAAGTCCAAAGGAACACTGAATAGTCTACACTGTAGACAGCAGAAATGGTATTTGAATTGTTTTGTTTTATTTATTGCACATCTTTCTGCAATTCATGTTGTTGTCTTTTGTGAAGAGGAAGTGAGAGAAAGTATTCATGAATGTCTGTGTAAGTACTGTCTACAATTAACATTGCAGATAGCAGTGCTCACAATTCAGATCGAGTTAGTCTTGTAGATGATGCAGTTCTGTAGGAAAAGACAGTGTGCTCTGTCTACACCATGCATAGTATTATTACAGACTTCAGGCACGCTTTTTGTTGCTTCATGTATGGCAAACTGTGTAGCTGAATTCCACCTTATGTAGCTGTGGGCCCTTGCTGACCGCTCTCTCTGGCCTACACTGTAGACAGCAGTGTTCACAATTTAGACTGAGTTGCTATTGCAGATGATGTTCTGTTGATGGCAACAGATATTACTCCTAGTATGGCCTGCCCGTCTACAGCACACATCATCACTGGTTGTTGACATACTGAATGATTTTGATGTGGCTATCTGAGTGCACTAGAACTGATGGACCCTTTATGATACGATCTTTTTTTTGTAATATTTCAGATCTATCAATTTTGTCTCAGTATACCATAAGTTGTGTTTCTTTTACAATATAATATTTTCTGTATTAATTCACTACTGTCCCTACCTTACTGCAGTACAAACGTTTGATTTATTATTGAATGTCTGTGTGTGATCCAATGATTACTGTTGTAGTAGATGATAGCAGCAACTATTCCTTGAGGGCTGATTTAGACGGACTCCACACGCATCCACCACAGACGTCACTGGATATGTGACCCTAGTAATAAAAAGGTGTTGAGCGCACGTGCCCATACCCACTTCCACTATCTATCTGTGTGCGTGTGTTCATTATCTATGCTTAATACTGCCCCTGGGCCATATTACATTACATTGTGCTGTGGGCAGTGTATGTACCTATGTTACCTCTGGTAGTGGGGAAAACTTCGGTAATGTAACTTTTAGGTGTATGGCTATCATAGATGGAAGGCTAGTTTACAGACGATGAATATTGATGAAGATGATCATTGAATGTTGTGTGTAGTGCAAGATATGTGTACATAGCAAAACCTTTCAGAAAAGCTTTCTAAGCAGAAGAGGTGTGTCTCATGAAATGCTGTAGAGAGAATGACTAAAATGGGTAGCGTCCTTCAACTGCCACAATTGGAAATGTTATGAACTAATCAAAAGCTTTTTTTTAAGGTCACATGGTAATTGCGCACTCAGTACGGAAGGAGACCACACCCGATGCAATTTTGAAACAATATATTTACTATAATATGATTATTACAGTTAGAAATTTGTAAATGTTTAAAATATTTTAGATTATCCCTTGCTGTCATATACACCTTAAAGTTATTTACATATACTTTTGAGACATAAAAAAAATTAGGGAATGGCGTACCCAGAGCAACACCAGACATCTATGATGTAAGACAGGTCCTGGCAGTGTGCACTTGTCTCATATGCAACACGCAGCAAGCGTGATCCCTTCATACATGACGTAATGCGCTGCTTGGTACTGCCTATCCGTTGCATACCAAACTAGTAGGTGGCGCGAACTCATCCGTATATGTTGTTATGTGGGACATGGTGTCACAAACGCGTTGGAATCCAAATGCGCATTATTTCAATATGGTGGATAGGATTCGCGTGCTGAAGGAGTTTTGTAGACTACCAGTACGGGACTTTAGTTTTCTGTAAAAAAAAGAAAAACTGATATACATTTTTTTGGGGGGGGAAGATTTAAAATGTTACATACTTTTTAAGTTAAAAAAAGGATAATATAGTTGCAAAATATTAAAAAAGAATTAGAAAAAATATAGGTTTTATTAATATAAAAATATGAAATTAAGATTAAAAAACCTTTGAAATTCACAGAAAAAACCATAGGTTTTACAGACGTTATAGTTAGAAATTTGCATTTAAAAAACCTTAGAAATTCACTGAAAAAACCATAGGTTTCAGGAACGCTATAGTTAGTTGGACATTTTACTCATACAAAACTATAGAAATTCCCGTTATAGTTAGTTGAGCTAACTATAACTCACGCCCCCGCTATGCACTGCTGATGACGTCACATATTATATCACACCCTGACGAACAGTGAAGTGTCAGGCCTCTTCTGTAATACGATCAAGGCCTTGGGTAATCTCTTCCTACTCCCGAATAGGGACCTCTTAGCGGGTGGAGTTAACAGAACCAAGAACCAACCAGGCTGGTTCACCAAGAAATGCAGGGAGACAAAATCTGCCTTGATTTCAGCTGTTAAAGGCAAATGCCCGGGGGAGATCAGGCTCGCTAGGAAGGAGTATAAACAGACCATCAATGCGGCAAAATAAGAATGGGAGGATAGGTACTGGACCGAGCTAATAGAAGCAAGCGAAGGTAGAGATGCTAGAGGGTTTTGGAATTTGATAAGGACAAGGGATAGGCCAGACTGTACCCTTATCACATGCAACATTCCAGCCCACAGTTGGTACAATCACTTCCTGTCCCTCTATACCTCTATGGAGGGGCATACCCTGGCGACCACCCATAGTAGCCTCTTGCTAGTCGACTCCTCGGGGGATATATTGGGCAATCCCTTTACTCCAAGGCAGGTCGAAAGTGTAATAAATTCGCTGGTGCCCCTCAAAGCAGCTGGGCCCAATGGGATACCGGGCGATCTGTTGCGCGCTAATATGAAGGAGTGGGGGAAGCTGCTTTCATCTTTGCTAAATGCTATTAATAACGGAGCATCAGTCCCAGAGTCCTGGAAAGGGGCGGAGGTCGTCCCAATATTCAAAAAGGGGTGTTGGGACGACCCAGACAATTATAGGCCCATTAGCCTAATTGACTCAACCCAAAAGGTAGCGGGGAAAGTAATACTGATGAGGGTCCTCCAGTGGATAGACGTGAATGACATCCTATCGGACCTTCAGGCCGGATTCCGTTCCGGAACAGGGACCATAGAACAGGCCTTCAGACTGGTTCTTCTCTACTGGAAGGTGGTGGTGCTGGTCAAAGGCAGTCTTTATTTGGCCTTCATAGACCTGAAGACTGCCTTTGACCTACGACCACGGGAGGGGTTGTGGAGAGTCTTGTCTGAGATGGGGCTGCCCCCGTATATCCTGTCCCTTTTGGTCAGGCTACACGCTGATAACTATGCACAGGTGCGGTGGGGCAAGCATGGCGAAAAAAACGGGAGGATCCCAGTAAAAAGGGGCGTCCGCCAGGGATGTGTGCTTGCCCCCACTCGGTTTTCTCTTTATGTGAACGGAGTGGTGGAGAATCTGCTAAAACATCCTGCAGATGCACCCTCCCTGGCGGGCAAGCGTATCCCTACCTTGCTTTTGCCGACGACACCCTCCTCATTTCAAAGACCCCCGTGGGCTTGCAGAGTCTCCTAAATAGCTATCAGGAGTTTTGCGCGCAAAGGGGCTTGATAATCAACACCAATAAAACAAAGTTCCTGGTTTTGAACCCGCCTAAAAAAATGGGCCGCCCCCCGGTGCTGAATTCCGTGCTCCTGGAGAGGGTGTCTGAATTTGATTACCTAGGCATCCGTCTCTCAGATTCAATGCATTGGAACTTGCACATTCAAAAGATGTTATTGAGCCACAAAAGGGTGGGAGGCGCATTACTCAAGGAGCAACGCTCCTCTACAACTAAGCCTATTGCCCCAGTCTTGGAGATCTACAAAGCTAGAGGGGTTAGCGCTGCTTTGTATGGGGCGGAACTGTGGGGTATGTGTAATCTTGAAGTGTTAGCCAGATCAGAGAGTACATTTCTGAAAGACCTGATGGCTCTCCCGCAGAGCACCCCAACAGTACCCGTGCTAATGGACCTGGGTTGTAAATGGATCAAGGATCAAGCCCAAATTCGCCCCTTGCTGCTCTGGGGGCAACTGTGGCGTGTGCCCGAGTTGGCCTCATATGCAGAGGCTTTAGCAGAGGTCATGTCATTGGAGGGCTGGTCCAAGATCAAGTGGCTGAGGGATGTGAAACGGCTGCTAGGAGCTTTGGGTCTTGGGGATGCTTGGGAAGCCAGGACCGCCCCCCTAAAGTTGTTCTTAAGAAGCTCTATTGGAGCTGGATCCTTCGTAACAACTCCACTAATGTGAAACCATGCAAATCCACAGATGACTTTCTGAAGATGAAGGAAGTGGTGGCTTATGAACCTTATCTTGACATTATTTCCAACCCAACAGACAGGGCTTTGTACTTCAAATTCAGAGTGGGGACATTACCCGTAGGCGATTTTACTGCCCGTTGTAAACTTTCTCACCTGTGCTCCTCCTCCTGTGCGACCTGCCCATCACGTGTAGAGACGGTCGCCCACATCTTCTTCGAATTTCCAGCATATGTACTGCCGAGGCGGAGATGGCTCAAACCCTTATGTAGACAGTTGGGTACCCGGCAGTATAGTGAGGCACTTCGTATTTTAAAACCCGACACTCGCACCCTGGTTGTTTGCGGTGTGTCGAAGTTTTTAAAATGGACATGGCTAATTCATTTGAATAGGCTTTCCCTGACTATTTAATGCTTGTATTATCTGTTTTTATAAGATTTTATCTGTGTAAATAGAATGTGACTGTTCTTATTGAACTTAAAATTGTTGTATTTCTGCTTTTATGATATTTGCATATCGAAATAAAGCCATTCATTCATCATTCATTCACTCATGACATGGTCAGTGACATCACTGATGACATCACTGATTACATCATCCATGTGAAAATCTGATGCACCTCATCACACTCTAATATAACAGTTGATACACCCACTCTGAAATACAAACTATAATTTTCAAAACCATGAACACACCAATACCGGTTACTACATATCCACTCTCTAATTCCTAGCTGTACACACAGATCCACTCATTCACACATACAGTTACTCATACATACAGCCAGCCATTAATACAGCATTATCATATGCAATCACATATCTATACATACACTCACACACACACCGCCTCTCATTCATAGAGTTACTTACACCCCTAGTCAGTCATGGAAATAATCAATCACACTTTCATTTACTCACCTGTGCAGTTATACACATACCACCTCACTTATTTAAATATATACTCACACATACATACACTCTAATACAATAAGTAATACAAGTACACACTGATCCATACAGGTACTCTCCCAATCACTCACTGTCACATATAGTCATTTATACGGTCCAATACTCACATATACTGCCTTTCACATATGCAGTTACTTACACATGTACCACTGAGGCATCCATTCACTCACCAACACAGCCGTACACACACTCACCCAGCCATACATCCCTTTAGAGATACAGAGATGAGCACATATACCCAGTGAATTATCCACTGACACATCTTTGCACAGAAACACACCCCACACTCACCGACCCAGACACTCAGGCACCCATAAAGATACTCAGACTACAAATCAATAGCCCATATAGATCCTCATTTAGCTGCTAACCAACCCATGCAACCGCTTACACACCAACTGACAACCTAAACTGTGTGAATGTGTGTATAAGTCTCTAACATATGCATTAAGCAAGACACAATGAATCACTCACCTATATAGAATCACTCACCTATATAGCCAGTAACACACCTACTAAATCAACCATGCTGACTCTTATACACTCATTCATTCTTCAGTATAGCTTGGCACATATATATAAAACATATTTACATTTTAAAGAAACACAGTCACTGGATGATGTTATCAGAGATGTCATCAGTGATGTCATTTGAGATGTCATCAGTGATGTCATCAGTGATGTCATTGATCATGTCATGAATGATGTAATATGTGATGTCATCAGCAGTGCATTGCGGGGGTGTGAGTTATAGTTAGCTCAACTAACTATAACAGGGGAATTTCTATCGTTTTGTGTGAGTGAAATGTCCAACTAACTATAACGTTCCTGAAACCTATGGTTTTTTCAGTGAATTTCTAAGGTTTTTTAAATGCTAAATTCTAACTATAACATTCCTGGAACCAATGTTTTTTTGGTGAATATATATATATATATATATATATATATATATATATATATATATATATATATATATATATATATATATATATATATATTACCTACTGGCGGTCGCCAGTAGGTATATATAGTTAGGATTTTTTCTCTATGGGATTTTTGAAAATTCTATGTCTAATAACTTTGGCGTTTGTGGACGGAATTGGCTGAAATTTTCAGGAAAATGGCACATTCTGTTTCTGAGCAGCCCCTAAAAATTTTGGGGGGGTTCGTCAAGGGGGGGCCGAGAAAAAAGGGGGGTCCCAAAACGCGTTTTTCCCATGTTAATTTCCATAGGGCGGTTGGCCTCACTTTTAGCCCGAACGGCTGAATGGATTTGCACGAAACTTGGCAAAATTGTAGGGACTGGTAGCCCGATGTGCCTTTTGTAGGTCTCAATATATGTGCTCCAGTGGATTTTGAGAAATTAACGTTTAAAAAAAGATATATATCTGTAACAGCGGACCGGGCAGCGCTCCAGTACGCGTACTTTTCGCGCAACGGAACTTTGTGAAGCGAAGCTGATTGGTTCTCCGGCGTCTGTAAACATTCCAAACAGTCTGTAGCGGCCGCCATCTTGTCTCTCGGTAGGATCGAGAGACAAGAGGAGGCCAAAGCGAAGGGGCAAATGATCATAAGGGGGCATAGTAGATTGTCGCTGACCCCCTAGGTTTGATGTGGAGGTTTTAAAAGGGCCCCGCGGGGCAAAAAAAAAAAAAATAATAATAATCGAACGGCTGAATGGATTTGCACGAAACTTGGCAAAATTGTAGGGACTGGTAGCCCGATGTGCCTTTGCTAGGTCTCAATATATGTGCTCCAGTGGATTTTGAGAAATTAACGTTCAAAAAAAGATATATATCTGTAACAGCGCTCCGCTTCGCGTACTTTTCGCGTTACGGAGGTTTGCGAAGCTGATTGGTTCTTCGGCGTCTGTAAACATTCCAAACAGTCCGTAGCGGCCGCCATCTTGTCTCTCGGTAGGATCGAGAGACAAGAGGAGGCCAAAGCGAAGGGGCAAATGACCATAAGGGGGCATAGTAGATCGTCCCTGACCCCCTAGGTTTGATGTGGTGGCTTTGAAAGGGTCTCGCAGGGCAAAAAAAAAACAAAAAACGTTTTTTTAGTTTTTTTGCGTGGAGTGCGCCCGGTTCGCGAACCGGGAAGCGTTCTGGGGAGCGTACTTTCTTGAAAATTAGTGAAAAAAGTTAGAGTAAAATAATAATTGTGAGTGATCAGATGTAGGGTAGCTCTGAGAAGAGCTTTTGGGTTTATGGTACATTTAGGTACTTATAAGTAGGTACCAATGCACAGTCTTAAATTCAAAATGAAAACTCTGTTGCCCTCATCTGAGAAGTGAACTCCATCTCCTCTGTAGATATCTTGCATGTAGTAACGCAAGTTATTGTTGTACAGGGAGCCCATTCCATGGTCTCTCATGTAAGCTGAAACAGATTTGTTTACATGCTTCCTCGATTTCTCAATTTGTGGACAAAATTGGTTCGACCACCTCCATTTCTGTCTTTGGCATATATTTGAATATACCAAGGCAGTCTGAGGAAAAAGTGCCATCAATTGCTCAAAGGTGTCCTTTAAAAGCATTTCCAGACCTACCCCAGTCAAAGTGCCCAAATCATTACCTCCACAGTGCACAATTAACAGGTCAGGTTTTGGCAAATGCATAAAGGTTTTCACCAATGGTATCAATTGGTGACATTTTAATCCTCTGTGGCCAAACCACTTAATTTCCACATCTTGTAAATTGAGGTTAGGTAAATTCCTGTTTTCAGCGTACCTTTGAGCCCAATAGATATAACTATGTCCAACAATCCAGACAGAAAACATGGCGAGAGAAGGTTCTCCTGCAGTCAGATGAAGTGTGGCAATGAAATGGCAGTTGAAAAAATGAGAGTGTAAAATGTGTTAATGAAGCAGTAAGAGTGATTGGTGGATTTTGATTGCTGAAAACAGAAAGTTAGTGTGCATGGATGAGTTCGTTGAAAGATGTATTTTGAGTGGCGAAGAAAAAATCATTAAATGAAAGAATGCTCTGGATATGCAGGTGCACTGAGAGTTCAGAGTTCAATTGCAACATTGTTGTGTGAACTTGCAAACACCAGAGGTCTTGCAAGAGGTGGTTGCTATGCAGAAAAGGCATGAAATGGCAGAGGGGGGAAGGGTTTTCATTTGAAAAAAAGTGAGGGAAGAGTTTTGATTGGGTGACATGAGAGATATGTGTGAGGAATTACAGCATTTCTGTGCTTTTGATAGCTGCAGACTCTGGAGTGCATACCTTTTGCTCTGCTGAAGACAAATTGGTGTGTTTCTGAGACTGTTTTGAAACTCAAAGTATTTGCTAAGGTGAGAAAAGATTTCTTTAATTTAGATAGAAAATAGTGTGCTTTAAGGAGAAAATTATGAAGAAAGTTGTGTTTTTCAAATGTTGCTTTGTCTCAAGTGTTTTACAAATAGATTTTGTTTCTTTGAGAAATTGTAATTGGAGAAAATGTGAAGTATTAGTACTGACAGGGCTTTTATGTGCATAGGAGCTGTGGAGTGTTTTCAAATTATGACTTGTAAATCGTTTTTGAGAAAAAGCAATGGTTTTAATATTGATGAGAAGGACATAATGGTGTCTGCTTCTTTATAAGGTAATTGAGAGTCTCTGATGTTATTTTTCCCATTTCAATGTAAGAAGTTTGTCTGTGGAGCAAATTGCTTGTAAATATGCTCCCACCTGTGCATGGCAAATTTAGATTTTGAATGTTTGCGTTACATAGGCATGTTAAAGGTGACTGAAACATGCTGCAAAGGCAATCAAAAAACGCTTTTATGTGTCTTAAGGACATTTTAAGTCATTTCCCCATGTGCAGTGTTTTCAAATTATGAGTTGAAAATCGTTTTTGAGGTAAAGGAATGTTTTCAAAATTTATGTGCGCCATATGCCCCCAAATTTCTTTTTCAGGGGTGCAGCAGGGTGTTCTTGAGACACCCCTGCACCCTCGGAAAAATTCGTAATTTGCGATGAGGTAATTGCTAATCGCAAATTGCACCTTCATTCCTATGGGCCTCCTGCTGCATGGAAATGAATGGGTAATTTGGAATTAGCAAATAGGTCATCGCAAACTAGGAATGGTAAAGAATCGCTATTTATTCCTTAAAGTTCGCTATTTAGGAAATGCAAAAAACTTTGATGATACATATGGCGGTTCATTTCTAACAAGATAAGAAGCATAGGGATAGATTTATGATGACTGGCGCATCACCAGGGATGTGTTAGTCATTCTGTGATGCTGTTCCGTCACCTATGGTGTGCTGCATTTACAATGCGGCGCATCATGGGGCAAAAACAGCACAGATGCGTGACGTATCTGTGCCGTAAAGGTGGCGCATTGCTGGAGTTGTATCGCAAGTGTGATGAAGCTCCAGCAAGGCTCAGGGGTGTCCCTGTCGCAGGGTTTCTGTTCTCAGACAGAACTGTGGACAGAGGATTGGAACCTCGGAGAATTAGGGTGTCCCAAAACTCACCTTAGTAATCAAAACCCCTTAGCAAGCTAGGTACAGTGTCACATTGGATATAACAAACTCTCAATGTTTAGACAATCCAGAATATGAACTTATAGTACCTCAGGATACGTGGAACTCATGAACAGTCGGTCGTTATATATTTCTTAGAAACCAGAACATGGAGTTAAGAAGAACACATGTGTATTTGAAATGTTTATTTACTAATGCCGTCTTCTCAGGCGTAGTATCTTAGATTATACAAGTACACATATTATCAGTAGCAAAATTACCAGCATAGTTAGTAGTACATAAAAAGCGAATGGTGACAGTATGTTAACATGCTGTAAATGAATAAGAGTTAGCAACACTTATAAGCAGCCGCGGGCCGTGGAGGGAGTTACGGTGGGGCAGGGAGGCGGGGAGGGGGAGGGGCAGGGTGGAGAGGGCTCCACCCTGCCCCTCCCCCTCCCCGCCTCCCTGCCCCACCGTAACTCCCTCCACGGCCCGCGGCTGCTTATATCTCACCCTCCCTAATACACATAATATATTATTTGCTAAGAAGGTCTCTTTGTGTTGGTTTAGGGCGTGCCGATACTTTAGTGTCTTAGATTTGAAGGAATCACATCAGCATACACCAGCTCTCTCTTCATGTGAACCGCATCAAGTGTTGTGTATGTGTGTTCTGCAAAGCAATATAAAACCCGCCTCATGCCCAGAATTGGCAGAAGCTGCACTTATGTTAGGAGTATGAAGTCGTGGAGATCAGACCTCATAACAATTCTGTATCGTGTTGTTCTTGAAACTTCAGCACTCGCTGTACAGATATAGTTTAACAAGTAAAGCAGATAGTAGAGCAATAACATATTATTGTCATGTAAATCACGATGAACTATTAGGTTGAAAGCTAAAGCAACAACTAAGTGTCGTGTGCAGAAGTTGCAAAAAAGGAAAAAATGGCGTTTAAACCGGTAATGAGTCCATGCTAACTTAACACGGTGTAAAGATATCCAGGACCTAGATGACACCTCCCCATGATCCGGAAACGAACTGAATAAGATAATAGAAGTGCCATCTCATGAGAGCAGATTGCAAGTTTATATGTGGACAGTCCGCAAGGTAAAACATTAAAAACTAGGAAAATTTAATGCTAAAGAAAAATAAAACAGCCAAGTACTTTATCAAGTCTTAAGCCAATAGGCAAGCTAAATAATAAAAACTTGACAAATAAGTCAATGAATTGTCAATGAAATGCTAGTACTCAGCATATCAAACATGAAAAAGGTCTATGACATAACTGTGTATGCAAAATAAGCTGCAACAGCCTCCAATAGGAAGTCACCGTCTTCATCCGAAAAGAGTTCAGCCATCCAATTTAAAAGCGGAAAAGAACATACGTGCTCTCCCAGCACCGGATCCTCTATCAACATCAGAGGACAGCTCGGTGGGTTTTCAAGAAAGCTCTGTTCCAAGAAAGACTGTGTTGCCGCCAGTAAATTCCAGGGACCAATTAGTCCATGCATCAATGCCACAGCCATAATCCTTTCGCCAGGACAAACCAACTCGTGAGTAATGATAGGAGTCATCAGCTGATTAAAGTCGACGTCAGGAGAAACCGGTCCGCAGAGACACAAATCAATGGCCCAATGGAAATCACAGGTCAGGCAGTGAAATACAGGCTGGACACAGGTGAAGTAGGAGAATCGAAAAGATAATCCATATGCCGTGCTTAATATCGCCAACGGCATTGTGCCATAATATTCTAGCATGCGATTGCGGAACAGTGTCAGCAGCTGCAGGGCGGGAGCTTGCACAGGAGGGACATCCATATTTAAAAATGTAAAAAAGCACAAGAGGGTCCGCTGGTAATGCAAGTAAAAATGGGAATCCACGAAGCAGAGTGGAAAAAATAGAATGAAAGAAAGCAGGGATGACTCCAAAGATTTTCTCAAATGAAGTCACGAGACCACTGGTAACAACTTTAAAAAAGTGCGCCAGGCCCTTTGTGGAGGACGCGTTAGAGATAGTCCGAACCATCTTGCTGAAATGGAAAGGCGAATCTGTATTTAAAAGGGTCTGCAACTCTGTACGGGTGTTCGCTATGTGAAGCACGAAAGTTTCACGGGCCGAAGTCAAGGCCACCTCTCTCTGAGACAAAAGAGCTCTTATTCTTGTCATGCCGTTGAAATGTGCTCCCAAGGTTGGTATTTGTGGCCAGATTGAAAACTCCGTATGTTCATGTGTGGGAGGAAATAGAACATTTCTGCAGCAAATAACCCGTTCATTTACTGTTACGATAAAATGAATACTTTTAATTAACCCAGAACAATCTTCATTATTGAGCATCAAATAACTACCATTTTCCAAGAACTTGAACGTGGGGATGATAGCAGGAACTGGTGTGCCTTGCAACACGCAAGCCATATTTGGTCGGTGTTTGTTGCATGAACCGTGTAACTGTATGTGCCTACACATTAGTGAATGATCTGGCGTCTCAGTGCATTCCTCTCCATTCAGATAAACTTCTTGATCATCTTTGAAAATCTGTATGTGTATGGAAGCGACTAGACCTCATGAAGAAAACCACTACCTAAAGGTTAATAACGACCTATTGGTATATATTTCATACAATTTGAAAACTTATATAAAGCAAAAGGCAGCGTTATTAAACCGTGGATAAGGCACGTTGCCAAAGCAGTCAACCTTTTGGATTTATACTGGAAATGTTAAAGGAAGAATTACGGAGTAGGGCCTGTAAATCTTTAATGGACAACGAGTAAAATTACTCCAACTATCATATTCCTCTAACTCCGGGATAGTAGGGGTGTTAAATTTTTTA
This sequence comes from Lissotriton helveticus, assembly GCF_964261635.1. Lineage (NCBI taxonomy): Eukaryota > Metazoa > Chordata > Amphibia > Caudata > Salamandridae > Lissotriton > Lissotriton helveticus. Next base: position 1,534,483,665 of record NC_136057.1, read on the forward strand.
GAAGTAGCCAATCCAAAGCATTTGGTCTGGGAAATTGTTTCATTCACAAACAACATATGATTTGGGATGAGACATGCACGGTGGAAAGCCTTAGTGCCTTGTACCTGCCAGGTTCGTGAACCCCAAACTGATGTAGATCCTGGATATTTTTACTCTGTGTTAAGTTAGCATGGGCTCATTACTGGTTTAAACGCCATTTTTCCTTTTTTGTAACTTCTGCACACGACACTTAGTTGTTGCTTTAGCTTTCAGCCTACCTGCGTCAAGATCTATGCCTGCTTCAAGCAGGCGCAGGGTTTTGATGTAGCTTTGTCCTATCTGATTGTAAATGCGGCACACCGTGGGTGGCAGAGCAGCGGTGCACGTTAACTGGTGCATCCCTGGGGATGTGCTAGTTAATATAAATCTGCCCCTTTACATTTAATTATGTGCAGGGGACACAGAGTAGGTGAGGTTTATCCAAGGTTAAGAAGAGATGAGTCCTGTTCAGTGAAAAATTGGAGATAGGCTTCAGTATATTATATACTTAAGTAGTGTGTTAAGTTTTTGATGACTGTTATTAATTTACTGTTGGGTAATAGTGGTTAATAACATTTTTTATTATATTTTACCACAGATTCAACTGCAGATTATTTCAAGATTTTAGGATGCCAAGCAAAGAAAGAGTGAGAAAGGCTGCAAAACGTCAAAGACAGCAGGACCATGGAATAATGCAGCAGTCCTCTAACAAAAAGATTTGTCAAGTCACCAAGAAAGCACCGGGTAAGAGTCCAAAAACAGTCATAAGAAATATGTCTAGTAAAACAAATATTACTACAGAAAATGTTTCAGTCCAGAAAAGGAGAAACAATTCAAATGGTAAGGAAAGGCCAATGAGAAATGTTACTGCTAGAGTAAGAGATAACTCTATGCATGAAAGTAGAAGGAAACAACAGTTTAGGGACATTCGTAAACGAATGTTCCGCAACAGGATAATTGGGAATTTGTTAAAAAATATTAAGAAAGGTCAACAGAAAGTGGTTTTTTATAAGAGAAAAAAAATAGTTGAGAAAGTTATTGATCAGGCATTTGAAATTAAACGTAAGTTATTTATTTTGACAATCAATAGAATTAGGAAGCTAAACAAGGCAATTTATGATTTCAAAAGAAATAGTAGATGGAAGAGAATAGTTAATCGTAGTAATTTTTGTGAAGTTTTTTCTGGAGAATGGATGCATAGTTCAAGCTCTGAGGCATTTTTTAATGAGGAGAGTTATTTCCAGGATAATGATTTGGTGCATGCAGTTGACACCAGTGGTCGAGCTTATGAAGTGAAAGATGGTTGTCCAGTTGAAAAAGAAAAACTTGTGAGAACAGAGATAGAAGAGGTGTTAGGTAAGGAGGTTTTAGGGAGACGTCCTAAGGGTCCTGTGTACACCTGGAAGTGTAGTAGTATTTGCAGTGTACGACAGGATTCCATCAATTTGCTTTGTGATTTTATACGGTCATTTAATAAGAAAAGTTTGAAGCAGAAAATGAAGTTGTTGCAAGAATTAGATCCTTGCAGAGTGAGAGAAGTTATAGGTTTGCATGGTCATTCACTGGCTTGTCTTTCCAGGAGAGTATGCCAGAGTGTTTTTCATCATTTCAGGATGCTAGCAGTGCATCATAATAAAGTGAGGAAATTAGTTAGAATGTTGTATTATGCTAAGAGTCCAGCAATTATGCTTAAACAATTATGCGCTGCTCTTTTGCATGGTTCTGAAATAGATGTGAAGAATATATGTGAAGAAATTGAGTTTTGTTACTTTGGAAGTAAAGAGGAGAATGTTGAAATTGACCAAGAAGAAGAGAGTAATGTGGAAGATAGTGTACAGGTTTCCAGTACAGATAATTTCCAGAGGGAAATTGCGACGTTTGAGGTGAAATCAAGTGAGAGGCCAAATTTCACTTGCGTGTGTTGTCGACGCACTTATTATAAGAATCAGACTAAGTTAGTGGATTTATATGGAAAAAGTGAAAGGGAAAATAATAGTGAATGGAAGGATTTTACAACATACTTGATGGTAGAAAATTGTTTTGATTTGGGATTGGATAAACGTGTGTGTACTTATTGTTGTAACAAATTAAATCAAAACCAGATGCCTGCTAGAGCAGTTCATAATAATCTGGAATTGGTTGAGATTCCTTCTGAATTGAAGGATTTAAATACTTATGAATCTATTTTGATTCAAAGTATCCATCCCTTTCAGGCTATTGTAATAATGGAGCCAAAGACAGGGAAATTGCCTCCATCAGATTTACAGAGAGGATTAAAGGGAAGAGTTGTTTATTTGCCTCTAGATTTGAAGAAAAACATTAACACAATTGGAGTAGAAAAAGTGGAAGAGGAACCTCTTGTTATCTTAGTTAATGGGGTTCCGACAAAGAATAAGAAAATATGGCAAGATTTAGTAGATGTTAGGAAAGTTAAAAGGGCAACATTGTATTTGAAAAAATTTAATAAATACTATAAAAATGTATATGTTGCAGAAGAGGAAGTAAGTGAGGAAGAGGATAGCGATTTGTGTGCTGGTCAAATTGAGAAAGTAGAACCCTGTACTAGTGAAGAAATATATGAACATTATAGTGTTCATCCTTTGCATTCCAAGGAAGTCATGGGGAATGCTATTGAGTTGTTTCAAATGAAACAAGCGAAAGGGAGTCCCATTAGTGTTTGGGAGGAAAGTTTGGAAGCTCGGTGTTTCCCACAGCTTTTTCCAACAGGTCAGGGAGGAAGATATGATGAGCGACCTCATCAAATTCCTGCTTCTGAATACCGGACTTTGCGATTGTATGCAGGAGATCCTAGGTTTCGACAATGCATTCCTTATTTGTTTCATCTCCTGTTTGAAAGCGATCTGTCTGGACTGTCATATGCAGTGAACCACATCTTGAAAAGTGGTATACACATGCAAAACATCTCGGCAAGTGACTTTATGGATAAAGTCAATGTCCAAGACAGTATTTTGGATTCTCACCTGAATAATCTCATGGCGTGTCAGCGTGGTACTAATGAGTACTGGTACCGTCGTCATGGTGATTTAAAATGTATGCTGAGGAACTTAGGAACTCCCACATGGTTCCTCACTTTGAGCTGTGCTGAGTATGGCTGGGAAGACTTACTTGAATTTCTACGAGAGGCAAATGCTAACGTAGAAAACATCGAATTCAAGACACCCGGAGAACTGTGCTCTTTGGATCCAGTCAATGTATGTAGGTACTTTAATCATAGATTTGAAGGTATGATGTCTTTCATCATGAATAAGAAGAATCCACCTCTTGGAGGGGTGTTGGATTTCTTCTGGAGGAAGGAGTACCAAGCAAGAGGTGCTCCTCATATACATATGTTGCTGTGGATCAAGGATGCACCTAAATTTGGAACGGATGCAGAAGACTCAGTGATGAGTTTCATAGAACAGTATTCTACGTGTGCTGTTCCAAACGCAAAGGAGAAAAAAAGCCTAAGAGAAAAAGTTCTACGTTTCCAAAGCCATCGATGTGGAAAGTACTGTCGTCGTAAATTCCCGAACAAAGACAAGTTCTACACCAAATGTCGTTTCGGCTTTCCACGATCGGTGACCTCTAAAGGAAGAGTGAACAGTTTGATGTCTTCGCTGCGACATAATGTGATGAAGAAATCACCTAAAAACACATACAATTTGAAGAGGAACGAAGAGTCTAAGTACATCAACGACTACAACCCGGTGATTTTGTCCATGTGGAATGCTAACATGGATATACAGTTTGTGGCTGATAACTGTATGGCTGTGGCTCGGTATGTGACATCTTACATCACCAAAAAAGAGAAGACAGAATTGAAGGATATGTGGGAGGACATTTCCCATGAAAAGAGCCTCAGCAAGAAGTTGTACAGTTTCAGTCTGAAGATGTTGTCGCATCGAGAAATCGGAGCTTACGAATGTTCTGACCGGTTGTCTTCAGCAAGTCTCTATGCCAAGTCCAGGAGTATCGATTGGGCGAGTGTTGGTCTTGCTGCAACGCGTAATCGAGTTCTGAAACCTGTGCGGGAAATTGAGTATTTTGCGGAAAAGGAGCCAAACAGTACCGACATTTTGAAGAGCAACATGTTGGATACATATTATCCAAATCGAAGCAGTCACCTCGAGAATGTTTGTCTGTATGAGGTTCTGCAAAATTACATATTCAAGAGGAACATCAAAGAAGATACTGAGAAAGGAGTGTATGCTGTAATAGGAAGTGAGGGATGTCTGGTCAAGCAAAGAAAATGCCACTTGATAAACCATCGAAAATTGAGTGGCGAATCTCCTGAAAAAAAGGAGTTTTTCTATTTAGCACTTTTGCAACTTTTTAAGCCTTGGCGTGCAGAAGAGGAACTGCTTGGAGATTTCCTTTGTTACGAAGACTCATTCAATGCTGCCAAGGAGACCATAGAATGTCCTGCTTTTCCCAAATATGTAGAAATGTTGAATGTGGAAATTGAGCAGGAAGCAACGATTGCAGCCGAGATTGCCAGAGACAGTTCTCAGGACAGTCAGAGTTCTGCTTCATTGAGTCAGGATCCACTAGGAGGACCTCTTATCGAAAATGAAGCTGCCACTGCTATGAATGAAGTGGAAAGAGCCATGGCACATGCTCAGGAGGATGCGGTTAACTTAGAAGAGTTGGAAAGACAACTCAACGTTGAGCAGAGGAAAATATATGACGAACTTACCATGCAAATTGATCATGGATTAAGTCATGACAAGAAAGAGTGCTCATGTACGTCGTTGAAGCCTGTCCGACTGTACGTGAGTGGAGAAGCGGGAACTGGAAAAAGTTTCCTTATTAAAGCAATTTCATGTTATTTGCAGGAAAGGACAGAGTCATCGCTGTCTTGTGTTGTCACCGCTCCAACTGGACTGGCAGCACATAACATTAAAGGGATTACTTTACATCGTTTACTGATGCTGCCAGTGGAGCATGACAACAAATTAGAATATCACAAGCTATCTGGAGATGCTTGTTTTGAAGTTTCAAGAGTCTTGAGGAAAATGAAACTTCTTATCATTGACGAAGTAAGCATGGTTTCCAATGTCATGCTTGCCTTTGTGCATTTGAGAATGCAAGAAGTTCTCAAAACAGAGTATGATGTGTTATTTGGTGGCAAACACATCATTGTTTTCGGAGATCTTCTGCAGCTGACACCAGTGAAAGGGCAACCTGTGTTCAAAATGCTCACGCATGAAGATACCAGGAAGTGCTTAGGGAGCATTGGCAACGTCAATATATGGTTAAACTTCAATTATGCTGAACTGCATGAAAATATGCGTCAGGCAAAGGATGAAGTTTACAAGACTATTCTACAAGATGTTAGAATTGGAAAAGTGACCGAGCATGGGAAAGAAGCTTTACATGCACGATTACTGACAAATTTATATCCAGACGAAGATGTTGTGCCTGAGAATATTTTTCAGAAAGTTACTGAGAAAAAATCTGGAATATGTTTGATGCCAACTCTTGCAGAATGTGCCAAATTCAACAACAAAATGTTGCATTTAGAAAAGCAAGAGATTGTGAAACTGGAAGCTATTGACAGAGTAGAGCATATGGGATCAACAATTATTTTGTCTGAGAATTTGAAAACAAAATTGGATTCATTAGAGAAGAGTATATCTAAAACTGCGGGTTTTGAAAAGACTCTGAATGTGTGCTTGAACTGCCGTATAATTTTAAGAAGGAATTTACATGTTGAAAGAGGTCTGGTAAATGGATCAATGGGTAATGTTGTTGATTTTGTGAAATACAGAAATAGAGATGGAATTGAATTTTTAAAAATTAAATTTGATGGCATTGAGGAAGTACAGCTAATTGCTCGTTGTTCTGCTAGATTTTTGCTTGTAAAAGACTTATATGTTCGTCGTAAGCAGTTTCCTGTTTGCTTGGCATATGCAGTGACAATCCATAAATCGCAAGGTTTAAGTGTAGACTGTGCATTGGTGAATATTGGCAGTTCTGTGTTCAAGGAGGGTATGGCATATGTGGCATTGTCACGAGTTAGGACTTTATCGGGATTGTACTTGATTGAGTGTGATGTCACAAACATTTGAGCGGATCTAGATTGTGTTAAGGAATACAATAGGTTGAGAAGAGAGTATGCACCACATTTGCCTCAGTATCCTTTGTTTGAGAAACGTGTGGTAGGCCGGAAACGAAGAAATGTGACCAATACTGGGGAGGTTGTAGCAAAAAGACGAAAAGTCGATGAACCTGAAATTATAAGCAGAAACAAAAAGGATTCTGTTGAAGATGTTGTTGGTTTTCAATTTGAAAACAGTTCTGGTGTCAACTGCTATGCTAATGTAGTGGTTAATGTTTTGTTTTCTCTAGAAAATGTAAAAGAAGAGATTGTGGTCAATTCTGATCAAAGATTTTGCAGTTTGTTAAATTCTGTGTTAGAGAAATGTAGCACTGATAGAACAAACATAGAAAGTGTGTCTGAAATTCGAAATCTGTTAGACAGATGTTCAGGCCAAACACAATTCTCTCAAAATAGTCAGCAAGATTGTCAGGAGTTTTTAATGTATATGCTTGATGTATTGCATGATGAAGGTGTAGATGTAGATCACCTGTTTGGGCTTTCTTATCAATGGCAGCATGACTGCGAGAACTGTAGGGTATCAAGTACTACTAGTGTAGACTCAGAAAGATTTATATATTTAACTTTGCCAGACAGTAAATCAGTCTCTTTTAATAAGCTAGTAAAAGCAGCTGATCACAACATGGAGTGTAGCCAATGTAAATCTGAAATGATGTCCACATTATTTATACGAACATATGGCCAGTATGTCATTTTAATGTTCCAACGATGTAGGCCTGATGGAACAAAATTGACAACTTTAATTAAAAATTTTGTGGCTTCACAGTTGTCAATATCAGGAAGGACTTTTGTAACTGTAGCAATTATATATCATGATGGTCCTTCAATAACATCAGGACATTATACAGCTTATTTAAAGTGTAGAAATGGCTGGTCATTCTGCAATGATTCTGTTTTAATTTTCAAAAAAAAATTGCCATATGACCTTAAAAACTCTTACCTGGTGTTTTTAAAACCAAAATTTTAGGGAAAGAATCTCGGGATGTGCTCTGAGGAATTTCAAGAAGTTCTCTTGGCTCCTACACTATTTGGCCTTGAGGATAAGTGTAGTACAGAGACATAACTTTTTACCATAACACTGGACGTCATTGAGAAATACGTGCACTTTGAATGAGTTCAGAAAAACTATTTCTTTTTATAAGCTAATTGAAGCAGCCAATCAAAACATGGAGTAGAGGGAATGTAAGTCTGCAATGCTGTCTACTGTTTTACATTGCTTTGTGATTAAAAGTGATGTAGAGAATTAAATAATTGTACTAGTCATAAAGGTAGTGTAAGTCTGCTTCATAGTAAGAAGTATCTGTGTGATAGGAAATGTAGAACATGATTGAGCAAGAAGGGGAAGATATTACTAGTCCAGGATTGTGTAAATGATCTTCAACATTTTAATTCTGAAAGTTGCGGAAATGCGAAAAGACGGGATTGGCTTACAAGAAATCCAAGAGTTATAAATGGGTCTGACAAGATTTGGCCTTGTGGAAACTTGTGGTAGAGAGCAAGAAGTCATTTATTGTATGTAACATGTTTTTGAAAACGATGGAGGTTTTCTTTCAGAAAGTGGCGGGTTGAAAGTAATAACAGCACAACAGAGTGTAAGCTGTTCATAGGACATCCTTGGCCGTCATGGAAAGTAAGTTAACTTTAAGGAGTTCTGAATTCTGATTTGTTATGTTGTATGGGTTTTTTAAACACAATCATTTTGATTGTGTTTTTTTTTCCCCGCTGTTATATGATGAATACCTTCAAGTCACTGTTTTTAGTGAAATTTGATACATTCTGAGAACAGCAAAAATAAACCATTTAACATGTATAATTAATTCTGTTCTGTTTGCATTTATGATGTACATGTAGAACTGTGTTGGAGGCATGGAGAAGGTGAGGCTTCTGTAAGTGTCAAAGTTGTTGCATACAGTGAACACATTCACACATCGGTCCACTCTTCCTTGGATGTGGTGGAGGTGGTGGGGAAGCACCAGCTGAAGCTACTAAAGAAGCCATTGCTCACTGGTAACAAAGGGTCTTTCTCTCACAATGATGAAAGTCAGAGTGAGGAAAGAAAGAGGGATTTTCATCATTTGGGAAAAACAATAGTTCTCAACCAATGAAAAGTGTTCATTTTAGATTATATGACCTAGTCTTACATCATTAGGAAACCAAAAGTGAAATGTACCAATGAAAAGTGTTATTACCAAGTCACATGACCTGCTGTGTTTACGTTACACGCTTTGCAGGGCCTCCCGGTTTGCTTCCAGAAACCTGTGCTTTGCGACTCGGTAAGCGTACCAGTTCGCTAACGTAGTACGTCATATGACGTATCACGCGACAACGCGAAACGTCATGCGGACGGGAGGCGTCACGATGTTGTTTTCTAACGCGGCAGTTGCGGTAAAGAAACGTTTACTGGCTCGCGGTCTATTTCGCGGCATCAAGGTCAGCTAACGGGAAGCTTCCCGATTCGCGAAGTGGGAACGAAGAAAAAAAAAATTAAAAAAAATAAAGTTATTAATAAACATATAAAATATATTTTGGGATTTAAAGAAGAATACATTTTACAGCTACAGATATTTGCTATTAAAAAAGCATTGAAATTCACTGAAAAAACCATAGGTTATAGATTATATATAGTTAGGAATTAGCATTTACAAAACCTTGAAAATTCACTGAAAAAACCATAGGTTATAGACCATATATAGTTAGGAATTAGCATTTAAAAAACCTTATTTTACTCACACAAAACCATTGAAATTCCATATATAGTTAGTTGCACTAACTATATATCGAGCACCCGCAATCCACTGCTGATGATGTCACATATTACATCATTCAAACATGGTCAGTGACATCACTGATGACATCACTGATGACATCTCAAATGACATCACTGATGACAACATCCAGTGATTATGTGTTTCTGTAAAGTTTAAATATGTTTTACATATTGAAGAATGAGTGGATGTATAAGTGTCTGAATGAAGGTTTTAGTAGGTGCGTGATTGACTGTATGAGTGAGTGATTAAATGCGTCTTACTAAATGCACGGGTTAGTGACTAAACTGTCTGAAAGTGTGCATCAGTAAGTCTGTTGTTGTGCAAGCTGCTGCATGTGTTGATCAGTAGCTATATAAGTAGCTATATGGGTTATTGATTGGTTGCACAAGTATTTGTATGGGAGACTGAGTGTGTGTATGGCTGGCTGGGAGGTGTGTGACTGTGCAGATCAATGTGTACTTGTATCAGTGATTCTATAAGAGAGTAAGTATGTGTTAGTATATGTTTGAAAATGTAAGGTACTCTATGTTTAACTGTGTAGATTAGAAAATGGAAGTGTGATTGATTCTTTACAGGACTGACTAGGTGTGTGAGTAACTCCATGGATGAGTGGCAGAGTGTGAGTGTCTGTATAGGTGTATGAGTGCATATGATAGTGTTGTAAAGATGAGTGATTGTATGTATGAATGATTGTATGGGTGAATGAGTGAATGTGTGTGTAGACGTAGGAATCAGTGAGTGCGTATGTAGTAACTAGTATTGGTGTGTCAATGGTTTCAAAAATTATACTCTGTATTTAACACTGGGTGTAACAGAGGTTATATTAAAGTGTGAGGAGATGCATTGTATTGTCACATTAATGATATCATCATTGATGTGACCATTGATGTCAAATGAGATATCATCAGTGATGTCATTTGAGATGTCATCAGTGATGTCATCAGTGATGTCACTGACCATGTCATGAATGATGTAATATGTGACATCATCAGCAGTGGATTGCGGGTGCGCGATATATAGTTAGTGCAACTAACTATATATGGAATTTCAATGGTTTTGTGTGAGTAAAATAAGGTTTTTTAAATGCTAATTCCTAACTATATATGGTCTATAACCTATGGTTTTTTCAGTGAATTTTCAAGGTTTTGTAAATGCTAATTCCTAACTATATATAATCTATAACCTATGGTTTTTTCAGTGAATATATATATATATATATTCACTGAAAAAATCCATAGGTTATAGACCATATATAGTTAGGAATTTGCATTTACAAAACCTTGAAAATTCACTGAAAAAACCATAGGTTAGAGACCATATATAGTTAGCTGGACATTTTATTGACATAAAACCAATGAAATTCCATATATAGTTAGTTGCACTAACTATATATCGCGCACCCGCAATCCACTGCTGATGATGTCACATATTACATCATTCATGACATGGTCAGTGACATCACTGATGACATCACTGATGACATCTCAAATGACATCACTGATGACATCTCAAATGACATCACTGATGACATCATCTAGTGTCTGTGTGTTTTTGTAAAGTTTAAATATGTTTTACATATTGAAGAATGAGTGGATGTATGGAAGACTGAGTGTGTGTGTGGCTGGCTGGGAGGTGTGTGACTCTGTGCATATCAATGTGTACTTGTATCAGTGATTATATAAGAGAGTAAGTATGTGTTAGTATATGTGTGAAAAGTATGGTGTTCTGTGTTTAACTGTATAGATGAGGAAATCGAAGTGTGATTGATTCTTCACAGGACTGACTAGGTGTATGAGTGCATATGATAGTGTTGTAATAATGAGTGACTGTATGTATGAGTGATTGTATGGGTGAATGAGTGAATGTGTGTGTAGACATAGGAATCAGTGAGTGTGTATGTAGTAACTGGTATTGGTGTGTCATGATGTCATCAGTGATGTCATTTGAGATGTCATCAGTGATGTCATTTGAGATGTCATCAGTGATGTCATCAGTGATGTCACTGAAGTATGGTGTTCTGTGTTTAACTGTATAGATGAGGAAATGGAAGTGTGATTGATTCTTTACAGGACTGACTAGGTGTGTGAGTAACTCCATGGATGAGTGGCAGTGTGTGAGTGTCTGCATAGGTGTATGAGTGCATATGATAGTGTTGTAATAATGAGTGACTGTATGTATGAGTGATTGTATGGGTGAATGAGTGAATGTGTGTGTAGACGTAGGAATCAGTGAGTGCGTATGTAGTAACTGGTATTGGTGTGTCATGATGTCATCAGTGATGTCATTTGAGATGTCATCAGTGATGTCATTTGAGATGTCATCAGTGATGTCATCAGTGATGTCACTGACCATGTCATGAATGATGTAATATGTGACATCATCAGCAGTGGATTGCGGGTGCGCGATATATAGTTAGTGCAACTAACTATATATGGAATTTCATTGGTTTTATGTCAATAAAATGTCCAGCTAACTATATATGGTTTCTAACCTATGGTTTTTTCAGTGAATTTTCAAGGTTTTGTAAATGCAAATTCCTAACTATATATGGTTTATAACCTATGGTTTTTTCAGTGAATTTCATTGGTTTTTTAAAAGCTAATATCTATAGCTGTAAAATATATTCTTTATTACGTGACGTATCACGTAGCCACGTGAGACGCCTCATGATGCGTCGCATAACCGTGACGTATCGGCTCTGCAGCGCAAACAAAACCCGTAACGTAAGCGTGCCGGAGCATGCTTACAGATATATATATATTTTTTTAACCTTAATTAGACAAAATCCACACGTGCACATATCTTGAGGCCTTGCAAAGGCACATCAAACAAACAGTCCCTACAATTTTGCCAAGTTTGCTGGAAATCTATTCCCTTAATTTTTTTTTTACTGTTTCTCTTGGTTTTCCCCTTGTTACGCTTACCGGGACGCTACCCGGTACGCGAACCGGACGCTCCAAAAACACAAGATGGCGGACTCCCGTTACGCTGCCGGTTAGCTGCCCGGTTCGCGTACCGGGAAGCGCCTCTACCACGAAAAATCGCGGAGGACTTTTATATCCCCCTCATCAATCCTAGGGGGTCAGGAGGGGTTTACCTTGCCCCCTTTCCTTCATTCCCCCTTCTTTTTTCACCACATCTTGTCTCTCGAACCTACCGAGAGACAAGATGGCGGCCGCTCCGGACTGTTTACAATGTTGACAGCTACGCTGCCGGTTAGCTGCCCGGTTAGCTGCCCGGTGAGCTGCCCGGTGAGCTGCCCGGTTCGCGTACCGGGACGCGCCTCTACGGCGTAAAATCGCAAAAAAAATATTTTTTTACTTTTTTGCCCCGCGGGGCACTTTAATATCCCCCTCATCAATCCTAGGGGGTCAGGAGTGGTCTACCTTGCCCCCTTTCCTTCATTTCCCCCTTCGTTTTTCACCACATCTTGTCTCTCGATCGTACCGAGAGACAAGATGGCGGCCGCTCCGGACTCTTTAGAATGTTGACAGACACCGGAGAGCCAATCAGCTTCGCTTCGCGAAGTTCCGTTACGCGTCAGGTACGCGAACCGGGGCGCTAACCGGAGCGCTGTCACAGATATATATATTTTTTTAAACGTTAATTTCTCAAAATCCACTGGAGCACATATATTGAGACATAGCAAAGGCACGTCGGGCAAACCATATCTACAATTTTGCCAAGTTTCATGTAAATCTATTCAGCCGTTCGAGCTAAAAGTGAGTCCAACCGCCCTATGGAAAAATGAATAGGAAAAACGCGTTTTGGGACCCCCTTTTTTCTCGGCCCCCCCTTGACGAAACCCCCCCCAAATTTTCAGGGGCTGCTCAGAAACAAAATGTGCCATTTTCCTGAAAATTTCAGCCAATTCCGTCCACAAACGCCAAAGTTATTAGACATAGAATTTTCAGAAATCCCATAGAGAAAAAATCCTAACTATATATACCCACTGGCTATCGCCAGTAGGTAATATACATATATAAACATATATAATCTGCATATCTATATAAATATAAATGCATGCATACATATACATATATGCATACATATGCATGTTATTTACATGAAAGTTTTAAAAACACTAATAAAAGCAAAGCTAAAAAGCCACCTCATTACAAACAGAATGGCTTTAACTTAAACGAGGGCGAGATCTATTGCATTTTCAATGCTTGTTTACTTTGGTTCTATCAAGAAGGCATTCAGATGTGTCACACATTTGCCATAAATTCTGAATATTAGCACTCTAGTTGCTCATTAGATCACTGTAGTAAAGCTAGTGCTCACCAGGGAAGTCTGCTGCTAATCATGGTTTGCAGCCATTTTCCCGCATTTTTTATCCCGCAGACTTTCAGTCCGCATACCATTATCCCGCAAGGTCATTGACCTCGCATACCATTATCCCGCATTTTTTCAAAACGCATGTGCATTTATCGCGCATGCCTTTACAAAGAATTACGTTTTAAAGGCATGTATGGTAAATGCATTTGCGTTGTGAAAACCACGATGACGAGAGAGGTAAGTGGGTTTGTGTTAATTTTTTCGTGGGTTAGTGATTGTGTAGTGTAGTGTAGTGTTGTGTAGTGTAGTGTTGTGTTAGTGTAGTGTAGAGTTGTGGTGGTTGTTTAGTGTAGGGTCATGCTGGGGGTAGTGTTTTAGGGTTTAGGGTTGTGTTGTAGTGTTTGCGTAGTGTAGGGTCATGCTGGGGGTAGTGTTTTAGGTTTTAGGGTAGTGTTGTAGTGTTTGCGTAGTGTAGGGTCATGCTGGGGGTAGTGTTTTAGGGTTTAGGGTTGTGTTGTAGTGTTTGCGTAGTGTAGGGTCATGCTGGGGCTAGTGTTTTAGGGTTTAGGGTAGTGTTGTAGTGTTTGCATAGTGTAGGGTCATGCTGGGCGTAGTGTTTTAGAGTTTAGGATAGTGTTGTAGTGTTTGCGTAGTGTAGGGTCATGCTGGGGTAGTGTTTTAGGGTTTTGGGTAGTGTTGTAGTGTTTGCGTAGTGTAGGGTCATGCTGGGGTGTAGTATTTTAGGGTTTAGGGTAGTGTTGTAGTGTTTGCGTAGTGTAGGGTCATGCTGGGGGTAGTGTTTTGGGGTTTTGGGTAGTGTTGTAGTGTTTGCGTAGTGTAGGGTCATGCTGGGGGTAGTGTTTTAGGGTTTTGGGTAGTGTTGTAGTGTTTGCGTAGTGTAGGGTCATGCTGGGGTGTAGTGTTTTAGGGTTTTGGGTAGTGTTGTAGTGTTTGCGTAGTGTAGGGTCATACTGGGGTGTAGTGTTTTAGGGTTTTGGGTAGTGTTGTAGTGTTTGCGTAGTGTAGGGTCATGCTGGGGGTAGTGTTTTAGGGTTTTGGGTAGTGTTGTAGTGTTTGCGTAGTGTAGGGTCATGCTGGGGGGTAGTGTTTTAGGGTTTTGGGTAGTGTTGTAGTGTTTGCGTAGTGTAGGGTCATGCTGGGGGTAGTGTTTTAGGGGTTTGGGTAGTGTTGTAGTGTTTGCGTAGTGTAGGGTCATGCTGGGGGTAATGTTTTAGGGTTTAGGGTAGTGTTGTAGTGTTTGCGTAGTGTAGGGTCATGCTGGGGGTAGTGTTTTAGGGTTTAGGGTAGTGTTGTAGTGTTTGCGTAGTGTAGGGTCATGCTGGGGGTAGTGTTTTAGGGTTTAGGGTAGTGTTGTAGTGTTTGCGTAGTGTAGGGTCATGCTGGGGGTAGTGTTTTAGGGTTTAGGGTAGTGTTGTAGTGTTTGCGTAGTGTAGGGTCATGCTGGGGGTAGTGTTTTAGGGTTTAGGGTAGTGTTGTAGTGTTTGCGTAGTGTAGGGTCATGCTGGGGTGTAGTGTTTTAGGGTTTTGGGTAGTGTTGTAGTGTTTGCGTAGTGTAGGGTCATGCTGGGGGTAGTGTTTTAGGGTTTAGGTTAGTGTTGTAGTGTTTGCGTAGTGTAGGGTCATGCTGGGGTGTAGTGTTTTAGGGTTTTGGGTAGTGTTGTAGTGTTTGCGTAGTGTAGGGTCATGCTGGGGGTAGTGTTTTAGGGTTTAGGGTAGTGTTGTAGTGTTTGCGTAGTGTAGGGTCATGCTGGGGGTAGTGTTTTAGGGTTTAGGGTTGTGTTGTAGTGTTTGCGTAGTGTAGGGTCATGCTGGGGGTAGTGTTTTAGGGTTTAGGGTTGTGTTGTAGTGTTTGCGTAGTGTAGGGTCATGCTGGGGGTAGTGTTTTAGGTTTTAGGGTAGTGTTGTAGTGTTTGCGTAGTGTAGGGTCATGCTGGGGTGTAGTGTTTTAGGGTTTTGGGTAGTGTTGTAGTGTTTGCGTAGTGTAGGGTCATGCTGGGGGTAATGTTTTAGGGTTTAGGGTAGTGTTGTAGTGTTTGCGTAGTGTAGGGTCATGCTGGGGGTAGTGTTTTAGGGTTTAGGGTAGTGTTGTAGTGTTTGCGTAGTGTAGGGTCATGCTGGGGGTAGTGTTTTAGGGTTTAGGGTAGTGTTGTAGTGTTTGCGTAGTGTAGGGTCATGCTGGGGGTAGTGTTTTAGGGTTTAGGGTAGTGTTGTAGTGTTTGCGTAGTGTAGGGTCATGCTGGGGGTAGTGTTTTAGGGTTTAGGGTAGTGTTGTAGTGTTTGCGTAGTGTAGGGTCATGCTGGGGGTAGTGTTTTAGGGTTTAGGGTAGTGTTGTAGTGTTTGCGTAGTGTAGGGTCATGCTGGGGGTAGTGTTTTAGGGTTTAGGGTAGTGTTGTAGTGTTTGCGTAGTGTAGGGTCATGCTGGGGGTAGTGTTTTAGGGTTTAGGGTAGTGTTGTAGTGTTTGCGTAGTGTAGGGTCATGCTGGGGGTAGTGTTTTAGGGTTTAGGGTAGTGTTGTAGTGTTTGCGTAGTGTAGGGTCATGCTGGGGTGTAGTGTTTTAGGGTTTTGGGTAGTGTTGTAGTGTTTGCGTAGTGTAGGGTCATGCTGGGGGTAGTGTTTTAGGGTTTAGGTTAGTGTTGTAGTGTTTGCGTAGTGTAGGGTCATGCTGGGGTGTAGTGTTTTAGGGTGTTGGGTAGTGTTGTAGTGTTTGCGTAGTGTAGGGTCATGCTGGGGGTAGTGTTTTAGGGTTTAGGGTAGTGTTGTAGTGTTTGCGTAGTGTAGGGTCATGCTGGGGGTAGTGTTTTAGGGTTTAGGGTTGTGTTGTAGTGTTTGCGTAGTGTAGGGTCATGCTGGGGGTAGTGTTTTAGGGTTTAGGGTTGTGTTGTAGTGTTTGTGTAGTGTAGGGTCATGCTGGGGGTAGTGTTTTAGGTTTTAGGGTAGTGTTGTAGTGTTTGCGTAGTGTAGGGTCATGCTGGGGTGTAGTGTTTTAGGGTTTTGGGTAGTGTTGTAGTGTTTGCGTAGTGTAGGGTCATGCTGGGGGTAATGTTTTAGGGTTTAGGGTAGTGTTGTAGTGTTTGTGTAGTGTAGGGTCATGCTGGGGGTAGTGTTTTAGGGTTTAGGGTAGTGTTGTAGTGTTTGCGTAGTGTAGGGTCATGCTGGGGGTAGTGTTTTAGGGTTTAGGGTAGTGTTGTAGTGTTTGCGTAGTGTAGGGTCATGCTGGGGGTAGTGTTTTAGGGTTTAGGGTAGTGTTGTAGTGTTTGCGTAGTGTAGGGTCATGCTGGGGGTAGTGTTTTAGGGTTTAGGGTAGTGTTGTAGTGTTTGTGTAGTGTAGGGTCATGCTGGGGGTAGTGTTTTAGGGTTTAGGGTAGTGTTGTACTGTTTGTGTAGTGTAGGGTCATGCTGGGGTGTAGTGTTTTAGGGTTTAGGGTAGTTTAGTTGTTTAGTGTATGCTAAAGGCATATTCGTTCTAAAAGTTTTCGTTATTTTAATTTGCGGCCTAATAGTACATGCGGGATTTTTTTTGCGGACTGATGGTATGCGGGATTTCGTCATATATTCGCTAATCATACTTTCTATGGCAAAATGAACCCCTCATTTGTTCCTTTTTAAATTAAATGTTTTAAGAGTTACCACTTTATTCCAATCAAGATGGCTTCAGGTGTGCCATACCTTTGTAATAAGTAGGACTGTTAGCACTCTAGTTGTTCTTTAGAACACTCTGGGACATTCTGTCATTGGGCTATAGTTGGGCTACATCTGGCTGATATTTGGGCTACATTTGTTTTTTTTTGTCTCTGGTGGCCATCTTTGGGCTACATTGGGCTACATTGGGCTACATTGGGCTACATTTGGGCTCCAACATATATATAGCCCAATGTAGCCCAATATATATTTTTCAAAGTTAATTTTCGTAAAAACCACTGGAGCCTATATCTTGAGACATAGCAAAGGCACATCGGGCTACCAGTCCCTACAATTTTGCCAAGTTTGGTGTAAATCCATTCAGCCATTCAGGCTAAAAGTGAGGCCAACCGCCCTATGGAAAATTGCATGGGAAAAACACGTTTTGGGACCCCCCTTTTTTCTCGGCCCCCCCTTGACGAAACCCCCCCAAATTTTCAGGGGCTGCTCAGAAACAAAATGTTCAATTTTCCTGAAAATTTCAGCCAATTCTGTCCTCAAACGCCAAAGTTATTCGACATAGAATTTTCAAAAATCCCATAGGAAAAAAATCCTAACTATATATACCTACTGGCTATCGCCAGTAGGTAATATATATATATATATATAGAACATAGAATTTTCAAAAAATCCCATAGGAAAAAAATCCTAATTATATATACCTACTGGCTATCGCCAGTAGGTAATATATATATATATATTCACAGAAAAAACCATAGGTTATAGACCATATATAGTTAGGAATTAGCATTTACAAAACCTTGAAAATTCACTGAAAAAACCATAGGTTATAGACCATATATAGTTAGGAATTAGCATTTAGAAAACCTTATTTTACTCACACAAAACCATTGAAATTCCATATATAGTTAGTTGCACTAACTATATATCGCGCACCCGCAATCCACTGCTGATGATGTCACATATTACATCATTCATGACATGGTCAGTGACATCACTGATGACATCACTGATGACATCTCAAATGACATCACTGATGACATCACTGATGACATCTCAAATGACATCACTGATGACATCATGACACACCAATACCAGTTACTACATACGCACTCACTGATTCCTACGTCTACACACACATTCACTCATTCACCCATACAATCACTCATACATACAGTCACTCATTATTACAACACTATCATATGCACTCATACACCTATGCAGACAGTCACACACTGCCACTCATCCATGGAGTTACTCACACACCAAGTCAGTCCTGTAAAGAATCAATCACACTTCCATTTCTTCATCTATACAGTTAAACACAGAACACCATACTTCAGTGACATCACTGATGACATCACTAATGACATCTGAAATGACATCACTGATGACATCTCAAATGACATCACTGATGACATCATGACACACCAATACCAGTTACTACATACGCACTCACTGATTCGTACGTCTACACACACATTCACTCATTCACCCATACAATTACTCATACATACAGTCAGTTATTATTAGAACACTATCATATGCACTCATACACCTAGTCAGTCCTGTGAAGAATCAATCACACTTCGATTTCCTCATCTATAGTTAAACACAGAACACCATACTTTTCACACATATACTAACACATACTTACTCTCTTATACAATCACTGATACAAGTACACATTGATATGCACAGAGTCACACACCTCCCAGCCAGCCACACACACACTCAGTCTTCCATACATCCACTCATTCTTCAATATGTAAAACGTATTTAAACTTTACAAAAACACACAGACACTAGATGATGTCATCAGTGATGTCATTTGAGATGTCATCAGTGATGTCATCAGTGATGTCACTGACCATGTCATGAATGATGTAATATGTGACATCATCAGCAGTGGATTGCGGGTGCGCGATATATAGTTAGTGCAACTAACTATATATGGAATTTCAATGGTTTTGTGTGAGTAAAATAAGGTTTTCTAAATGCTAATTCCTAACTATATATGGTCTATAACCTATGGTTTTTTCAGTGAATTTTCAAGGTTTTGTAAATGCTAATTCCTAACTATATATGGTCTATAACCTATAGTTTTTTCTGTGAATTTCATTGGTTTTTTAACAGCTAATATCTGTAGCTGTAAAATGTATTCTTCTTTAAATCCAAAAATATATTTTATATGTTTATGAATAATTTTTTTTTTAAATATTTTTTTTTCTTCGTTCCCGCTTCGCGAATCGGGAAGCTTCCCGTTAGCTGACCTTGATGCCGCGAAATAGACCGCGAGCCGGTAAACATTTCTTTACCGCAAGTGCCGCGTTAGAAAACAACATCGTGACGCCTCCCGTCCGCATGACGTTTCACGTTGTCGCGTGATACGTCATATGACGTGCTACGTTAGCGAACTGGTACGCGAAGCGAGTCGCAAAGCGCAGGTTTCTGGAAGCAAACCGGGAGGCCCTGCAAAGCGCTTAACGTAAACACAGCAAGTCATGTGACTTGGTAATAACACTTTTCATTGGTTCATTTCACTTTTGGTTTCCTAATGATGTAAGACTAGGTCATATAATCTAAAATGAACACTTTTGATTGGTTGAGAACTCTTGTTTTTCCCAAATGATGAAAATCCCTCCTTCTTTCCTCACTCTGACTTTCATCATTGTGAGAGAAAGACCCTTTGTGATCACTGAGCAATGGCTTCTTTAGTAGCTTCAGCTGGTGCTTCCCCACCACCTCCACCACATCCAAGGAAGAGTGGACCACCTGCTCAAGTTATAATTCAACAAGAAGAGGAAGAAGAGGAACAGGACGACGAGCACGAAGAGAGGCAGTTTTTGCCTGAGCAGCCCAGGACGTCTCACCGGAAAGAAAACTTCATTTGGCAATTTTTTAAAATTCCCAAAGGTCAGAAAAAAGTAAATGCAAGATACGTAACTTGCCTTATATGTCAAGATAGACTGTCCAGAGGAACCGAGAAAAAATACAGTTTCGGAAACTACACAATGCATCGCCATATGACTAGGTGGCATCCTAACAACTACAGTGCTGCACAGTTTCGGAACGACCTAGATAATCTCCCTATTATGGCCAGAAGATCTGTTGTACCGGAAGTAACGGGACCAGAGGGCAGGGAGATGGTGCCAAATATACAAATGAAATTTGGTGAAGTAAAACACATCTGCGTATTTTGCGATGGATTCATTTCCTACGGAGAAAGAAGCATCACTCTGATCAACAGAGCTATTGACTATCATATGCAAGTTTGTACGAAACGCCCAAAATAATAAATACTTCTTTTTTTGTTTTGTTGCTCCTGTTGAGCCCTTTACAATGAATCGTTTTCATTGCCCCCTCCAAGAAAAACCCAAAAAAATATAAAACTGTTCAGAAAAATTCAAAAAAAGTAAAAAAATGTTCCGAAAAAGAATAAAAAAAATATAAAACAACAAAAACAATAAAAAAAAAAGTTCTTTTCAGAACTACCTCCCCGTTATTAAAAAATTGGTACAATATTTGGAACTGTGCCAACCTCTATTTCTCTTAGTTCGCTTCCCAGTTCGCTCGCCGGTACGCGAACCGGAAGCGAACCAAAAACAGTAAGTATAAGGGAAGGAAACAGACACTTATGTTAAAAGAAAGACAGCTATAGGGGAGTAAACTAGAGATACTATTACCCGTAATCCACTGCTGATGATGTCACATATTACATCATTCATGACATGCTCAGTGACATCATCAGCAGAGGATTGCGGGTTTTTTGGCAAAGTGCCTTATCCACGGTTTAATAACGCTGCCTTTTGCTTTATATAAGTTTTCAAATTGTATGAAATATATACCAATAGGTCGTTATGAACCTTTAGGTAGTGCTTTTCTTCATGAGGTCAGGTCGCTTCCATACACATACAGATGTTTCAAAGATGATCAAGAAGTTTATCTGAATGGAGAGGAATGCACTGAGACGCCAGATCATTCACTAATGTGTAGGCACATACAGTTACACGGTTCATGCAACAAACACCGACCAAATATGGCTTGCGTGTTGCAAGGCACGCCAGTTCCTGCTATCATCCCCACGTTCAAGTTGTTGGAAAATGGTAGTTATTTGATGCTCAATAATGAAGATTGTTCTGAGTTAATTAAAAGTATTCCTTTTATCGTAACAGTAAGTGAACGGGTTATTTGCTGCAGAAATGTTCTATTTCCTCCCACACATGAACATAGGGAGTTTTCAATCTGGCCACAAATACCAACCTTGGGACAGATTTCAACGGCATGGCAAGAATAAGAGCTCTTTTGTCTCAGAGAGAGGTGGCCTTGAGTTCGGCCCGTGAAACTTTCGTGCTTCACATAGCGAACACCCGTACAGAGGTGCAGACCCTTTTCAATTCAGATTTGCCTTTCAATTTCAGCAAGATGGTTCCGACTATCTTTAACGCATCCTCCACAAAGGCCCTGGCGCACTTTTTTAAAGTTGTTACCAGTGGTCTCGTGACTTCATTTGAGAAAATCTTTGGAGTCATCCCTGCTTCCTTTCATTCTATTTTCTCCACTCTGGTTCGTGAATTGGCATTTTTACTTGCATTACCAGCGGACGCTCTTGTGCTTTTTTACATTTTTAAATATGGATGTCCCTCCTATGCAACCTCCCACCCTGCAGCTGCTGACACTGTTCCGCAATCGCATGCTAGAATATTATGGCACAATGCCGTTGGCGATATTAAGCACGGCATATGGATTATCTTTTCGATTCTCCTACTTCACCTGTGTCCAGCCTGTATTTCACTGCCTGACCTGTGATTTCGATTGGGCCATTGATTTGTGTCTCTGCGGACCGGTTTCTCCTGACGTCGACTTTAATCAGCTGATGACTCCTATCATTACTCACGAGTTGGTTTGTCCTGGCGAAAGGATTATGGCTGTGGCATTGATGCATGGACTACTTGGTCCCTGGAATTTACTGGCGGCAGCACAGTCTTTCTTGGAACAGAGCTTTCTTGAAAACCCACCGAGCTGTCCTCTGATGGTGATAGAGGATCCGGTGCTGGGAGAGCACGTATGTTCTTTTCCGCTTTTAAATTGGATGGCTGAACTGTTTTCGGATGAAGACGGTGACTTCCTATTGGAGGCTGTTGCAGCTTATTTTGCATACACAGTTATGTCATAGACCTTTTTCATGTTTGATATGCTGAGTACTAGCATTTCATTGACAATTCATTGACTTATTTGTCAAGTTTTTATTATTTACCTTGCCTATTGGCTTAAGACTCGATAAAGTACTTGGCTGTTTTATTTTTCTTTAGCATTACATTTTCCTAGTTTTTAATGCTTTACCTTGCGGACCGTCCACATATAAACTTGCAATCTGCTCTCATGAGATGGCACTTCTATTATCTTATTCAGTTCGTTTCCGGATCATGGGGAGGTGTCATCTAGGTCCTGGATATCTTTACACCGTGTTAAGTTAGCATGGGCTCATTACCGGTTTAAACGCCATTTTTCCTTTTTTGCAACTTCTGCACACGACACTTAGTTGTTGCTTTAGCTTTCCACCTAGTAGTTCATCGTGGTTTACATGAGAATAATATGTTATTGCTCTACTATCTGCTTTGCTTGTTAAACTATATCTGTACAGCGAGTGCTAAAGTTTCAAGAACAACACGATACAGAATTGTTATGAGGTCTGATCTCCACGACTTCATACTCATAACATAAGTGCAACTTCTGCCAATTCTGGGCATGAGGCGGGTTTTATATTGCTTTGCCGAACACACATACACAACAGTTGATGCGGTTCACATGAAGAGAGAGCTGGTGTATGCTGATGTGATTCCTTCAAATCTAAGACACTAAAGTATGGGCACGCCCTAAACCAACACAAAGAGACCTTCTTAGCAAATAATATAATATGTGTATTAGGGAGGGTGAGATATAAGCAGCCGCGGGCCGTGGAGGGAGTTACGGTGAGGCAGGGAGGCGGGGAGGGGGAGAAGCAGGGTGGAGCCCTCTCTACCTTGCCCCTCCCCCTCCCCACCTCCCTGCCCCACCGTAACTCCCTCCACGGCCCGCGGCTGCTTATAAGTGTTGCTAACTCTTATTCATTTACAGCATGTTAACATACTGTCACCATTCGCTTTTTATGTACTAGTAACTATGCTGGTAATTTTGCTACTGATAATATGTGTACTTGTATTCTCCACCCTGCTTCTCCCCCTCCCCGCCTCCCTGCCTCACCGTAACTCCCTCCACGGCCCGCGGCTGCTTATAAGTGTTGCTAACTCTTATTCATTTACAGCATGTTAACATACTATCACCATTCGCTTTTTATGTACTAGTAACTATGCTGGTAATTTTGCTACTGATAATATGTGTACTTGTATTATCTAAGATACTACGCCTGAGAAGACGGCATTAGTAAATAAACATTTCAAATACACATGTGTTCTTCTTAACTCCATGTTCTGGTTTCTAAGAAATATATAACGACCGACTGTTCATGAGTTCCACGTATCCTGAGGTACTATAAGTTCATATTCTGGATTGTCTAAACATTGAGAGTTTGTTATATCCAATGTGACACTGTACCTAGCTTGCTAAGGAGTTTTTGATTACTAGCGTGAGTTTTGGGACAGCCTAATTCGCCGAGGTTCCAATCCTCTGTCCACAGTTCTGTGTGAGAACAGAAACCCTGCGACAGGGGCACCCCCGACCCTTGCTGGAGCTTCATCACACTTGCGATACAACTCCAGTAATGCGCCACCTTTACGGCACAGATACATCACGCATCTGTGCTGTTTTTGCCCCATGATGCGCCGCATTGTAAATGCAGCACACCATAGGTGACGGAACAGCGGCACAGAATGACTAACACATCCCTGGTGATGCGCCAGTCATCATAAATGTATCCCTATGCTTCTTATCTTGTTAGAGATGAACCGCCATATGTATCATCAAAGTTTTTTGCATTTCCTAAATAGCGAACTTTAAGGAATAAATAGCGATTCTTTACCATTCCTAGTTTGCGATTAGCTATTTGCTAATTACAAATTACCCATTCATTTCCTTCATTTCCATAGGGCGGTTGGACTCACTTTTAGCTCGAACGGCTGAATGGATTTCCACGAAACTTGGCAAAATTGTAGGGACTGGTAGCCCGATGTGCCTTTGCTATGTCTCAAGATATATGCTCCAGTGGTTTTTACGAAAATTAACTTTGAAAAATATATATTGGGCTACATTGGCCTATATATATGTTGGAGCCCAAATGTAGCCCAATGTAGCCCAATGAAGCCCAATGTAGCCCAATGTAGCCCAAAGATGGCCGCCAGACACACAAAAAAACAAATGTAGCCCAAATATCAGCCAGATGTAGCCCAACTATAGCCCAGTGACAGAATGACCAATCAGCTTCGCAAACCTCCGTTACGCGAAGCGGAGCGCTGTTACAGATATATATCTTTTTTTGAACGTTAATTTCTCAAAATCCACTGGAGCACATATATTGAGACCTAGCAAAGGCACATCAGGCTACCAGTCCCTAATATTTTGCCAAGTTTCGTGCAAATCCATTCAGCCGTTCGATTATTATTATTATTATTTTTTTTTGCCCCGCGGGGCCCTTTTAAAACCTCCACATCAAACCTAGGGGGTCAGCGAGGATCTACTATGCCCCCTTATAGTTATTTCCCCCTTTGTTTTGACCTCCTCTTGTCTCTCGATCCTACCGAGAGACAAGATGGCGGCCGCTACGGACTTTTTGGAATGTTGACAGACGCCGGAGAACCAATCAGCTTCGCTTCACAAAGCTCCGTTGCGCGAAAAGTACGCGTCCTGGGACGCTGCCAGGTCCGCTGTTACAGATATATATCTTTTTTTAAACGTTAATTTCTCAAAATCCACTGGAGCACATATATTGAGACCTACAAAAGGCACATCGGGCTACCAGTCCCTACAATTTTGCCAAGTTTCGTGCAAATCCATTCAGCCGTTCGGGCTAAAAGTGAGGCCAACCGCCCTATGGAAAACTCAATGTTAAAAACACGTTTTGGGACCCCCCTTTTTTCTCGGCCCCCCCTTGACGAACCCCCCCCAAATTTTCAAGGGCTGCTCAGAAAGAAAATGTGCCATTTTCCTGAAAATTTCAGCCAATTCCGTCCACAAACGCCAAAGTTATTAGACATAGAATTTTCAAAAATCCCATAGAGAAAAAATCCTAACTATATATACCTACTGGCGACCGCCAGTAGGTAATATATATATATATATATATATATATATATATATATATATATATATATATATATTACCTACTGGCGGTAGGTAATATATATATATATATATATATATTACCTACTGGCGGTCGCCAGTAGGTATATATAGTTAGGATTTTTTCTCTATGGGATTTTTGAAAATTCTATGTCTAATAACTTTAGCGTTTGTGGACGGAATTGGCTGAAATTTTCAGGAAAATTGAACATTTTGTTTCTGAGCAGCTCCTGAAAATTTGGGGGGGGTTCGTCAAGGGGGGGCCGAGATAAAAGGGGGGTCCCAAAACGCGTTTTTCCCATGTTAATTTCCATAGGGCGGTTGGCCTCACTTTTAGCCCGAACGGCTGAATGGATTTGCACGAAACTTGGCAAAATTGTAGGGACTGGTAGCCCGATTTGCCTTTGATAGGTCTCAATATATGTGCTCCAGTGGATTTTGAGAAATTAACGTTCAAAATAAGATATATATCTGTAAGCGCGCTCTGGGCAGCGCTCCGGTTCGCGTACTTGACGCGTAACGGAACTTCGCGTAGCGAAGCTGATTGGCTCTCCGGTGTCTGTCAACATTCCAAACAGTCCGTAGCGGCCGCCCTCTTGTCTCTCGGTAGGATCGAGAGACAAGAGGAGGCCAAAGCGAAGGGGCAAATGACCATAAGGGGGCATAGTAGATCCTCCCTGACCCCCTAGGTTTGATGTAGAGGCTTTAAAAGGGCCCCGCAGGGCAAAAAAAAAAAAAAAAAACATTTGTTTTTTTGCGTGGGGAGCGCCCGGTCCGCGAACCGGGAAGCGGTCTGGGGAGCGTACTATAAGGAAAAAAGAATGATAGACTTTTCAAATATTGTATGTTAATTGATTGTTTGTTTTGTTGATTATTTTTTAATTTCTTTATTTTTTAAGCAATTATTTATTATTGTGATTGTGTTTCAAAATTTAATAAAATGTCTAACATTTCACTGTCTGAAATGTCGTTATTTTCATTGAACATAGCTTGTAATGTTTGAGTGTGTAAAATGTCCTCATTTTCAAGGAGGACATCTACTGCTTGCACACATTGCAGTAGTTCTTGGTCCCAAGTTTCATCCATAAATTCTATATAATTTGGATCAATTATTTCTTGGTTGCTCTCTTGCAGGACAATTTGAAATGAAACTTTCTGTTCGCCTTCCATTTTGCCTGAAATTTGGATAAAAAAAAATATATTAGTACAGATAGGGCACTGTTGGGATTAATTTTAGATAGGCAGTTTTTATCAGTGAATTTATCTTTGGGCAGTGTATAGTATCAGAGTGGAAGTAGGAATATAAAAAAGTGTATGTGATTTAACGTAAGTAAATTCATAATTATACAAGAGAAACCTAACTCCATCCATAACTATAACAGAGAAGTCTATCTAAATCTATAACTACTACAGAGGGATAGTATATAACTATCAGAAAAAGTTTACCATATTAACTTATAGTGCACAATATACTTCAGTTTTTAAAATAACAACTTACCTTTACAAAGAAGTTGAAGTGATTAGTGAAAATCCAATTGAAATGTACACCAGGAAGTAGTAGTCAAAATGGCTGTGTTCCCTTCTCTTCCTTTAAATATATTCAGGTATATAACGAATCAAATGTCAGGTAAAAAAAGTAGAAAATGAAAGTAACATTTTCATTGGTTGTCAATTCCAACACTTCAGATGTGTTCTGTGAAGTAATTTACCTCACGGTATTTAGAAAGGTCTACAGGCTAAATGGCTAAATGGAATTTGAATCAAATTTGTGAAAATGGTAGGGATTGGTATGTAGTATGAGCTAATCTATATTTGGTGAAAGTGTCTCCAGTCGTTTTTCTGTAAATTACTTTCCCACCTTTTTTGATGGAGCGCTTCCCGGGGAGCGCCCCAGTACGCGAACTGGCGAGCGCCCCGGTACGCGAACCTGAAGCGTTACGGGAGTCCACCATTTTGTGTTTCGGTCGAATTAAGATACAAGATGGAGGGCACATAATGTTCAGAATGGGTAGAAGGGGACACGGTAGACGTATTTTGACCCCCTAGGTTTTCTGAGGATGGCTGAGGAGGCCCATATGTGCGAAAAAAACAACATTTTTTTAAAAAAATTTGCGCGGGTAGCTTCCGGTTCGCGTACCGGGTAGCGCTCCGGGGAGCGTACTTTGTTGAAAATTAGTGAAAAAAGTTAGAGTAAAATAATAATTGTGAGTGATCAGATGTAGGGTAGCTCTGAGAAGAGCTTTTGGGTTTATGGTACATTTAGGTACTTATAAGTAGGTACCAATGCACAGTCTTAAATTCAGAATGAAAACTCTGTTCCCTTCATCTGAGAAGTGAACTCCATCTCCTCTGTAGATATCTTGCATGTAGTAACGCAAGTTATTGTTGTACACGGAGCCCATTCCATGGTCTCTCATGTAAGCTGAAACAGATTTGTTTACATGCTTCCTCGACTTCTCAATTTGTGGACAAAATTGGTTCGACCACCTCCATTTCTGTCTTTGGCATATATTTGAATATACCAAGGCAGTTTGAGGAAAAAGTGCCATTAATTGCTCAAAGGTGTCCTTTAAAAGCATTTCCAGACCTACCCCAGTCAAAGTGCCCAAATCATTACCTCCACAGTGCACAATTAACAGGTCAGGTTTTGGCAAATGCATAAAGGTTTTCACCAATGGTATCAATTGGTGACATTTTAATCCTCTGTGGCCAAACCACTTAATTTCCACATCTTGTAAATTGAGGTTAGGTAAATTTCTGTTCTCAGCATACCTCTGAGCCCAATAGATGTAACTATGTCCAACAATCCAGACAGAAAACATGGTGAGAGAAGGTTCTGCTGCAGTCAGATGAAGTGTGGCAATGAAATGGCAGTTGAAAAAATAAGAGTTTAAAATGAAAAAAAATGTGGAGTTTCTGTGTTAATGAAGCAGTAACAGTGATTGGTGGATTTTGATTGCTGAAAACAGAAAGTTAGGGTGCATGGATGAGTTCTTTGAAAGATGTATTTTGAATGGTCAATAAAAAATCATTAAATGAAAGATTGCACTGGATATGCAGGTGCACTGAGAGTTCAGAGTTCAATTGAAACATTGTTGTGTGAACTTGCAAACACCAGAGGTCTTCCAGGAGGTGGTTGCTATGCAAAAAAGGCAGAGAGGGCAGAGGGGGGAAGGGTTTTGATTTGAAAAAAGTGAGGGAAGAGTTTTGATTGGGTGACATGAGAGATATGTGTGATGAATTACAGCATTTCTGTGCTTTCTATAGCTGCAGCCTCTGGAGTGCATACCCTTTGTTCTGCTGAAGACAAATTGGTGTATTTCTGAGACTGTTTTGAAACTCATAAAGTATTTGCTAAGGTGAGAAAAGATTTATTTAATTTAGATAGAGAATAGTGTGTTTAAAGGAGAAAATTATGAAGGAAGTTGTGTTTTTAAAATGTTGCTTTGTCTCAAGTGTTTTACAAATAGATTATGTTTCTTTGAGAAATTGTAATGGGAGAAAATGTGAAGTATTAGTACTGACAGGGTGTTTTTGTGCATAGGAGCTGTGCAGTGTTTTCAAATTATGACTTGAAAATCGTTTTTGAGGAAAAGGAATGCTTTTAAAATTTATGACAAGGAAATAATGGTGTATGCTTCTTTATAAGGCATTTGAGTGTCTCTGATGTTATTTTTCCCATTTTAATTTAAGACCTTTCTCCGTGGGGCAAATTCCTTGTAAACATGCTCGCACCTGTGCTTGGCAAATTTAGATTTTGAGTCTTTGAGTTACATAGCCGTGTTAAAAGTGACCCAAAAATGCTGCAAAGGCAATCAAAAAACGCTTTCATGTGTCTTAAGGACATTTTCAGTCATTTCCCCATGTGCAGTGTTTTCAAATTATGACTTGAAAATCGTTTTTGAGGAAAAGGAATGCTTTTAAAATTTATGACAAGGAAATAATGGTGTCTGCTTATTTATAAGGCATTTGAGTGTCTCTGATGTTATTTTTCCCATTTTAATTTAAGACCTTTCCCCGTGGTGCAAATTCCTTGTAAATATGCTCGCACCTGTGCTTGTCAAATTTAGATTTTGAGTCTTTGAGTTACATAGCCATGTTAAAAGTGACCCAAAAATGCTGCAAAGGCAATCAAAAAACGCTTTCATGTGTCTTAAGGACATTTTCAGTCATTTCCCCATGTGCAGTGTTTTCAAATTATGACTTGAAAATCGTTTTTGAGGAAAAGGAATGCTTTTAAAATTTATGACAAGGAAATAATGGTGTCTGCTTCTTTATAAGGCATTTGAGTGTCTCTGATGTTATTTTTCGCATTTTAATTTAAGACCTTTCTCCGTGGGCCAAATTCCTTGTAAATATGCTCGCACCTGTGCTTGGCAAATTTAGATTTTGAGTCTTTGAGTTACATAGCCATGTTAAAAGTAACCCAAAAATGCTGCAAAGGCAATCAAAAAACGCTTTCATGTGTCTTAAGGACATTTTCAGTCATTTCCCCATGTGCAGTGTTTTCAAATTATGACTTGAAAATCGTTTTTGAGGAAAAGGAATACTTTTAAAATTTATGACAAGGAAATAATGGTGTCTGCTTCTTTATAAGGCATTTGAGTGTCTCTGATGTTATTTTTCCCATTTTAATTTAAGACCTTTCCCCGTGGTGCAAATTCCTTGTAAATATGCTCGCACCTGTGCTTGGCAAATTTAGATTTTGAGTCTTTGAGTTACATAGCCATGTTAAAAGTGACCCAAAAATGCTGCAAAGGCAATCAAAAAACGCTTTCATGTGTCTTAAGGACATTTTAAGTCATTTCCCCATGTGCAGTGTTTTCAAATTATGACTTGAAAATTGTTTTTGAGGAAAAGGAATGCTTTTAAAATTTATGACAAGGAAATAATGGTGTCTGCTTATTTATAAGGCATTTGAGTGTCTCTGATGTTATTTTTCCCATTTTAATTTAAGACCTTTCCCCGTGGTGCAAATTCCTTGTAAATATGTTCGCACCTGTGCTTGTCAAATTTAGATTTTGAGTCTTTGAGTTACATAGCCATGTTAAAAGTGACCCAAAAATGCTGCAAAGGCAATCAAAAAATGCTTTCATGTGTCTTAAGGACATTTTCAGTCATTTCCCCATGTGCAGTGTTTTCAAATTATGACTTGAAAATCGTTTTTGAGGAAAAGGAATGCTTTTAAAATTTATGACAAGGAAATAATGGTGTCTGCTTCTTTATAAGGCATTTGAGTGTCTCTGATGTTATTTTTCCCATTTTAATTTAAGACCTTTCTCCGTGGGCCAAATTCCTTGTAAATATGCTCGCACCTGTGCTTGGCAAATTTAGATTTTGAGTCTTTGAGTTACATAGCCATGTTAAAAGTGACCCAAAAATGCTGCAAAGGCAATCAGAAAACGCTTTCATGTGTCTTAAGGACATTTTCAGTCATTTCCCCATGTGCAGTGTTTTCAAATTATGACTTGAAAATCGTTTTTGAGGAAAAGGAATGCTTTTAAAATTTATGACAAGGAAATAATGGTGTCTGCTTCTTTATAAGGCATTTGAGTGTCTCTGATGTTATTTTTCCCATTTTAATTTAAGACCTTTCCCCGTGGTGCAAATTCCTTGTAAACATGCTCGCACCTGTGCTTGGCAAATTTAGATTTTGAGTCTTTGAGTTACATAGCCATGTTAAAAGTGACCCAAAAATGCTGCAAAGGCAATCAAAAAACGCTTTCATGTGTCTTAAGGACATTTTAAGTCATTTCCCCATGTGCAGTGTTTTCAAATTATGACTTGAAAATTGTTTTTGAGGAAAAGGAATGCTTTTAAAAATTATGACAAGGAAATAATGGTGTCTGCTTCTTTATAAGGCATTTGAGTGTCTCTGATGTTATTTTTCCCATTTTAATTTAAGACCTTTCCCCGTGGTGCAAATTCCTTGTAAATATGCTCGCACCTGTGCTTGGCAAATTTAGATTTTGAGTCTTTGAGTTACATAGCCATGTTAAAAGTGACCCAAAAATGCTGCAAAGGCAATCAAAAAACGCTTTCATGTGTCTTAAGGACATTTTAAGTCATTTCCCCATGTGCAGTGTTTTCAAATTATGACTTGAAAATCGTTTTTGAGGAAAAGGAATGCTTTTAAAATTTATGACAAGGAAATAATGGTGTCTGCTTCTTTATAAGGCATTTGAGTGTCTCTGATGTTATTTTTCCCATTTTAATTTAAGACCTTTCCCCGTGGTGCAAATTCCTTGTAAATATGCTCGCACCTGTGCTTGGCAAATTTAGATTTTGAGTCTTTGAGTTACATAGCCATGTTAAAAGTGACCCAAAAATGCTGCAAAGGCAATCAAAAAACGCTTTCATGTGTCTTAAGGACATTTTAAGTCATTTCCCCATGTGCAGTGTTTTCAAATTATGACTTGAAAATTGTTTTTGAGGAAAAGGAATGCTTTTAAAATTTATGACAAGGAAATAATGGTGTCTGCTTCTTTATAAGGCATTTGAGTGTCTCTGATGTTATTTTTCCCATTTTAATTTAAGACCTTTCCCCGTGGTGCAAATTCCTTGTAAATATGCTCGCACCTGTGCTTGGCAAATTTAGATTTTGAGTCTTTGAGTTACATAGCCATGTTAAAAGTGACCCAAAAATGCTGCAAAGGCAATCAAAAAACGCTTTCATGTGTCTTAAGGACATTTTCAGTCATTTCCCCATGTGCAGTGTTTTCAAATTATGACTTGAAAATCGTTTTTGAGGAAAAGGAATGCTTTTAAAATTTATGACAAGGAAATAATGGTGTCTGCTTCTTTATAAGGCATTTGAGTGTCTCTGATGTTATTTTTCCCATTTTAATTTAAGACCTTTCTCCGTGGGGCAAATTCCTTGTAAATATGCTCGCAGCTGTGCTTGGCAAATTTAGATTTTGAGTCTTTGAGTTACATAGCCATGTTAAAAGTGACCCAAAAATGTTGAAGAGAAATGAAATGAAGAAGCAGACACCATTATTTCCTTGTCATAAATTTTAAAAGCATTCCTTTTCCTCACAAACGATTTTAATTTCATTTTAAGTCATTTCCCCATGAATGTAGGTATACAATTGATTTATATGTTGTGTTTAAAAACGTTTTTTGAAATCAATTACATTTCTGGATATGTACTGCTAGAGCTTCATGCACCTTAAACAAACCTCTGGATAGGCTACACCTTATCGTCATCCTGAATTAATCATTTAAAATGCTAGGGACAGATTTATAATAGGTGTATGCCTCTTTTGCGCCACTGTGCGTCACTTTTGTGACGCAGTGGCGGTGCAAAAGATTTGCTATGTGGCGACAAAATTACAAATTGATGCATCTAGGCAGATGTGTCATGCTGTAAAAAACCTGTGCCACATGAAACCGATGCAGCAGTGATGCAAAAGATGCACCATGTTGCAAGACAGGCCTCACTTCATCTCCAACAAGATAAGAAGCTGAGTCTTCTGTAAATGTGAAAATTGTTGTATACACTGCTCAACTTCTGTGTACTCTTTGATATGCTAGACTCCATCTGCACTATGAGGTACCTAAGCAAAGGAAACACAGTTGATGTAATTGTAAAATGAGGAAAAGAAACTCCACATTTTTCAATTACATCACCTGTGTTTCTTAAGTTTACGAATGACATTGTGCAGATGAAGTTAAGGTCTGTCCACGGACAGAAAAGAGGTCTGGCCTTTGTTCAAGAGTGAAGTGCACATGACTTACTTCATTAGTAGGCCTTCACATGTATTATCTCCTCTGTATTCTTCAACAAGCGTAAATTTGATCTGCAACCCTGAGTAGGCCTCACCTTAAACAAACCTCTGGATAGGCCACACCTTATCGTCATCCTGAATCAATCATTTAACATGTTAGGGACATATTTATGATAGCCGTGTGCCTCTTTTGCGCTGCTGTGCGTCACTTTTGTGACGCAGCGGTGGTGCAAAAGATTTGCTATGTGGCGACATATTTAAAAATTGATGCATCTAGGCAGATGTGTCATGCTGTAAAGTCCTGTGCCACATGAAACCTGCGTCAGTTTTCATATAGGTGTTTTGTTGCAAGGTATGCATTAATTTGCAAGAAAGCCCTGTAAAACTAACACAGTGAAATTTAGAAGATTTCACTGAGTAAGCTTTATAGCATTGCTGAATCAAATGCTTATGCCTGTTTGAAACAGGCATAAGAAGTGATGCACCATGCAATGTGAGGGTTCCTCCTGTGCATTGCAGTAGACATGTCGCGCTTATGACGTGATTCCTGCAATGTGCTGCTTTTGTGGCACAGATGTGTGACGCATCTGTGCTGTTTTTGCTCAATGGTGCTCCACATTGTAAATTCGGCACACTATGGCTGGCAGAGCAGCGGTGCACATTAACTGGTGCATCCGTGGGGATGCGCCATTTAGCATAAATCTGCCCCTGTACATTTAAGTATGAGCAGGGGACACAGAGTCGGTGAGGCTTATCCAAGGTTAAGAAGAGATGAGTCATGTTCACTGAAAACTTGGACATAGGCTTCACTTCCTCAGCATCGCTGGACATGGCTAAATAATAGCTGCAAAATGTTACTCTTGTTAAACAATTTTACTATTATAATCTCTGAGATTTGTCTCTTACTCTGCAACATCTCATTGTTGTTCTCTTTCTTTAAAGATAACGACAACATCAACCATGAGTGACAATCAGCAATCAGTTGATTATGACATTATCATTGAACTTGTAATTGAAACGTCAGTGGAAGTAGATCCCTTGGATGATTTAAATTCTCAGGATGATGAAGAAAATGATGAGGATGCCGATTTGTCAGAATTGTATGATATAGGGTGGGAAGCTGACGTGCTTGAGCCTATGGAACTATAAACATATAAAAATGTATAATAAATGAAAAGTAAAAATGTAAACCGTTTCATTTAAAAATAAAGACACCTTCAAAAACAGGTTATGTGTAGTGTCTTCAATAAAATATTAAAATATGCTCATAAAATTAGATCAGATTCACATATAAAACAGCACAGGTAAAATGAATATGAATTCCATTTCTTTTCTGCTATTACTGTATTCTAAATTTGCCAAGCACTAAAAAATATTCTATGTAAAAATGTGAAGTAGTGTGTTAAGTTTTTGATGACTGTTATTGATTTACTGTTTGGTAATAGTGGTTAATAACATTTTTTATTATATTTTACCACAGATTCAACTGCAGATCATTTCAAGATTTCAGCATGCCAACCAAGGATAGACTTAGAAAGGCTGCAAAACGTCAAAGACAGCAGGTCCATGAAATAATGCAGCAGTCCTCTACCAAAAAAACTTGTCAAGTCACCAAGAAAGCACCGGGTAAGACCACAAAAACATTCATAAGAAATATTTGTAGTAAAAAAAGTATTACTACAGAAAATGTTTCAGTCCAGAAAAAGAGAAGCAATTTAAACGGAAAGGAAAGGCCAATCAAAAATGTTACTGCTAGAGCAAGAGATAACTCTGTGCATGATAGTAGAAGGAAACAACAGTTTAGGGACATTCGTAAATGAATGTTCCGCAACAGGATAATTGGCAATTTGTTAAAAAATATTAAGAAAGGTCAACAGAAAGTGTTTTTTTATAAGAGAAAAAGTTGAGAAAGTTATTGATCAGGCATTTGAAATTAAACGAAAGTTATTTATTTTGATAATCAATAGAATTAGTAAGCTAAACAAGGCAATTTATGATTTCAAAAGAAATAGTAGATGGAAGAGAATAGTTAATCGTAGTAATTTTTGTGAAGTTTTTTCCGGAGAATGGATGCATAGTTCAAGATGTGAGGCATTTTTTAATGAGGAGAGTTATTTACAGGATAATGATTTGGTGCATGCAGTTGACACCAATGGTCGAGCTTATGAGGTGAAAGATGGTTGTCCAGTTGAAAAAGAAAAACTTGTGACAACAGAGACAGAAGAGGTGTTAGGTAATGAGGTTTTAGGAAGACGTCCTAAGGGTCCTGTGTACACCTGGAAGTGTAGTAGTATTTGCAGTGTGCGACAGGATTCCATCAATTTGCTTTGTGATTTTGTACGGACATTTAATAAGAAAAGTTTGAAGCAGAAAATGAAGTTGTTGCAAGAATTAGATCCTTGCAGAGTGAGAGAAGTGACAGGTTTGCATGGTCATTCACTGGCTTGTCTTTCCAGGAGAGTATGCCAGAGTGTTTTTCATCATTTCAGGATGCTAGCAGTGCATCATAATAAAGTGAGGAAATTAGTTAGAATGTTGTATTATGCTAAGAGTCCAGCAGTTATGCTTAAACAATTATGCGCTGCTCTTTTGCATGGTTCTGAAATAGATGTGAAGAATATGTGTGAAGAAATTGAGTTTTGTTACTTTGGAAGTAAAGAGGAGAATGTTGAAATTGACCCACAAGAAGAGGGTAATGTGGAAGATAGTGTACAGGTTTCCAGTACAGATAATTTTCAGAAGGAAATTGCCACGTTTCAGGTGAAATCAAGTGAGAGGCCTAATTTCACTTGTGTGTGTTGTCGACGCACTTATTATAAGAATCAGACTAAGTTAGTGGATTTATATGCAAAAAGTGAAAGGGAAAATAATAGTGAATGGAAGGATTTTGCAACATACTTGATGGTAGAAAATTGTTTTGATTTGGGATTGGATCAACTTGTGTGTACTTGTTGTTGTAATAAATTAAATCAAAACCAGATGCCTGCTAGAGCGGTTCATAATAATCTGGAATTGGTTGGGATTCCTTCTGAATTGAAGGATTTAAATACTTATGAATCTATTTTGATTCAAAGTATCCATCCCTTTCAGGCTATTGTAAGAATGGAGCCAAAGACAGGGAAATTGCCTCCATCAGATTTACAGAGAGGATTAAAGGGAAGAGTTGTTTATTTGCCTCTAGATTTGAAGAAAAACATTAACACAATTGGAGTAGAAAAAGTGGAAGAGGACCCTCTGGTTATCTTAGTTAATGGGGTTCCGACAAAGAATAAGAAAATATGGCAAGATTTAGTGGATGTTAGGAAAGTCAAAAAGGCAACATTGTATTTGAAAAAAAATAATAAGTACTATAAGAATATATATGTTGCAGAAGAGGAAGTAAGTGAGGAAGAGGATAGCGATTTGTGTGCTGGTCAAATTGAGAAAGTAGAACCCTCTACTAGTGAAGAAATATATGAACATTATAGTGTTCATCCTTTGCATTCCAAGGAAGTCATGGGGAATGCTATTGAGTTGTTTCAAATGAAACAAGCCAAAGGGAGTCCCATTAGTGTTTGGGAGGAAAGTTTGGAAGCTCGGTGTTTCCCACAGCTTTTTCCAACAGGTCAGGGAGGAAGATATGATGAGCGACCTCATCAAATTCCTGCTTCTGAATACCGGACTTTGCGATTGTATGCAGGAGATGCTAGGTTTCGACAATGTATTCCCTATTTGTTTCATCTCCTGTTTGAAAGCGATCTGTCTGGACTGTCATATGCAGTGAACCACATCTTGAAAAGTGGTATACACATGCAAAACATCTCGGCAAGTGACTTTATGGATAAAGTCAATGTCCAAGACAGTATTTTGGATTCTCACCTGATTAATCTCATGGCGTGTCAGCGTGGTACTAATGAGTACTGGTACCGTCGTCATGGTGATTTAAAATGTATGCTGAGGAACTTAGGAACTCCCACATGGTTCCTCACTCTGAGCTGTGCCGAGTATGGCTGGGAAGACTTACTTGAATTTCTACGAGAGGCAAATGGAAACATCGAAAACATCGAATTCAAGACACCCGGAGAACTGTGCTCTTTGGATCCAGTCAATGTATGCCGGTACTTCAATCATAGATTTGAAGCTATGATGTCTTTCATCATGAATAAGAAGAATCCACCTCTTGGAGAGGTGTTGGATTTCTTCTGGAGAAAGGAGTACCAAGCAAGAGGTGCTCCTCACATACATATGCTGTTGTGGATCAAGGATGCACCTAAATTTGGAACAGATCCAGAAGACTCAGTGATGAGTTTCATACAACAGTATTCTATGTGTGCTGTTCCAAACGCAAAGGAGAAGAAAAGCCTAAGAGAAAAAGTTCTACGTTTCCAAAGCCATCGTTGTGGAAAGTACTGTCGTCGTAAATTCCGAAACAAGGACAAGTTCTACACCAAATGTCGTTTCGGCTTTCCACGACCGGTGATTTCTAAAGGAAGAGTAAACAGTTTGATGTCTTCGCTGCGACATAATGTGATGAAGACATCACCTAAAAACACATACAATTTGAAGAGGAACGAAGAGTCCAAGTACATCAACGACTACAACCCAGTGATTTTGTCCATGTGGAATGCTAACATGGATATACAGTTTGTGGCTGATAACTGTATGGCTGTGGCTCGGTATGTGACATCTTACATCACCAAAAAAGAAAAGACAGAATTGAAGGATATGTGGGAGGACATTTCCCATGAAAAGAGCCTCAGTAAGAAGTTGTACAGTTTCAGTCTGAAGATGTTGTCGCATCGAGAAATCGGAGCTTACGAATGTTCTGACCAGTTGTCTTCAGCAAGTCTCTATGCCAAATCTAGGAGTATCGTTTGGGCGAGTCTTGGTCTTGCTGCAACACGTAATCGAGTTCTGAAACCTGTGCGGGAAATTGAGTATTTGGCAGAAAAGGAGCCAAACAGTACCGACATTTTGAAGACCAACATGTTGGATACATATTATCCAAATCGAAGCAGTCACCTCGAGAATGTTTGTCTGTATGAGGTTCTACAAAATTACATATTCAAGAGGAACATCAAAGAAGATACTGAGAAAGGAGTGTATGCTGTAATTGGAAGTGAGGGATGTCTGGTCAAGCAAAGAAAATGCCACTTGGTAAACCATCGAAAATTGAGTGGCGAATCTCCTGAAAAAAAGGAGTTTTTCTATTTAGCACTTTTGCAACTTTTCAAGCCTTGGCGTGCAGAAGAGGAACTGCTTGGAGATTTCCTCTGTTACAAAGACTCTTTCACTGCCGCCAAGGAGACCATAGAATGTCCTGCTTTTTCTAAATATGTAGAAATGTTGAATGCGGAAATCGAGCAGGAAACAACGATTGCAGCCGAGATTGCCAGAGACAGTTCTCAGGACAGTCAGAGTTCTGCTTCATTGAGTCAGGATCCACTAGGAGGACCTGTTATCGAAAATGAAGCTGCCACTGCCATGAATGAAGTGGAAAGAGCCATGGCACATGCTCAGGAGGATGCAGTTAACTTAGAAGACTTGGAAAGACAACTCAACGTTGAGCAGAGGAAAATATATGACGAAGTTACCAAGCAAATTGATCATGGATTAAGTCATGAGAAGAAAGAGTGCTCATGTACGTCGTTGAAGCCTGTCCGACTGTACGTGAGTGGAGAAGCGGGAACTGGAAAAAGTTTCCTCATTAAAGCAATTTCATGTTATTTGCAGGAAAGGACTGAGTCATCGCTGTCTTGTGTTGTCACCGCTCCAACTGGACTGGCAGCACATAACA
The DNA here is from genome assembly GCF_964261635.1 of Lissotriton helveticus. Taxonomy (NCBI): domain Eukaryota; kingdom Metazoa; phylum Chordata; class Amphibia; order Caudata; family Salamandridae; genus Lissotriton; species Lissotriton helveticus. The sequence continues at coordinate 1,534,522,295 of NC_136057.1, forward strand.
TTAAAGGGATTACTTTACATCGTTTACTGATGCTGCCAGTGGAGCATGACAACAAATTACAATATCACAAGCTATCTGGAGATGCTTGTTGTGAAGTTTCAAGAATCTTGAGGAAAATGAAACTTCTTATCATTGACGAAGTAAGTATGGTTTCCAATGTCATGCTTGCCTTTGTACATTTGAGAATGCAAGAAGTTCTCAAAACAGAGTATGATGTGTTATTTGGTGGCAAACACATCATTGTTTTCGGAGACCTTCTGCAGCTGACACCAGTGAAAGGACAACCTGTGTTCAAAATGCTCACGCATGAAGATACCAGGAAGTGCCTAGGGAGCATTGGCAACGTCAATATATGGTTAAACTTCAATTATGCTGAACTGCATGAAAATATGCGTCAGGCGAAGGATGAAGTTTACAAGAATATTCTACAAGATGTTAGAATTGGAAAAGTGACCGAGCATGGGAAAGAAGCTTTACATGCACGATTACTGTCAAATTTATATCCAGAACAAGATGTTGTGCCTGAGAATATTTTTCAGAAAATTACTGAGAAGAAATCTGGAATATGTTTGATGCCAACTCTTGCAGAATGTGCCATCTTCAACAACAAAATGTTGCTTTTAGAAAAGCAAGAGATTGTGAAACTGGAAGCTATTGACAGAGTAGAGCATATGGGATCAACAATTATTTTGTCTGAGAATTTGAAAACAAAATTGGATTCATTAGAGAAGACTATATCTAAAACTGCAGGTTTTGAAAAGACTCTGAATGTGTGCTTAAACTGCCGTATAATTTTAAGAAGGAATTTACATGTTGAAAGAGGTCTGGTAAATGGATCAATGGGTAATGTTGTTGATTTTGTGAAATACAGAAATAGAGATGGAATTGAATTTTTAAAAATTAAATTTGATGGCATTGAGGAAGTACAGCTAATTGGTCGTTGTTCTGCTAGATTTTTGCTTGTAAAAGACTTATATGTTCGCCGTAAGCAGTTTCCTGTTTGCTTGGCATATGCGGTGACAATCCATAAATCGCAAGGTTTAAGTGTAGACAGTGCATTGGTGAATATTGGCAGTTCTGTGTTCAAGGAGGGTATGGCATATGTGGCATTGTCACGAGTTAGAACTTTATCGGGATTGTACTTGATTGAGTGTGATGTCACAAACATTTGTGCGGATCTAGATTGTGTTAAGGAATACAATAGGTTAAGAAGAGAGTATGCGCCACATTTGCCTCAATATCCTTTGTTTGAGAAACGTGTGGTAGGCCGGAAACGAAGAAATGTGACCAATACTAGGGAGGTTGTAGCAAAAAGACGAAAAGTCGATGAACCTGAAATTATAAGCAGAAACAAAAAGGATTCTGTTGAAGATGTTGTTGGTTTTCAATTTGAAAACAGTTCTGGTGTCAACTGCTATGCTAATGTAGTGGTTAATGTTTTGTTTTCTCTAGAAAATGTAAAAGAAGAGATTGTGGTCAATTCTGATCAAAGATTTTGCAGTTTGTTAAATTCTGTGTTAGAGAAATGTAGCACTGATAGAACAAAAATAGAAAGTGTGTCTGAAATTCGAAATCTGTTAGACAGATATTCAGGTCAAACACAATTCTCTCAAAATATTCAGCAAGATTGTCAGGAGTTTTTAATGTATATACTTGATGTATTGCATGCTGAAGGTGTAGATGTAGATCACCTGTTTGGGCTTTCTTATCAATGGCAGCATGACTGCGAGAACTGTAGGGTATCAAGTACTACTAGTGTAGACTCAGAAAGATTTATATATTTAACTTTGCCAGACAGTAAATCAGTCTCTTTTAATAAGCTAGTAAAATCAGCTGATCACAACATGGAGTGTAGCCAATGTAAATCTGAAATGATGTCAACATTATTTATACGAACATATGGCCAGTATGTAATTTTAATGTTCCAACGATGTAGGCCTGATGGAACAAAATTGACAACTTTAATTAAAAATTTTGTGGCTTCACAGTTGTCAATATCAGGAAGGACTTTTGTAACTGCAGCAATTATATATCATGACGGTCCTTCAATAACATCAGGACATTACACAGCTTATTTAAAGTCTAGAAATGGCTGGTTATTCTGCAACGATTCTGTTTTAATTTTAAAAAAAAAATTGCCGTATGACCTTAAAAATTCTTACCTGGTGTTTTTAAAACCAAACTTTTAGGGAAAGAATCTCGGGATGTGCTCTGAGGAATTTCAAGAAGTTCTAATGGCTCCTACACGATTTGGCCTTGAGGATAAGTGTAGTACAGAGACATAACTTCTTACCATAACACTGGACGTCATGGAAAAATAACTGCACTTTGAATGAGTTCAGAAAAACTATTTCTTTTTATAAGCTAATTCAAGCAGCCAATCAAAACATGGAGTAGAGGGAATGTAAGTCTGCAATGCTGTCTACTGTTTTATATTGCTTTGTGATTAAAAGTGATGTAGAGAATTAAATAATTGTAGTAGTCATAGAGGTAGTGTAAGTCTGCTTCATAGTAAGCAGTATCAGTGTCATAGGAAATGTAGAACATGAGTGAGCAAGAAGGGTAAGATATTAGTAGTCCAGGATTGTGAAAATGATCTTCAACATTTTAATTCTGAAAGTTGCGGAAATATAAAATGACGGGATTGGCTTACAAGAATTCCAAGAGTTATAAATGGCTCTTACATGATTTGGCCTTGTGGAAACGTGTGGTAGAGAGCGAGAAGTCATTTATTGTATGTAACATATTTTTCAAAACGATGGAGGTTTTCTTTCAGAAAGTGGCGGGCTGAAAGTAATAACAGCACAACAGAGTGTAAGCTGTTCATAGGACATCCTTCGACGTCATGGAAAGTAAGTTAACTTTAAGGAGTTCTGAATTCTGATTTGTTATGTTGTATGGGTTTTTTAAACACAATCATTTTGATTGTGTTTTTTTTCCCCGCTGTTATATGATGAATACCTTCAAGTCACTGTTTTTAGTGAAATTTGATACATTCTGAGAACAGCAAAAATAAACCATTTAACATGTATAATTAATTCTGTACTGTTTGCATTTATGATGTACATTTAGAACTGTGTAGGAGGCATGGACAAGGAGAGGCTTCTGTAAGTGTCAAAGTTGTTGCATACAGTGCTCACATTCTACGTAGTCTTTCATATGATAGACTACATTCCCACAATGAGATACTTAAGCAAAGGAAACACAGGTGATATGATTGTGGAATGAGCAAAAAAAATTGCACGTTTTTCAATTATATTACCTGTGTTTCCTAACATTACACATCACATTGTGTAGATGAGGTTTAGGCCTGTTCCAGGAGACAGAGGAGGTCTGACATTTGTTCAACAGTGCAGTGGACATGACTCACTTCGTTGGTAGGTCTGCACATGTATTATGTCCTCTGTATTCTTCAACAAACCTAAATTTCATCTGCAACCCTGAGTAGGACTTACCTGAAACAAATCTGTGGATAGGTTACACCTTATCGGCATCTTGAAACAATCATTTAAAATGTTAGGATCAGATTTATGATGGCCGTGCGCCTCTTTTGCGCCGCTGTGGGTCAGTTTTGTGTAAAAGATGCACCATGTTGCAAGATAGGTTTCAGTTAATCTCCAGCAAGATACCATCAGTTTGAAATTTATATAATTAGCACTGTGTAGGGGGCATGCAGAAGCTGAAGCTTTTGTAAGTGTCAAAGTTGTTGCATGCAGTGTGCATTTCTGGGTACTGTTTCATATGCTGGACTACATCTGCACTATGAGATACCTAAGCAAAGGCAACACAGGTGATGTGATTGTGAAATGAGGAAAAGAAACTCCACATTTTTCCATTACATCACCTGTGTTTCCTAAGTTTACGAATGACATTGTGCAGATGAAGTTTAGGTCTGTCCACGGACACAGAAGAGGTCTGGCCTTTGTTCAAGAGTGAAGTGGACATGACTTACTTCATTGGTAGGCCTTCACATGTATTATCTCCTCTATACTCTTCAACAATCCTAAATTTCATCTGCAACCCTGAGTAGGACTTACCTGAAACAAATCTGTGGATAGGTTACACCTTATCGGCATCTAGAAACAATTATTTAAAATGTTAAGGGCAGTTTTATGAAGGCTGTGTGCCTCTTTTGTCACTTTTGTGTAAAAGATGCACCATGTTGCAAGATAGGCCTCAGTTCATTTCCAGCAAGATACCGTCAGTTTAAAATGTATATAATTAGGACTGTGTAGGGGGTATGGAGAAGCAGAGGCTTCAGTAAGTGTCAAAGTTGTTGCATGCAGTGCGTACTCTTTCATATGCTGGACTACATCTGTACAATGAGATACCTAACCAAAGGAAACACAAGTGATGTGATTGTGAAATGACCAAAAGAAATTGCACGTTTTTCAAATACATTACCTGTGTTTCCTAACATTACGAATCACATTGTGCAGATGAAGTTTAGGCCTGTCCAGGGAAACAGAGGAAGTCTGAACTTTATTGGTTGGCCTGCACATGTATTATCTCCTCTGTACTCTTGAACAAGTCTAAATTTGATCTGCAACCCTGAGTAGGCCTCACCTGAAACAAACGTCTGGATAGGACACACCTTATTGCCATCCTAAAACAATCATTTAAAATGTTAGGAACAGTTTTATGATGATTGTGCACCTCTTTTGCGCTGCCATTGCGTCACTTTTGTGAGACAACAGCAGTGCAAAAGATGCACCATGTTCCAAGATAGGCCTCACTTCATCTGCATCAAGATACTGTTAGTTTAAAATGTATATCTTTAGGACTGTGTAGGGGGCCTGGAGAAGCAGAAGCTTCTGTAAGTGTCAAAGTTGTTGAAAAACTGTTTGTCCTTCAATCTTTTCCCTTGTCTTTTCTAATTTTTAAATACATGTTTTAATATTTTTCAAATGTTTGTTATCTCTTTCACAGATTGAAAGTATGAAAATTACAAGTGAGTAAGTTAACGACAATTATAAGGTAAATGTTTTGTACTCTTTTCGTTACATTTCTATCACATTCACCTACTATTAGTTCCACAGCTTCATTTCTTTAACCCTCAGTTTGCTGCCTTTGCTACTTCCCTCATTCCTTTCTCTATTACCTACTTACTCTACTCCTTCCACTCCTTTTCTCAGTCCCTCTCTTCTCATAGTTCCTCACTCTTGTTCACTCACTCCGTCTCTATTACTCTTAGTGTCTTTGACTGATCACTCTTTCACTACTTGTTCATTATGCTTTTTCTGTGTAGTTGAAGCACACTAAGGGGCATATTATGAACACAGCCAATAAAATTATTGCTGTTTTTATCGGCAGAAAACTGCTGCAAAAGTGGTTTTAGCGGCAGTTTTCTGCCGCAAAAGCGGCTTAAGCGACACATTTCTGCCGATAAAAGCTGCAAAACTTTTATTGCCTATGTTGATAATATGGCCCTATGTTATTTACATTTCTTTGCTGTTTCAATTATTCTTTTTCTGTTACTTCTTCTTTTCTGCTTTCTGTTTTTTCTCTCTGTTATTCCACATGTTTTAATCTTATTTTGAACATTCACTCATATTCTCTAAGAAACTCTTCTTTGTTATTGTTCTACTCTCTTTTTTTTCTTTCCCTTCCTTATCTATTTTGTTTTTCACAATTATATCCTCTTCCCTCTTTTCTTAGGTAAATACATCTATTAAACAGTATCTCTGGTTTAGACCCTATAGCTGTCTTTGTTTTAACATTACTCTCTGTTTACTTCCCTTATACTTACTCTTCTTTTTTTTAAAAAAAAATGTTTGGGTTCGCTCCCGGTTCGCGTACCGGTGAGCGAACCAGGAAGCGAACCAAAAGAAATACAGCTTGCCAGAGTGCTAAACATTCTAGCAATTTTTTTTGAAAGGGAAGGTAGTTCTGAAAAGAACTTTTTTTTAATGTTTTTGTTGTTTTATATATTTTTTTTATTTTTCTGAACATTTTTTGGTTTTTTTGTATTTTTTGAACAGTTTTATGTTTTTTTTGTTTTTTTGGGAGGGGAAACAACAAAAAACAGGCATTGGAAAGGGCTCAACAGGAGCAAAAAAAATTTTTTCTTTCTGGGGCGTTTAGAGCACTTGTGATTTTCATAAGCTCGGTTGATTAAGGTAATGCTCATATTGCCACATGAGAGTAATGCACCGCAATACAAACAGGTAAACTTCATATGGACAAAGTTGTCCTGAATGTTTGGCACGGTTTCCCGTGCCTCTGGTCCTGTCAAATATACCTGTGTTGATGTCGTGGCCACAGGAGTTTGAGGATTGTCCTGAAGGTCACGCATCTCTGCCCGGCTGTAGTTTAGTGGATGCCGCCTGCTCATGTGACGATGCATGGTGTAGTTGCCGAAGCTATACTTTTTTAAGGTGCCTCTAGATAACTCCTCTTTACATATGAGGCACGTCACATATCTAGCATTAACTTTCTTCTGCCCTTCAGGGATTGAAAAAAACTGCCAAATAAAACTGATTTTACGATGAGAAACCCGGGGCTCCTCTTGTAAAAACTGTGGTCCTTCTGTCTCCTCTTCCTCTTGTTCATCCTCTTCCTCCTCTGTGTTGCTGATGAACTGTGGAGGTGGTCCTCTCTTCCCATGAGGAGGTGGTGGTGGTGGTAGGGGTCCACCAGCTGAAGCTACCAATGAAGCCATTGCTCAAATATCAAAAAAGGTCTTCCTCTCACAAAGATGAAAGTCAGAGTGAGGAAAGAAGGAGGGGTTTTCATCATTTGGGAAAAACAATAGTTCTAAACCAATGAAAAGTGTTATTTTTAGGTCACCTGACCTAGCCTTACATCATTATGAAACCAAAAGTGAAATGAACCAATGAAAAATTTTATTAACAAGTCACATGACCTGTTACGCTTATGTTACGCGCTGCGGAACGCGCCCCGGATCGCTTCCGGGGTTCGCTGCGCTTCGCGCCTCGGTTCGCGCTCCGGAGCACTTCCGGGTGCGCTAACGCGGCGCGTCATAAGACGCATTACGCGGCAACGCGATACGTCGGGCTTTCGCGACGCGCCCCGGATCGCTTCCGGGGAGCTGCGCTTCGCGTCTTAGTTCGCGTACCGGAGCACTTCCGGGTGCGCTAACGCGGCGCGTCATAAGACGCATTACGCGACAACGTGATACGTCGCGCTTCCGCGACGCGTCACAATGTTGATTTCTAACGCGGCAGTTGCGGCATCAAATTGAGCTAACGGGAAGCTTCCCGGTTCGCGAACCGGGAGCGAACAAAAACAAATATTAAAAAAAAAATTATTAATAAACATATAAAATATATTTTGGGATTTAAAGAAGAATACATTTTACAGCTACAGATATTAGCATTTAAAAAACCAATGAAATTCACTGAAAAAACCATAGGTTATAGACCATATATAGTTAGGAATTAGCATTTACAAAACCTTGAAAATTCACTGAAAAAACCATAGGTTATAGACCATATATAGTTAGGAATTAGCATTTTAAAAAACCTTATTTTACTCACACAAAACCATTGAAATTCCATATATAGTTAGTTGTACTAACTATATATCGCGCACCCGCAATCCACTGCTGATCATGTCACATATTACATCATTCATGACATGGTCAGTGACATCACTGATGACATCACTGATGACATCTCAAATGACATCACTGATGACATCACTGATGACATCTCAAATGACATCACTGATGACATCACTGATGACAACATCCAGTGACTGTATGTTTCTGTAAAGTTAAAATATGTCTTACATATTGAAGAATGAGTGGATGTATAAGTGTCTGGATGAAGGATTTAGTAGGTGCATGACTGACTGTATGAGTGAGTGATTAAATGTGTCTCACTGAGTGCATGGGTTAGTGACTAAACTGTCTTAATTTGTGCATCATTATGTCTGTTGTTCTGTAAACTGCTGCATGTGTTGATCAGTAGCTATATGAGTAAGTATATGGGTTATTGATTGGTTGCCCAAGTATTTGTATGGGAGACTGAGTGTGTGTGTGTGGGTGGCTGGGAGGTGTATGACTCTGTGCATAGATGTGTGAGCAGTTGATTCACTAGATGTATGGGTTCAAAAGTGCATGTGGAAACACCTGTATGGGCGGTTGACTGAGTGCATTGGTGAGTGAATGGATATCTCAGTGCTACATGTCAAAGTAAGTACATATGTAAAACACAGTACATGTGACAGTTGACATATATAAATAACTGTGCATAAGAGCCAGTGAATGTGTGAGTGGCTGTATGGATCATTGTGAACTTGTATCAGGCATTGTAAAAGAGAGTAAATATGTGTTAGTATATGTTTGAATAAGTAAGGTGTGTATAACTGTATAGTTGAGGAAATGGAGGTGTGATTGATTCTTTGCATGACTGACTAGGTGTGTGAGTAACTCCATGGATTAATGACAGTCTGTGAGTGTCTGTTTACACTGAGTATATCTAAAGTTTTAATAGAGTCTGAAGAGGTTCATCGTATTATCACATGAATGATGTCATCAGTGATGTGATCAGTAATGTCAAATGAGATGTCATCAGTGATGTCATCAGTGATGTCATTTGAGATGTCATCAGTGATGTCATCAGTGATGTCATTTGAGATGTCATCAGTGATGTCATCAGTGATGTCATTTGAGATGTCATCAGTGATGTCATCAGTGATGTCACTGACCATGTCATGAATGATGTAATATGTGACATGATCAGCAGTGGATTGCGGGTGCGCGATATATAGTTAGTACAACTAACTATATATGGAATTTCAATGGTTTTGTGTGAGTAAAATAAGGTTTTTTAAATGCTAATTCCTAACTATATATGGTCTATAACCTATGGTGTTTTCAGTGAATATATATATATATATATATATATATATATATATATATATATATATATATATATATATTACCTACTGGCGGTCGCCAGTAGGTATATATAGTTAGGATTTTTTCTCTATGGGTTTTTTGAAAATTCTATGTCTAATAACTTTGGCGTTTGTGGACGGAATTGGCTGAAATTTTCAGGAAAATGGCACATTTTGTTTCTGAGCAGCCCTTGAAAATTTGGGGGGGGTTCGTCCAGTGGGGGCCGAGAAAAAAGGGGGGTCCCAAAACGTGTTTTTAACATTGAGTTTTCCATAGGGCGGTTGGCCTCACTTTTAGCCCGAACGGCTGAATGGATTTGCACGAAACTTGGCAAAATTGTAGGGACTGGTAGCCCGATGTGCCTTTTGTAGGTCTCAATATATGTGCTCCAGTGGATTTTGAGAAATTAACGTTTAAAAAAAGATATATATCTGTAACAGCGGACCGGTTAGCGCTCTGGTTCGCGGACTTTTCGCGCAACGGAGCTTTGTGAAGCGAAGCTGATTGGTTCTCCGGCGTCTGTCAACATTCCAAACAGTCCGTAGCGGCCGCCATCTTGTCTCTCGGTAGGATCGAGAGACAAGAGGAGGTCAAAACAAAGGGGGAAATAACTATAAGGGGGCATAGTAGATCCTCGCTGACCCCCTAGGTTTGATGTGGAGGTTTTAAAAGGGCCCCGCGGGGCAAAAAAAAATAATAAAAATAATAATTGAACGGCTGAATGGATTTGCACGAAACTTGGCAAAATATTAGGGACTGGTAGCCCGATGTGCCTTTGCTAGGTCTCAATATATGTGCTCCAGTGGATTTTGAGAAATTAACGTTCAAAAAAAGATATATATCTGTAACAGCGCTCCGCTTCGCGTAACGGAGGTTTGCGAAGCTGATTGGTCATTCTGTCACTGGGCTATAGTTGGGCTACATCTGGCTGATATTTGGGCTACATTTGTTTTTTTGTGTGTCTGGCGGCCATCTTTGGGCTACATTGGGCTACATTGGGCTTCATTGGGCTACATTCGGCTAATTAGCAAATAGCTCATCGCAAACTAGGAATGGTAAAGAATCGCTATTTATTCCTTAAAGTTCGCTATTTAGGAAATGCAAATAACTTTGATGATACATATGGCGGTTCATCTCTAACAAGATAAGAAGCATAGGGATAGATTTATGATGACTGGCGCATCACCAGGGATGTGTTAGTCATTCTGTGCCGCTGTTCCGTCACCTATGGTGTGCTGCATTTACAATGCGGCGCATCATGGGGCAAAAACAGCACAGATGCGTGATGTATCTGTGCCGTAAAGGTGGCGCATTGCTGGAGTTGTATCGCAAGTGTGATGAAGCTCCAGCAAGGGTCGGGGGTGCCCCTGTCGCAGGGTTTCTGTTCTCACACAGAACTGTGGACAGAGGATTGGAACCTCGGCGAATTAGGGTGTCCCAAAACTCACGTTAGTAATCAAAAACTATTTAGCAAGCTAGGTACAGTGTCACATTGGATATAACAAACTCTCAATGTTTAGACAATCCAGAATATGAACTTATAGTACCTCAGGATACGTGGAACTCATGAACAGTCGGTCGTTATATATTTCTTAGAAACCAGAACATGGAGTTAAGAAGAACACATGTGTATTTGAAATGTTTATTTACTAATGCCGTCTTCTCAGGCGTAGTACCTTAGATAATAAAAGTACACATATTATCAGTAGCAAAATTACCAGCATAGTTACTAGAACATAAAAAGTGAATGGTGATAGTATGTTAACATGCTGTAAATGAATAAGAGTTAGCAACACTTATAAGCAGCCGCGGGCCGTGGAGGGAGTTACGGTGAGGCAGGGAGGCGGGGAGGGGGAGAAGCAGGGTGGAGAATACAAGTACACATATTATCAGTAGCAAAATTACCAGCATAGTTACTAGTACATAAAAAGCGAATGGTGACAGTATGTTAACATGCTGTAAATGAATAAGAGTTAGCAACACTTATAAGCAGCCGCGGGCCGTGGAGGGAGTTACGGTGGGGCAGGGAGGCGGGGAGGGGGAGGGGCAAGGTAGAGAGGGCTCCACCCTGCTTCTCCCCCTCCCCGCCTCCCTGCCCCATCGTAACTCCCTCCACGGCCCGCGGCTGCTTATATCTCACCCTCCCTAATACACATATTATATTATTTGCTAAGAAGGTCTCTTTGTGTTGGTTTAGGGCGTGTCCATACTTTAGTGTCTTAGATTTGAAGGAATCACATCAGCATACACCAGCTCTCTCTTCATGTGAACCGCATCAACTGTTGTGTATGTGTGTTCGGCAAAGCAATATAAAACCCGCCTCATGCCCAGAATTGGCAGAAGTTGCACTTATGTTATGAGTATGAAGTCGTGGAGATCAGACCTCATAACAATTCTGTATTGTGTTGTTCTTGAAACTTTAGCACTCGCTGTACAGATATAGTTTAACAAGTAAAGCAGATAGTAGACCAATAACATATTATTCTCATGTAAACCACGATGAACTACTAGGTGGAAAGCTAAAGCAACAACTAAGTGTCGTGTGCAGAAGTTGCAAAAAAGGAAAAATGGCGTTTAAACCGGTAATGAGCCCATGCTAACTTAACACGGTGTAAAGATATCCAGGACCTAGATGACACCTCCTCATGATCCGGAAACGAACTGAATAAGATAATAGAAGTGCCATCTCATGAGAGCAGATTGCAAGTTTATATGTGGACGGTCCGCAAGGTAAAGCATTAAAAACTAGGAAAATTCAATGCTAAAGAAAAATAAAACAGCCAAGTACTTTATCGAGTCTTAAGCCAATAGGCAAGGTAAATAATAAAAACTTGACAAATAAGTCAATGAATTGTCAATGAAATGCTAGTACTCAGCATATCAAACATGAAAAAGGTCTATGACATAACTGTGTATGCAAAATAAGCTGCAACAGCCTCCAATAGGAAGTCACCGTCTTCATCCGAAAACAGTTCAGCCATCCAATTTAAAAGCGGAAAAGAACATACGTGCTCTCCCAGCACCGGATCCTCTATCACCATCAGAGGACAGCTCGGTGGGTTTTCAAGAAAGCTGTGTTCCAAGAAAGACTGTGCTGCCGCCAGTAAATTCCAGGGACCAAGTAGTCCATGCATCAATGCCACAGCCATAATCCTTTCGCCAGGACAAATCAACTCGTGAGTAATGATAGGAGTCATCAGCTGATTAAAGTCGACGTCAGGAGAAACCGGTCCGCAGAGACACAAATCAATGGCCCAATCGAAATCACAGGTCAGGCAGTGAAATACAGGCTGGACACAGGTGAAGTAGGAGAACCGAAAAGATAATCCATATGCCGTGCTTAATATCGCCAACGGCATTGTGCCATAATATTCTAGCATGCGATTGCGGAACAGTGTCAGCAGCTGCAGGGTCGGAGGTTGCATAGGAGGGACATCCATATTTAAAAATGTAAAAAAGCACAAGAGCGTCCGCTGGTAATGCAAGTAAAAATGCAATCCACGAACCAGAGTGGAGAAAATGGAATGAAAGGGAGCAGGGATGACTCCAAAGATTTTCTCAAATGAAGTCACGAGACCACTGGTAACAACTTTAAAAAAGTGTGCCAGGGATTTTGTGGAGGATGCGTTAAAGATAGTCGGAAACATGTTGCTGAAATTGAAAGGCAAACCTGTGTACGGGTGTTCGCTATGTGAAGTAGGAAAGTTTCACGGGCCGAACTCAAGGCCACCTCTCTCTGAGACAAAAGAGCTCTTATTCTTGTCATGCCGTTGAAACGTGTCCCAAGGTTGGTATTTGTGGCCAGATTGAAAACTCCCTATGTTCATGTGTGGGAGGAAATAGAACATTTCTGCAGCAAATAACCCGTTCACTTACTGTTACGATAAAAGGAATACTTTTAATTAACTCAGAACAATCTTCATTATTGAGCATCAAATAACTACCATTTTCCAACAACTTGAACGTGGGGATGATAGCAGGAACTGGCGTGCCTTGCAACACGCAAGCCATATTTGGTCGGTGTTTGTTGCATGAATCGTGTAACTGTATGTGCCTACACATTAGTGAATGATCTGGCGTCTCAGTGCATTCCTCTCCATTCAGATAAACTTCTTGATCATCTTTGAAACATCTGTATGTGTATGGAAGCGACCAGACCTCATGAACAAAAGCACTACCTAAAGGTTCATAAAGACCTATTGGTATATATTTCATACAATTTGAAAACTTATATAAAGCAAAAGGCAGCGTTATTAAACCGTGGATAAGGCATGTTGCCAAAAAACCCGCAATCCTCTGCTGATGATGTCACTGAGCATGTCATGAATGATGTATTATGTGACATCATCAGTAGTGGATTATGGGTAATAGTATCTCTAGTTTACTCCCCTATAGCTGTCTTTCTTTTAACATAAGTGTGTGTTTCCTTCCCTTATACTTACTGTTTTTGGTTCGCTTCCAGTTCGCGTACCAGCGAGCGAACTAGGAAGCGAACTAAGAGAAATAGAGGTTGGCACAGTTCCAAATATTGTACCAATTTTTTAATAACGGGGAGGTAGTTCTGAAAAGAACTTTTTTTTTTATTTTTCTGAACATTTTTTTACTGTTTTTGAATTTTTCGGAACAGTTTTATATTTTTTGGGGTTTTTCTTGGAGGGGGCAATGAAAACGATTCATTGTAAAGGGCTCAACAGGAGCAACAAAACAAAAAAAAGAAGTATTTATTATTTTGGGCGTTTCGGACAAACTTGCATATGATAGTCAATAGCTCTGTTGATCAGAGTGATGCTTCTTTCTCCGTAGGAAATGAATCCATCGCAAAATACGCAGGTGTGTTTTACTTCACCAAATCTCATTTGTATATTTGGCACCATCTCCCTGCCCTCTGGTCCCGTTACTTCCGGTACAACAGATCTTCTGGCCATAATAGGGAGATTATCTAGGTCGTTCCGAAACTGTGCAGCACTGTAGTTGTTAGGATGCCACCTAGTCATATGGCGATGCATTGTGTAGTTTCCGAAACTGTATTTTTTGTCGGTCCCTCTGGACAGTCTATCTTGACATATAAGGCAAGTTACGTATCTTGCATTTACTTTTTTCTGACCTTTGGGAATTTTTAAAAAATTGCCAAATGAAGTTTTCTTTCCGGTGAGACGTCTTGGGCTGCTCAGGCAAAAACTGCCTCTCTTCGTGCTCGTCCTCCTGTTCCTCTTCTTCTTCTTCTTGTTGAATTACAACTTGAGCAGGTGGTCCACTCTTCCTTGGATGTGGTGGAGGTGGTGGGGAAGCACCAGCTGAAGCTACTAAAGAAGCCATTGCTCAGTGATCACAAAGGGTCTTTCTCTCACAATGATGAAAGTCAGAGTGAGGAAAGAAGGAGGGATTTTCATCATTTGGGAAAAACAAGAGTTCTCAACCAATCAAAAGATTAGATTATATGACCTAGTCTTACATCATTAGGAAACCAAAAGTGAAATGAACCAATGAAAAGTGTTATTACCAAGTCACATGACTTGCTGTGTTTACGTTAAGCGCTTTGCAGGGCCTCCCTGTTTGCTTCCAGAAACCTGCGCTTTGGCACTCGCTTCGCGTACCAGTTCGCTAACGTAGCACGTCATATGACGTATCAAGCGACAACGTGGAACGTCATGCGGACGGGAGGCGTCACGATGTTGTTTTCTAACGCGGCACTTGCGGTAAAGAAACGTTTACCGGCTCGCGGTCTATTTCGCGGCATCAAGGTCAGCTAACGGGAAGCTTCCCGATTCGCGAAGCGGGAACGAAGAAAAAAAAATATTTTAAAAAAAAATTATTCATAAACATATAAAATATATTTTTGGATTTAAAGAAGAATACATTTTACAGCTACAGATATTAGCTGTTAAAAAACCAATGAAATTCACAGAAAAAAACATAGGTTATAGACCATATATAGTTAGGAATTAGCATTTACAAAACCTTGAAAATTCACTGAAAAAACCATAGGTTATAGACCATATATAGTTAGGAAATAGCATTTAGAAAACCTTATTTTACTCACACAAAACCATTGAAATTCCATATATAGTTAGTTGCACTAACTATATATCGCGCACCTGCAATCCACTGCTGATGATGTCACATATTACATCATTCATGACATGGTCAGTGACATCACTGATGACATCACTGATGACATCTCAAATGGCATCACTGATGACATCACTGATGACAACATCCAGTGACTGTATGCTTCTGTAAAGTTAAAATATGTCTTACATATTGAAGAATGAGTGGATGTATAAGTGTCTGGATGAAGGATTTAGTAGGTGCATGACTGACTGTATAAGTGAGTGATTAAATGTGTCTCACTGAGTGCATGGGTTAGTGACTAAACTGTTTTAAATTGTGCATCATTGTGTCTGTTGTTTTGTAATCTGATGCATGTGTTGATCATTAGCTATATGACTAACTATATGGGTTATTGATTAGTTGCCCAAGTATTTGTATGGGAGACTGAGTGTGTGTGTGGGTGTCTGGGAGGTGTATGACTCTGTGCATAGATGTGTGAGCAGTTGATTCACTAGATGTATGGGTTCAAAAGTGCATGTGGAAACATCTGTATGGGCGGTTGACTGTGTGCATGAGTGTATTGGTGAGTGAATGGATATCTCAGTGCTACATGTCAAAGTAAGTACATATGTAAAACACAGTACATGTGATAGTTGACATATATAAATAACTGTGCATAAGAGCCAGTGAATGTGTGAGTGGCTGTATGGATTATTGTGAACTTGTATCAGGGATTGTATAACAGAGTAAATATGTGTTATTATATGTTCCAATAAGTAAGGTGTGTATAACTATATAGTTGAGGAAATCGAGGTGTGATTGATTCTTTGCAAGACTGACTAGGTGTGTGAGTAACTCCATGGATGAGTGACAGTCTGTGAGTGTCTGTTGACACTGAGTGTATCTAAGGTTATATTAGAGTCTGAAGAGGTTCATTGTATCATCACATGAATGATGTCATCAGTTATGTGATCAGTAATGTCAAATGAGATGTCATCAGTGATGTCATCAGTGATGTCATTTGAGATGTCATCAGTGATGTCATCAGTGATGTCACTGACCATGTCATGAATGATGTAATATGTGACATCATCAGCAGTGGATTGCAGGTGCGCGATATATAGTTAGTGCAACTAACTATATATGGAATTTCAATGGTTTTGTGTGAGTAAAATAAGGTTTTCTAAATGCTATTTCCTAACTATATATGGTCTATAACCTATGGTTTTTTCAGTGAATTTTCAAGGTTTTGTAAATGCTAATTCCTAACTATATATGGTCTATAACCTATGGTTTTTTCTGTGAATATATATATATATATATATTCACTGAAAACACCATAGGTTTTACACCAGTTATAGTTAGCTGGAAGTTTTACTCGCATAAAACCATTGAAATTCCCACGTTATAGTTAGTTGGACTCACTATAACTTGCGCGTGCAATGCACTGCTGATGACGTCACATATTACATCACTCAACTCATGACATGGTCAGTGACATCACTCATGACTTCACTGATGACACCATCCAGTGAATGTGTGTCTTTCTGAAAAATAAATATTAGTGAGTAATGTTTAAATATTTAAATATATGTATTAGTGTTTCGCTTTGTGTATAAGTGGCTGCATGGGTTGGTGAGTAGCTACATGTGTATGTATATGGGTTATTAGATGTTTTTCTTAGTATCAGTAATTGTGTTTGTATGGTTTGGTGGGGGTATTACTTAGCACATAGATGCATGAATGACTGACTCTCTCTTTGTATCTGTTTTGAAGACAGCATATGTGCAGGACTGTATGGGTGGATGAGTGTGTATATGTGTGTGTTAGTGAGTGAATGACTGTCTCACTAGTGTCTTTATCAGTAACTACATATGTTTTAATCTAGTATATGTGAATATTGATGTATATAAGTGAGTATATGTGAGAGTGAGGGATTATCAGAGTTCCTGTTTAAATTAGTATGTGTTTCTGTAAGTGATTGTTTAAGAGAGTAAGTATGTGTAAGTTTCCTTAGAAGTAAAGTGGCAGTGTGTGTATAGCTGAATATGCAAATAAATGGATGTTCAATAGTTTATTTGCATGTGTGAGTATGTGTGTGAGTAACTTTTGGATGCCTGTCAGTGTGTAACAGGATGTATAGGTGTATCATATGATGAGTGAGTATATGTATGAGTGACTATATAGAACTGTTGGTGAATGAGTGGATGTGTATATAGATGGTGGAATTATTGAATTGGTTGTTGTAAGTGGTATGGGTATCTCCATTTTTTGAAAATTTTAGTTTCTATTTTTGAATATGTGTTTCAAGGGTTACATTACAGTGAAAGGAGGTCTCTCACTCTGTCAAAAGGATGGTGTCATCAGTGATGTCATGAGTGACACCGTACAAGTCAGAGGCCACCGGAGTCATCTGCGGCGTCCCTCAAGGATCCTCGCTGAGCCCCACCCTCTTCAACGTCTACATGAGCCCCCTCGCGGCCATCGCTCGCCAACACAACCTCAACATCATCTCCTACGCTGACGACACCCAGCTGATTCTCTCCCTCACCAACGACCCCACCACCGCCAGAGCCAACTTTCACGAAGGGATGAAAGACGTAGCCGAGTGGATGACAACCAGCCGCCTGAAACTGAACTCAGACAAGACGGAAGTCCTCATCCTGGGCTCCTCGCCCTCTGCCTGGGACGACTCCTGGTGGCCCCCCGCCCTGGGCACCGCACCCAAACCGACGGACCACGCACGCAACCTGGGCTTCATCCTGGACTCCTCCCTCTCCATGACCAGACAAGTCAACGCCGTCTCCGCATCCTGTTTTCACATCCTGCGCATGCTACGGAAGATCTTCCGGTGGATCCCCACTGAGACCAGGAAGACGGTCACCCAGGCCCTCGTTACCAGCCGACTGGACTACGGCAACGCCCTCTACGCCGGAACCACCGCCAAGCTCCAGAAGAGACTCCAGCGGATCCAGAACGCCTCAGCCAGACTCATCCTCGACATCCCCCGTCGCAGCCACATCTCCGGACATCTAAGAGACCTGCACTGGCTCCCCGTCAACAAGAGAATCACCTTCCGTCTCCTCACCCACGCACACAAAGCCCTACACGACCAAGGCCCGAGCTACCTCAACAACCGCCTCAACTTCTACGCTCCCAAACGCCACCTCCGATCGACCAACCACGCCCTCGCCGCCGTCCGCCGCATCCGAAGAGCGACAACAGGAGGAAGGTCCTTCTCCTACCTGGCCGCCAAGACCTGGAACTCCCTCCCGTCCGACCTGCGCCTGACCCAAGACCATCTCTCCTTCAGGAAGAAGCTCAAGACCTGGCTGTTCGAGCAGTAGCAGCACACCCCCCCCCCCAAGCGCCTTGAGACCCTCTGGGTAAGTAGTGCGCTCTATAAATGTCTTTGATTGATTGATTGATTGACCATGTCATGAGTGATGTAATATGTGACGTCATCAGCAGTGCATTGCACGCGCAAGTTATAGTGAGTCCAACTAACTATAACGTGGGAATTTCAATGGTTTTATGCGAGTAAAACTTCCAGCTAACTATAACTGGTGTAAAACCTATGATTTTTTCAGTGAATTTAACAGGTTTTTTTAATGCTAATTCCTAACTATAACTGGTGTGAAACCTATGGTTTTTTCACTGAATTTCATAGGTTTTTTAATAGCAAATCTCTGTAGGTATAAAAAGTAAAAAAATGTATAACGAATTTTATATTGTATAATTATGTACATTTTTATTTTTATTTTTTGCCCTGTGCTCAATGTTATGGCGCGCCCCGGGGCGCATACCGGGGAGCGTCCCATTAGCGCTATTCTCGCAAACGAAAACAACATCGTGACGTATCGCGTAGACGCGTGATGCGTCATATGACGCACCGCGTAAGCGCACCCGGAAGCACGCGTGCGCATACGATCGCGCAACGTCTTGACGCGCTTACGCTACGTGCCCGCGGGCGCACCCCGGAGTGCGACTATGGGCGCGCCCCGGGGCGCGTAGTATAAGCGCGTCGGGTCATGTGACCAAAAAAATAACACTTTCTATTGGTGCAGAACAGTTTTGGTTTCCAAATGAGTAAAGCCCGGGTCATGTGACCTGAAAATAACACTTGGTTCAGGACAGTTTTGTTTTTCCAAATGATGAAAGACCCCGCCTTTTTTCCTTATACTGACTTTGTCCTTTGACTGAGGAAGACCTGTTTGCATATCTTTGTGTTATATTTTGTACTTTGAAATGGCTACTGTAGCAGCAACAGCTGGAGCATCTGCACCACCACCACCACCAAGAGGAACACCACAACATTGTTGGTCAGGAAGACAAGGAGGAGGAAGAGGAAGAGGAGGAGGGGACAACATGGCTGCCTGAACAAAATACCCCATACAAGCCCAGGTCACACATTGTATGGGAGTTTTTTTCACTCCCAGAGGGCAAGAAAAAAGTTAATGCGGCCAAGGTAACTTGTTGAATCTGTGGCATGGAACTCTCAAGGGGCAATCCAAACAAAAAATATTCCTTTGGTAATAATACCATGATTTGACATATGACCCGGAAGCATCCAAATAACTATTCTCCTGCAGAGGTCAGGGAACTGGCCAGTAACCTCCCCCAGTATTCAAGGACCACCTCCAAAATAAAGCAACCCACTCCATCGGGACCAGAAACAACAGAGATGATGCCTTGTATTCAACAAAGATTCAAGGATTTCCGAATCACATGTATTCATTGTGGCAAGCTCATTGCCTATGGTGAAAAGAGCATGAAGCTCGTCGTCCTTGCTGGTGACAATCACAAATGCCCCAAAAAACAGTAATTTTTTCAGTTTTTTGTTTTTTGCTCCTGTTGAGCCATTTACAATTCCCTGTTGTTTTTTTCTCCCCATAAAAAATACAAAAAAAATATAAAACTGTTTTGAAAAGCCAAAAAAAGTACAAAATGTTCAAGAAAACATTAAAAAAAATATAAAACAACAAAAAGAAGAAAAAAACCAGTTCTTTTTAGAACTACCTTTCATTTATAAAAATAAACCTATATTTTTAATGAATCTCTGTCAAATGTTTTTTCTTAGGGGACGCGTACCGGGGCGCGCCCCACAAAAAAATAGAAAAATTTTTTAATGAAGGAGTTAGCATGAGGGAAGAACACAAAGAGAGTAATGTTAAGATAAAGAGAGCTACTGGATGAACACAGAGGGATTGTTTATTACATAGTAAAAAACAGAGAAGGTGTAATAGGGTGAAAGTGAGAAAAGTAAAATGACTAACGGAGCGAAAGAAGGGAAGAGAGAGGAAGAAGACTAAAGTAGAGATAGTGGGAGAATGTGAGTGGGTGTTAAAAGAAAAAAAAAGGACAGAAAAAAATTGAGAATGAAGGGTAGTGGCGTAACTGGGATAAATGAAGAACGGTGAGGGAGGGTAAGAAAAGACCAGTTAGTATAAGTAAAGAGGGGTGAAAGAGGGTGAAAAATTGAATTAGGATAAGACATGCGAGTGACAAAGAGAAAGGACAAAGAGAGTAAAGGAAACAGTACCTGAATGGGTTTGAGTGAAACAGCAAAGAAAGATAAGTAATGCAGTGTGTGTGACTTATAGGGAGTCAGTGGGTGTAGGTCGGGGTGTGGGTGTGTAAGGTGTGTCTGTGGGTGTGGCTGTGTGGGGTGTTTTGGTGTGCGTGAAGGTGAGGGTGTGTGAAGTACGTGTGAGCAGTGTATGGGTGTGCGGTGTATATGTGTGCGATGTATGTGAGTGTATGGAATGTGTGTGTGTATGTGAAGAGTGTGTGTGGGGGATTTTTTGTGTGTATGAGGTGTGTGTGTGGTGTGTGTGTGGGGTGTATGTTAGAGGTGTGTATGTGTTGAGAGACCTCATAATTTTGCACTGTGGTGGAAATGACCTAGGCACTTTGACTGGGGTAGGTCTGGAGATGGTTTTAAAGGACACCGTTGGGCAATTGATGACACTTTTTCCACAAACTGCCATGGTATATTCCAATATATGCCAAAGACAGAAATGGAACTGGTCCAACCAATTTTGTCCACAATTTGAGAAAGCACGGAAACATGTGAATAAATCTGTTTCTGCTTACATGAGAGACTATGGAATGGGTTCAATATACGACAACAACTTGCGTTACAACATGTAGATATCTACAGAGGAGATGGTGTGCACTTCTCAGATGAAGGGAATAGAATATTCCTCCTGAATTTAAGACTGTGCATTGGTACCTACTTGTAGGTACCTAATTCAGCCACAGAACCCGAAAGCTCTTTTCAGGGCTACCCTACCTCTGATCACTCCAAATGATTATCTTTTTCTAACTTTTTTTACTATTTTTCACCAAAGTACGCTCCCCGGTACGCTTCCCGGTGCGCGTGCCGGGCGCTCCCCCCGCAAAAAATAAATTATTTTTTTTTCGCCTATATGGGCCTCTTAAGACCCCCTCAGAAAAGCTAGAGGGTCAGGGAGTGCCTACCATGCCCCCTTATATCCATTCCCAACGTTGTTTCTCCTCCATTTTCTGTCTCAAATCTACCGAAACACAAAATGGATGACTCCCGTAGCGCTGCCGGTACGCGTACCGGGGCGCGCACCGGGAAGCGCTCCCAAAAATGTTAAAAGTTCATTTACATAAAAACCACTGGAGACACTTTCACCAAATATAGAATAGGCCATACTACATACCAGCCCCTACCATTTTCCCAAATTTGGTGGAATTCCATTGAGCCATTTGAGCTGTAGCACTGTCTAAATATCCTGAGGTAAATTACATGACAAAATCACATCTGAAGTGTTAGAATTTACAGCCAATTAAAATGTTACTTTCATTTTCTACTTTTTTTCCTGACATTTGATTGGTTATGTACATGAATATAAATGAAAAATGAGAGGGAAACACAGCCATTTTGACTACAACTACCTGAGGTACATCTTGAAAGGATTTTCACATTTTTTCTTCTTCACCTCTCTGTAAAGTAAGTTGATAATTTGTAAGGGGCACTTTAAGTTAATTTGTAAAAACGTTTTCTGATAGTTATTTACTGTCCCTCTGCTATAGTTATAGATAGAGATAGGCTCCTCTGTTATATTTATGGATTGACTTAGGCTTCTCTGCTATAATTATGAATTTACTTACGCTTCTTCACAGGCACTTTTTTATATTTCTACTTCCTGCCTGTTACCATACACTGCCCAAAGTTAACTTCACTGTTAAAAAATCAGAACTACCTGTCTGAACTTAAACCCAACAGTGCCCTAACTCTACTGATATAGTTATTTTTTATGCAATTTACAGCAAAAAAATGGAAGGGGAGCAAGAAAATATCAATGTTTCCTTCGAGATTACATATGAGGAGATTCTTAATGAAGATTTTGTTGAAGAAGATTTTATGGATCAGTCTTTGGATCAACAATTTATTAAATGTTTACAAGATATAAAAACATGCATTTTTGAGGAGATTCCAGATGATCTAATGCTGGAAGTTTTTTTGAACTATGAAAATTCTAACCAATACATTTTTATTTAATAATTAAAAATTGTTTGAGACATTATTCATTTTTATATCTAATTCATGAAGTACTACCAAAATAATTATGTTTATATTATAGTATAAAGTGAAACTTACAGTATACTGTGCAATTTTAAAACATCATAAGGGAGCAGGGTAGACTACCCATGATCCCCTAGGTCTTCTCAGGGAGTACTTAAAGGATCTGTTTCTGCTTTCCTGACAGACTATGGTATGGATTGCATATACCACAATAACTTCTGTAACAACATGCTGGATATCTACATAAAAAAGGTGTACATTGAATTTAAAACTCTGCATTGGTACCTACATGTTGGTACTTAAATCACCCACACAACACGACAACTCTATTCAGAGCTACCCTACCTCTAAGCACTTTAAATTATCATTTTACTGTTTCACTGAGTTTTCCCCATGTGTGGGTGGGGGGAGGTGTGGGGGGATGGTGGGGTGTGTCTGTGAGGTGTGTGTATGTGTCTGGGGGGGTGAGGTGTATAGCTGTATATAGGTGTATGGGGTATGTGGGTGTGGGTGAGGGTGTGGGTGTGTAATATGTGTGTGTGGGTGTGGGTGTGTGGGGTGTTTGAGTGTAGGTGGAGGTGTGGGTGTGTGAGGTGTGTGGGTGTGGGGGG
The DNA here is from genome assembly GCF_964261635.1 of Lissotriton helveticus. Lineage (NCBI taxonomy): Eukaryota > Metazoa > Chordata > Amphibia > Caudata > Salamandridae > Lissotriton > Lissotriton helveticus. Next base: position 1,534,545,381 of record NC_136057.1, read on the forward strand.
TATGTGTGTAGGATATGTGTGTATGTGTGGGATGTGTGGGTGTGTCTGTGAGGTATGTGTGTGTGTGTGTGGGGGGGGAGGTGTGTGTGTGTGGGATGTGTGGGGTGTGTCTGTGAGGTATCTGTGTGTGCGTGTGTGTGTGTGTGTTGGGGGGTGAGATGTGTGTGTGAGTGTGGCTGTGTGGGATGTGTGGGTGTGGATGTGTAAGGTGTCGGTGTGGGGGTGTGGGATGTTTGGGTGTGGGTGGAGGTGTGTGTGTGTGAGGTGTGTGTAGGGAGTGTGTGGGTGTGGGGGTGTGCGGTTGTGTGCGTGTGGGTGTGTGTGGGACGTACTTGTAGGTACCTAAAACAGCCACAGAACCCAAAAGCTCTTTTCAGAGCTACCCTACTTGTAATCACTCAAAATGATTTTTTTACACTATTATTTTAACTATTTTTCACCAAAGTACGCTCCCTGGTACGCTCCCCGGTGCGCGTACCGGGCGCTCCCCCCGCGAAAATTGGAAAAAAATAAAAACATTTTTTTACCCGAGGGACCCTTTTATGGCCCCCACATCAAACCTAGGGGGTCAGGGGGGGTCTACCCTGCCCCCTTTTGATTATTTCCCCCTTTGTTTTTACCACCTCTTGAGTCTCGATCCTACCGAGACACAAGATGGCGGCCGCTCCGGACTGTTTCGAATGTTTACAGACACCCGAGAGCCAATCAGCTTTCCGTGCGCAAGTCGCGTGGCGCACCCGGAGCGCTCCCCGGTGCGCGTACCGGGGCGCGGCTATAGATATATACATTTTTGGGATCCTAAATTACTCAAAATCCTCTGGAGCACATATCTTGAGACATAGCAAAGGCACATCGGGCTACCAATCCCTACAATTTTGCCAAGTTTGGTGAAAATCCATTCAGCCGTTCGAGCTGAAAGTGAGTTTGACCGCCCTATGGAAATTAACATGATGTCATGAGTGATGTCACTGACCATGTCATGAGTGATGTAATATGTGACGTCATCAGCAGTGCATTGCACGCGCAAGTTATAGTGAGTCCAACTAACTATAACGTGGGAATTTCATTGGTTTTATGCGAGTAAAATTTCCAGCTAACTATATCTGGTGTCAAACCTATGTTTTTTTCAGTGAATTTTATAGGTTTTTTAAATGCTAATTCCTAACTATAACTGATGTGAAACCTATGGTTTTTTCAGTGAATTTCATAGGTTTTTTAAATGCTAATTCCTAACTATAACTGGTGTGAAACCTCTGTTTTTTTCAGTGAATTTCATAGGTTTTTTAATAGCAAATCTCTATAGGTATGAAATGTAATATTTTTTATAATGAATTTTATATTTTATCATTATGTAATACTATTTTTTTTATGTTTATTTTTTATTTAATTTTTTTGCCCCGGAGCGCTCCTGGGGCGCGTACCGATGCGCTCACCGGTGAGCGCAATGTTACGGCGCGCCCCGGGGCGCGTACCGGTGAGCGTCCGGTTAGCGATATTGCCGCGAACGAAAACAACATCGTGACGTATCGCGTAGCCGCATGATGTGTCATATGACGCATGGCGTAAGCCCCGGGGCGCGTAGCGTAAGCACGTCGGGTCATGTGATCTGAAAATAACACTTTTCATTGGTTCAGATCAGTTTTGGTATCCAAATGATGAAAGCCCGGATCATGTGACTTGAAAATAACACTTTTCATTGGTTTAGAACAGTTTTGTTTTCCAAATGATGAAAGCCCCCACCTTTTTTCCTCATTCTCACTTTGTTCTTTGAGTGAGGAAGACCTGCTTTTTTCTTACAGATATGGCTACAGTACTATCAGCAGCTGGAGCATCTGCCCCACCACCACCACCACCACCACCACAAGGACCACCAGAAGATCACATTGGTGGTCAAGAAGAAGAGGAGGAGGAGAGGAAGAGGAGGAAGAGAGAAGGCAGTTCCTGCCTGAAGACAATCTCCCATACAAACCAAGAGAGCACTTCAAATGGGAGTTTTACAAAATCCCAAGGGGTTTCAAAAAAGTAAACGCTGCAAAGGTGACTTGTCTCATCTGTGGTGCTGTGCTATCCAGGGGGAACCCTGCAAAAAAATATTCCTTTGGGAATCATACTATGATTCGGCACATGCAGTGTTTACACCCTAAAAACTATTCTGCAGCAGAGGTGAGGGAACTCTGCAGAAACCTACCCTAATCATCATCCAGAACCTCAACAACCAAATAACCCCCTCCATCGGGTCCAGAGGCAAGTGAGGTGAATCCAAATATACAAACAAAGTTTGGGGGATACAAAATTGTTTGTATATATTGTAACAAAACAATTAGTTATGGTCAGCAAAGCATTACACTAATCAATGTTGCTATGGATAACCACAAATGCCCGAGGAAACCCTAATTTTTCCTGATTTTTTTTGTGCTCCAGTTGAGCCATTTTCAATTCCCTGTTTTTTGTTTCTCCCCATAAAAAATACAAAAAAAATATCAAACTGTTCAGAAAAGCCAAAAAAAGTAAAAAAAATTCAAAAAACAATAAAAAAATATAAAACAACAAAAAGAATAAAAAAACAGTTCTTTTTAGAACTACCTCTAATTTATGAAAAAAAACTAACATTTTTAAAAAAACTCTGTCATTCTTTTTTCTCCAGGGTACGCGTACCGGTACGTGCAACGGGGCGCGCACCGATGCTCGCTCCAAAAAAATAGAAAAAAAAAGAATGAAGGAGTGAGCATGAGGGAAAGGGACAGCGAGAGTGATATTAAGAGAAAGAGAGCTAGAGGGAGCAACACAGAGGGACTGTGTATTAGATAGTAAAACAGTGAGGGAGGATTAGAAAAGAGCAGTGACTGTAAGTAAAGAGGGGTGAAAGAGGGTGGATAAAAGTGAATAAAGGTAAGACATGGGGAGTGACAGAGAGAAAGGAGAGAGAGAGTAAAGGAAGGAGTGACTGAAAGGGAGTGAGTGAAGCAGCAAAGAAAGGTAAGTGAGGGAGTGTGGGTGAGTTGTAGGGAGTGAGCATGACGAAAGAGTATTGACAGAATGAGGGGAGAGAGATAGCAACGATAAGAGAGACAGAGTGAGGGAACGGAAGTGAGGAACTGTGAGGACAGACGGACTGAGAGAAGGAGTGACAGGAGTGAAGTAAATGATTAAGGGAAACGGAATGAGTGAAGGAGCAAAGGAAGGGAACAAAGGGTAAGGGAAGTAAAGCAGGGGGACTGAAAGAAGTTGAATGTGGGAGGGGAGTTAGGGAAAGGGGAGTAAACATGGAGGATAAGAATAAGTGAGGGAAGCAGAGTAAGGAAACAGGAGTGAGGTAGAATGAGGGAATAATAGTGAGGTTAAAGCAAAGGGTGATGACAAACTACATTTTTTTAGTCACACTTACCATATAATTAATGTAACTTTAATTACATTTTTTACTACACTTTGTATCTGTGAAAGAGAGAAGAAAAAATAAGTTATAATTAGTAAAATATATATTTTAAATCAAAAGATACAAATGAAGAGGTTAAAAATCATAACAGTGTATTAAGAAATAAAGTAAGAGTGAAGGACACAGAAAGGGAAATAAAGTATTGTAGAAGGACAAAAAGAGGGAAAAAGAAATAGAAGGAGAGCAAATTACTAAGAGTAAGGCATATAGATTCACTGACAGAGAGGAAGAGAAGAAGAGAGAAATGAACTGAAGGTAAGAAAGATACTTAAAGAATGTGAGTTAGCAAAACTAAATCAGGAAACAGGAGTAAGTAAAAATATAATGACTGAGAGGGAAAGGAGTCTAATTAAGGATGCATTTAGAAGAATGAGGAATGGAAGATAACTGAAAATAAGTGAAGGAGAGTCATAGAGTGAAGGGATGAAGGGAGATAGGATAATATAGAAGGATTGAGGGAAAAGGAGTGAGGAAGTTAGTAGACAAAGAAACTAAGGGAAGGACTGAGTGAAGTGGAGTACAATGAGTGATGAAAGGAAAATGAGTAAGGGAGCAAAAGAAGGAAAGAGAGGAGAAGAGGACTAAAACAGTGGTACTGAGAGTAAGTGATTTGGTGATGAAAGTAAAGAGAAGAACATTGAAATATAGGAAATGAGGGGTAGTAATGGAACCGGACTAAAAGAAATGGAGTGAAGAACAATGAGAGAGGAGCAGTGAAGTTGTTGTAAGAGAAATGATAGAAGGTAGATAAACACAAGTGAACATAATACAAGGAGAGTGAGGGACTGTGGATATAGAGGTAGTGAACGGAAAATAGAGAGAAGAGGTAAAAAAAAAGGAGCAAACAAAGATAAGCGAGGGAGAGTGGGTGAGTTATAGTGATAAAGTGCAACAATACTGGTGAGTGAGTAAAGAGGAATTACTAAAAGAGCAAAGGAGGAAAAGACGGAAAAGGGAAGTAAAACAGAGAGATTGAAAGCTGAAAAGAGTTGCAAGGGAGAGAGGGGATGCAGACAGTTGAAATGGAAATAAGGGGTTGTGAAAGAAGTGCAGTAAATGAATGGGTGTGAAACAGAGTGAGAGAAAGGCAGTGTGAGTGAGTAAAGAGAGCTGAAAGAGAGAGGAAAAGGGAAAGTGAGTGTGAGACAATGGGAATACAATATAAATTACACAATACAAACTATAGAATAATTTATACAACATGTTAGATAGTTTATTTTTGCTGTTCTCAGAACATATTAAATTTCACTAAAAACAGTGAGTTCAAACTATTCATCATATGACAGCGGGAAAAAAAAACACAATCAAAAAGATTGTGTTTAAAAAAAAACATATAATCTTACAAATCACATATGTACACTAATCTTTGATTCACTTACTTTTCCTTTAGGCCAAATAGTACATCATGAAGGTCCTTTACGTTGGAAGGTACTCTGCTGTTCTCTAAAAATTCCATTTCATCGTCTCTCTAGAAAAAAAGCTCCAAGAACATCTGAAATATGTTTCAATGTTTTCATATGCTCCTTCTGTTCAGTCATGACTCTTTGCTCATTCCTTCACCTTTCCTTAAGGCCAAATAGTGTCAGATGTATCAGTATATTTTCAAATTACTTAAAACAAACTCTAAAATTACCGTTTTCCCGACGTTCTGAAAGAAAGGCTCAAACAACATTTTCACAATATTTAAATATTCATAATTCCATCTCTGGCTCTCTCAGTTGAACATTTCCTATAATAAGGATATCACTTACTATGCGATCCACTTACCATACCTTTATGAGAACTATAATTTTTATATTATCTTCATCACTTTTACTCACAATATAATTTTAAACAGCAAACTAACTTTTATTAACTGCTCCCGTCTTCATAGGGCAATTACCTTTACTTAAATTTTGGTTCTAAAAACACTAGGTATGAATTTTTTAAGTCAAAAGGCAAACGTTGTTTGAAAGTCAAATGAGTGTCATTACAGTTAGTCCAACCTTTTCGACATTTTAAATAGCATGTGTAATGCCCTGATGTTGTTGAAGGACCGTCATGATAAATAATAGCTACAGTTGCAAAAGTTCTTCCTGATATTGATAACTGAGAAGCCACGAAATTTTTAATAGAAGTTGACAATTTACTTCCATCAGGTCTACATCGTTGGAACATTAAAATGACATATTTACCATAAGTTTGTAAAAATAATGTGGACAGCATTGCAAACTTACATTGGGTACACACCATATTGTGATCAGCTGCTTTAACTAGATTATTAAAAGACACTGATTTGCAGTCTGGTAAAGTCAAATATATAAATCTTTCAGTGTCTATTGTAGTACTACTTGATAAACTACAGTTGTCCCAGTCATGCTGCCATTGATAAGAAAGGCTAAAAAGATTTTTTATATCTACACCTTCATCTTCCAATACATCAAACATATACATTAAAAATTCCTGACAATCCTGCTGAATATTCTGTGAAAATTGATTTTGACCAGAACATATGTCTAGAAGATTTCGAATTTCTGAAACACTTTCTATTTTTGCTCTATCACTGCTACATTTCTCAAACACAGAATTCAATAAACAGCAGAATGTTTGATCCCGATTTTCAACAATCTGTTCTTGTAAATTTTGAAGAAAAAAAACAACATTAACCACTACATTAGCATAGCAGTTGACACCAGAACTGTTTTCAAACTGAAATCCAACATCTTCAACAGAATCCATTTTATTTCTGCTTACAATTACAGTTTCATCTACTTTTTGTCTTTTTGCTACTACCTCACTGCAATTATTCTCAATTCTTCTTTTTCGGCCTACCACACGTTTTTCAAACAGAGGATATTGAGGCAAATGTGGAGCATACTCTCTTCTTAACCTATTGTATTCTTTAACACAATCTAGATCTGCACAAATCTTTGTTTCATCACACTCAATCAAGTACAATCCTGATAAAGTTCTGACTCGTGATAATGCCACATAAGCCATACCCTCTTTAAACACAGAACTTCCAATGTTCACCAAAGCACTATCTACACTTAAACCTTGAGATTTATGAATTGTCACCGCATATGCCAAACAAACAGGAAACTGTTTTCGGCGAACATATAAGTCTTTCACAAGCAAAAATCTAGCTGAACAACGACAAATTTGTTCTATTTCGTCAATGCCATCAAATTTAATTTTTAAAATTTCCATTCCATCTCTATTTTTGTAATTCACAAAATCAACAACATGACCCATTGCTCCATTTACCAGACCTCTTTCAACATTTGAATTCCTTCTCAAAATGATACGACAATTTAAACACACATTCAGAGTCTTTTCAAAACCAGCAGTTTTAGATATAGTCTTCTCTAATTAATCCAATTTTGATTTCAAATTTTCTGACAAAATAATTGTTGCTCCCATATGCTCTATTTTATCTATAGCTTCCAGTTTCACAATCTCTTCATTTTCTAACTTTAACATTTTGTTGTTGAAGATGGAACATTCTTTCAGAGTTGGCATCAAACATATCCCAGATTTGTTCTTGTTAATTTTCTTAAAAATATTCTCTGGAAGAATGTTTTCATTTGGATACAAATTTGAAATTAATCGTGCATGTAAAGCTTCTTTCCCATGCTCACTTACTTTTCCGATTCTTACATCTTGTAGAATATTTTTATAATCTTCACCCTTTGCCTGTCGCATATTTTAAAGTAGTTCTGCATATTTGAAATTTAACCATATATTAACGTTTCCAAGGCTTCCTAGGCACTTCCTGGTATCTTCATGCGTGACCATTTTAAACACTGGTTGTCCTTTCACTGGAGTCAACTGCAGTAGATCTCCAAAAACAATAATGTGTTTCCCTCCAAATAACACATCATACTCTGTTCTAAGAATTTCTTGCATTCTCAAATGCACAAAAGCAAGCATTAGATTTGAGACCATGCTTACTTCATCAATGATAAGAAGTTTCATTTTCTTCAGGACTCTGGAAACTTTGGAACACGCATCTCCAGATAGCTTGTGGTATTGCAATTTGTTATCATGCTCGACTGGTAGCATCACTAAATGATGTAAAGTAATCCCTTTAATGTTATGAGCTGCCAGCCCAGTTGGAGCAGTAACAACACAAGACAGCGGTGATTCAGTACTTTTCTGCAGATAAGTTGCAATTGCTTTAATCAGAAAACTTTTTCCAGTTCCCGCTTCTCCACTCACGTACAGTCAGACAGGCTTACATGATGTACATGAGCACTCTTTTTTCTCATGACTGACTCCATGTTCTATCTGTTCTGTGACTTCGTCATATATCTGTTTCTGCTCAAGGTTTAGTTGTTTCACCAAATCTTCTAAGTTAACTACATCATCTTTAGCTTGTTCCATAGCTCTTTCCACCTCATCCATGGCAGTGGCAGCTTCATTTTGAATAATTGGTCTTCCAAGTGGATCCTGACTCAATGAAGCAGAACTCTGACTGTCTTGAGAACTGTCTCTAGCAATCTCTACAGCAATTGCGGCTTTTTGCTCTATTTCTTCGTTCAACATTTGCAGATAATTTGGAAAAACAGGACATTCTATTGTATCCTTGGTGGCATTAAAAGAATCTTCGTAACAGAGAAAATCTCCAAGTAGTTCCTCTTCTAAAGAGTTGCAAAAGAGCTAAATAGTAAAATTCCCTTTTCTCTGGATTTTCGCAACTCAATTTTTGATGATTAATCAAATGGCCTTTTCTCTGCTTCACTAGACATCCTTCACACCCAATGACAGCATATATTCCATTATTGATATCTTCTCTGATGTTCCTCTTATAAATATAGTTTGGCAGAACTTCATACAAACAACTGTTCTCAAGATGACTACTTCTATTTGGATAGTATGTATCCAACATGTTTGTCTTCAAAATATCTGTACTGTTTGGTTCTTTCTCCGCCAAATACTCAATTTCTTGTACAGATTTCAAAACTCAGTTTTGTGTTGTAGCAAGACCTAGACTTGCCCAAATAATTGTTCTAGACTTGGCGTTGAGACTTGCTGATGATAACTGATCAGAACATTCATATGCTCCAATTTCTCGATGCGACAACATCTTCAGACTGAAACTGTATAATTTTTTACTTATACTCTTTTCATGTGAAATGTCCTCCCACATTTACTTCAGTTCTGTCTTTTCTTTTTTTGTGATGTAAGATGTCACATATCGAGCCACAGCAATAGAGTTGTCAGCAACTAACTGAATATACATGTTAGCATTCCACATGGACAAAATCACTGGGTTGTAGTCGTTGATGTACTTGGACTCTTCGTTTCTTTTTAAATTGTATGTAATTTTTTGGTGATTTCCTCGTCACAGTATGTCGCAGAGAAGACATCAAATTATTTACTCTTCCTTTAGAAATCACTGGTCGTGGAAACCCGAAACGACATTTTGTGTAGAACTTGTCCTTGTTTCTGAATTTTCGACGACAGTACTTTCCACACGATGGGATTGAAAGCGTAAAACTTGTTGCCTTAAACTGTTTTCTTCGGTAGTTTTCGGAACAGCACATGTTGAATACTCTTCAATGAAGCTCATCACTGTCTCATCCGAATCTGTTCCAAATTTGGGTGCATCTTTAATCCACAACAACATATGTATGTGAGGAGCACCTCTAGCTTGATACTCCTTTCTCCAAAAGAAATCCAAAACCTCTACAAGGGGAGGATTTTTTTTTTGGTAATAAAAGACATCAGCGCTTCAAATCTATGATTGAAATATCTGCATACATTCACTGGATCCAAAGAACACAGTTCTCCAGGAGTTTTGAATTCTATATTTTGTATATTTGCATTTGCCTCTCGTAGAAATTGAAGTAAGTCATCCCATGCATACTCAGCACAGCTAAGAGTGAGGAACCATGTAGGAGTTCCTAAGTTTCTTAGCATACATTTCAATTCCCCATGACGACGGTACCAATATTCGTTTGTACCACGCTGACATGCCATGAGATTGATTAGATGAGATTCCAAAATATTGTCTTGCAGATTGACTTTCTCCATAAAGTCCCTCGCCGAAACATTTTGCAGATGTGCTCCACTTTTCAGTATATGGTTTACTGCATAAGAAAGCCCAGACAAGTCACTTTCATACAGTAGATGAAACAAATATGGAATGCATTGACAAAACCTTGGATCTTCAGCATATAATCTTAAAGTTCGATATTCAGATGAAGGAATTTGAAGTGGTCGATCGTCATATCGTCCACCTCGACCTGTTGGAAATAAATGTGGAAAACAACGAGCTTCCAAACTTTCTTCCCATACACTAATGGGACTTCCTTTTGCTGCTTTCATTTGAAACAAGTCAATTGCATTCCCCATTACTTCTTTGGAATGCAAAGGATGAACAGTATAATGCTCATATATTTCTTCACTTCTAGACACATCAACTTATTCAATTTGGCCAGCTGAACAATCACTGTCTTCATCTGCAGCTGTTTTCTCTGCTCCAACACATACATGTTTGTAGTACTCATTGTTTTTGACCAAATACAACGTTGCCTTTTTGACTTTCCTAACATCCACTAAATCTTGCCAGATTTTCTTACTCTTTGTCGGAACCCCATTAACTAGAATAACCAGAGGTTCCTCTTCCACTTTCTCTACACCAATTGTATCAATATTTTTCTTGAAATCTAGAGGCAAATAAACAACTCTTCCCTTTAATCCTCTCTGTAAATCTGAAGGAGGCAATTTCCCTATCTTAGGCTCCATGCAAACAATTGCCTGAAAAGGATGGACACATTGAATCAAAATAGACTCATATGTATTTAAATCCATCAATTCAGAAGAAATATCTACCAACTCAAGATTATTATGAACAGCTCTAGCAGGCATTCTGTTTTGATTTAATTTATCATAACAATATTTACAAATACGCTGATCAGAACTCAAATCAAAAGAATTCTCCACCCACAAATAAGTTGCAAAATCCTTCCACTCATAATTATTTATCTTTTCACTTTTTACGTATAAATCAACTAATCTAGTTTGATGCTTATAACGACTTCGTCGACAACACACACAAGTAAAATTCGGCCTTTCACTTGATTTCACCTTAAACCTGGTAATTTCCTGCTCAAACTTTTCTGTACTTGAAATCTATACATTGTCTTCCACATTACCTTGAATTGCTGTGTCAATTTCTACACTGTCCTCTTTTTCACCAAAATAACAAATCTCAATTTCTTCACAAATCTTCTTCACATCTAATTCAGTTCCATGCAAAAGAGCACTGTTTAATTGTTTAAGCTTAAGTGCTGGACTTTTTGCATAATACAACATTCTCACTAATTTCCTCATTTTGGTATGATGCACTGCTAACATCCTAAAATGATGAAAAACACTCTGACAGACTTTTCTAGAAAGACAAGCCAGTGAATGCCCTTGCAAACCTGTGTTTTCTCTCACTCTGCAAGGATCTAAGTCTTGCAACAACTTCACTTTCTGCTTTAGACTTTTCTTACTATATGTACGTAAGAAATTACAAAACAAATCAATTGATTCCTGTTGCACACTACCAATACGACTACACTTCCAAGTGTACACTGGACCCTTAGTACGTCTCCCTAAAACTTCATCAGTTAACACCTCTTCTGGTTCTCTAGGCACAAGTTTCTCTTTTTCAATCGGACAACCGTCTTTCACCTCATATGCTCGACCACTGGTGTCAACTGCATGCACTAAATCATTCTCCTGGAAGTAACTCTCCTCATTAAAAAATGGCTCACAACTTGAACTATGCATCTATTCTCCCAAAAAAATTTACAAAAATTAGTTTGATTAATTACTCTTTTGCATCTACTGTTTGATTTGAAAACATCAATTGTCTTGTTAAGTGTCCTAATTCTTTTTTTTTTTTATATATATTTTTATTGAAGAGTTTTCCCCCCTTTTTCCCTTAAATCATGGGCAGGACACAGTAGCATTCCATGTAAAACAGCACAAATTCATAATTACAATAGGAGCATATACGAAAAACAACGGAAACAATATGGTACCAATTCATGCCCGATTTGTCCAAAATAAATCATATATACACTAGATACATAAAGTTTCTATACAATACACACTCAGTTTCCCCCACCCCAACATTCCACAATTCAATGATCGGGACCTTGTTTCCATCGAATGAGGGGCTCCCATATTTGCAAACCAAGTTTCTTACCCTTTTTCCCCCTCCTGGCATACACAGCAGATTCTAACTTTTGTATAGATAGTACCTTGCCCAGCCATTGATGATATGTAGGGGGGTTAGGATCCAACTATGCCGAAGCCACTAAAAGTCTTAGAATAGCCATTACAACAAATACAAAATTTTCATTATTCACATGACCCTCAGGGTTAACTCCTAATAGCATTACTGCTGAATTCAATTCTATTGTAATTGATAGTGCATTTTGCGAAAAATTTCTCGATATCCTGTTTTATACTGTCTAATTGTGGACAGTGTGGTAAATAAATAAATAATACCCTATTTTTGACTAGACATATATCATAACAGATAGCTCAATAAATAAGAGTCAAGATTCGAGGTAGTAGGAGTTTTGCAGGTTTAATACAGCATAAGGACAGGAACAGGACAACCTGCATAGGAATAGGATGACAGGGCCCAGCAGCTGCTGGGGCTGGGTCTGGGATGAGCGCGCTAACTTTTAATAACAATACATGAGCATATATACATAGCGCGAACACATAGCATTACATTGCAGTAGGCGTAGCAGTGGGTGGAGCAGAAGGCGTGACGCGTAGCAGTCGCGAAAGATAAGAGTAAAAAGAGGTGTAACTGGGCGTATACATAGACATGTGGTGCAGACGTAACAGGATATGTCATGAATGGGGCGGAAACATAGGAGGGGGCTACCTAAGGAGCCGGGACCTCTAACCTGATGGTGCGCGCAAACTGGCAATGACGTGTTACGAGGAGAAGCTGGGGGCTATGAACTCTGTGCTAGGAGCAGAGACTAAAGTCTGGAGGGTCGGAGCGACATGTACCTAAACCCTATCTGGTATCTAATGTTTAGGGAACATGTTGATATAAACTAGAAGTCATGAGGGGAAAAGCTAACTGACTCTAAGACCAGAGCATGCATTTATTCTACATGTAGTGCGTGATGAAGAATATTAAATGACCATTAAATACAGTATTTCTCTTAACATGGAGCCGCATAGGCTAGACAATGACGGAAACTATTGATGCAGTTCAGTAGCTTAGGAATGCAGAGAAGGAAGACTGAACTGATAGCTGGAATCATAACATAGTCTTGGCAGACTCAGAGGCAGAGCCAAGCTGCACCGGGCACTGCGAGGCAGGAAGTAAGTGAAAGGTCGAGGATACAGGTGGGGGCTGTATCGCTCCTTAGCGAGGCTTCAGGAGACAGGAGCTGAATCTGATGTCCGGGCCCTGTTGAGGCCTGGAAACGGGGACTTTATAATGAAATAACGTGCACACTGAGAAACGTGGCAACATAGCTTTACATAGGCCTGATATTCGTAGTATTCACGAGAACTGGAAACTAGCATACCAGAGGTGGACACAACTATAATTGCGTCATTAATCGGACATGGGGAATACATATGCATATTGGTCATGCACACATAACATATGATGGATGACACGTAGGGACACAGAACATGGCAAAATTTACTTTTCCACATTCCCTCCTTGTCACTACGTTCCCATCAGGAAACATCAATATTCATGATACCATCTATCATTTCATACAGTACCATTTGTTCATCTCGAATTGTCTTGGAACGGGATTTAGAACGAGGCTTGGGACTAGGAATACAAGAGGTAGCACACATGCCGCAAATCGCAGGGCCACACTGTATACAGAGGCAGCAGCTGAATATGATCGCTACTGCGATACCTAGAAAGGACAGGACTTTCCATCCCCAGGCGGAAATTATATTCCAGAACCAACCGGACCATGTCCAGGTGCCTGGATCTTGGTGTAATAGATGGGCAATTTTATGAAGTCTGGTTATAGCTGAATAAACAGACGGCGCGTTATTTGGAATGAAAATGCAACAACTGGATCCGATGACTCTACAGGCCCCGCCCCTATCGGCCAGTATGACGTCAAGGACGAGACGATTCTGTAAAACGACAAATCTCATAAAGGATTGCTCTTCGGTTAAGTTACCTAGAGCGGAGGCAGTCTCATCTACTACAGCTTCAAGGGTTCTTGTTAACCTACGAATTAGCTTACTGTTTACAACTGTACCTAAATAAGGGAACACACCTTTATCAATATCAATGAATTGCTCTGCAGCAGTTTCAGTATAATCGACAATCGGGAGGTTTCTCTTGTGTCTAGTATGTACTAGGAAGGAATTCCTATGGTAGTCAGGTGGGGCTAGAAAAACAGGTGGCAGTAGGAAGGCAATGTAACAGGTTCCCTCCCAATCGAGGGGCAGACGAACATATGCGGTCTGACCACAAACAAAATAAGAATGACGTGAAGCTTTGAAAATAGATTTCCCACTGTCACTATACTGGATAATAGTAGTACAATCACTATGTCCTACATGTACAGAACCATGATTTCGGACACATAATTCGCCTTTGACTGGTAGTACTGAAATAGCAGGTGAGTCTGGAGTAGTATCAGACTGAACATTCAGGACCATGAAATTCGACGAATAGTTACCTAAATTATACACTTCATTTTCTAGATCTAAACCTGTTCTGTGGGGGAAACCTTGCTTGTCTGGGAAACATGTACTGTTAAGAAAAGACATATCTGTTAAGGATGACGTTAACGTGGACCATGCTCCACACGAACCATTATGTGAAAAAGGATAAGGAAAGAGTGGCAGAACTCCCTTCGGTGTCTGGAAAGGGGGGAGTCGACCACACACCCAACAATTAGTGGCATTGCTGGTCTGGTGTGAATAATGTAACATGCGGATAAATGAGTTATTACGCATAGCGAGGCGGTAGGACAGTTCATGAGGGGGCAGATCACTAAACGTGTGCTCTACTGTAACATTAGAAGGCTTATTTACATGAGGAACTGGAAAACACAGGAAAAATGCGTAACTGGTGCAGGAAATCAAAAGGCTGAGAAATGATATGAAACTTAGAAAAACGATACATCGGTTTGAGTTTTGACTAACTCTCTCACTATGGGGGTCTATTTTATACATGTCAGAAATAGTCTAACCGTTTCACCTAGGGGAGGACTTAGACAATCAAACTGACTGACTTATTTTACTAGACCGGAGTTTTTGCTTATACTCCTGCTGCGGAGTTTTCTCTACCAAGGGGGGTTTTGAATCAATGTCATTTGCGGGACAGTCCTTAGGAACAATGTTTTGACAAGTCTTGATATCCTGGGAAATGTTCTTGGAGACCGGTTTTAATCCGTAGAATTTCTTGACGTGCGAAAGGTGCACCCAGCCGCGGCGTCCTTCCAACTTCACGGCTGTACGGGTGGTGAGGAGGACCTGACGGGGCTCCTTCCAACGTGGCTCCAGCGGACTTGATCTGTCAAAGTTCCGGACGAGCACCATCGAACCTGGAACGATTTCATGCGGTGCCACCTCGGTATTGTCTGGAAATGCGGCGGCAACCTGTGAACGACATGAGTTGAGGGCAGACATCAAGGAAGCTAGGTAATCTGTCAGCATATTACATGAAACATCAGTAATACTTCGGGGTCTAGGAGTACCCCACATGTTAGGGGGGCGGCCGAAAACGACCTCATACGGGGACAGACCTGATCTGGAATGTGCGACCATGCGCATATAAAACAAAGCAACTGGCAGAGCTACTAGCCAGTCCACACCCTTATCTTTACATATTTTGGCAATTCCAATTTTCAGAGTCTGATTATGTCTCTCGACTAGACCGGCTGCTTCAGGATGGCGTACACAATGAAACTTCCACTGGTACCCTAACAACAGGGAAACGTGCTTCATCAACTCAGATGAGAATGGCTGACCGTTATCAGAATATACGACTCTAGGGAGTCCATATCGAGGGAAGAATTCACGAACCAACTGTTTGGCAGTGGTCGCGGCTGTGTAATCTGGGACTGGATATGCTTCTGTCCATCTGGACAAAGCGCATACAACTACAAGGACATACTTGAAACCTCGACATCGCTCCATCTGAATATAATCCATCTGGAGGACCTCAAAAGGGTGGTCAGGAGGCTGGAATCCCCCTTGTTCCACCGGGACACTTTTACCTGGATTAAACTGACAACATATCATACAGGTACGGACTTTCTGCTTGGCTGCAGCTCGTAAATGCTTGTTGAACCAAATGTTCTGGATACTGTCTAACATTGCTTTTTCTCCTAAATGTGCTGGACTATGTGCGGTATTAATAATGACTTGAACCATAGAGTCGGGGAGAAACCATGTGGCTCTACCCTTTGTTAACCATCCTTGATCTGTCTGGACCCCTCCTTGTTCAGACCATTTCTTGATTTCATCGGGAGCAGCATGCAACTGGATATCTATGACATCTTGAGTAGGGTCCTTAACTGTCATACATGTAATCGGATCTGGAGTGTGTGTCATGTTAACTGGAATGTCTAGAGTCTGTGCTGTAAGCTTGGCTGTGCGATCTGCTAGATCATTACCTTGGGAAATAATGTCAGTAACTTTCGTATGTGCTTTGCATTTCATGATAGCAATAGATGTCGGTAAGTGTATGGCATCTAACAGAGCTTGAATAAGGAGACCATGCTGAATCTTGGTTCCATGAGAAGTCATGAAACCTCTCTCCTGCCAGAGCACTCCAAAGTCGTGAACGACTCCAAATGCGTAACGTGAATCTGTGTAAACATTAACTTTCAGGTTCTTGGCGTGTATACAGGCTTGTGTCAGAGCAACTAGCTCTGCTGCTTGAGCGGACAGGGTATCAATACGGTGTGTTTCAATAACTTCAGTGTCAGTAGTCACTGCATACGCGGCTACTAGTTCTCCTGTACTAGTTCTCATACATGAACCATCCACATAAAGTGTCAGGTCAGGATCTGGTAACGGAATGTCTGTCAGATCTTGTCTTGGCTTTGTCGTAATGTTAACTACTTCCACGCAATCATGTGTGGCTGGATTTGAATTAACTGATGGTAACAGTGTAGCAGGATTCAGGATGTTGCAGCGTCTAATTTCTATGTGTGGCTGAAACAGTGTCAATTCATAACCTGTTAAACGTGCAATTGTCAAGTGCTGTGTTTGTGTTCGGTTTAAAAGAACTTCCACGGAGTGTGGGACTTGTACTGTCAAGGAGTGTCCTAAAACTATGGAATCACTTTGTCTGATAGCTAGTGCTGTGGCTGCAACTGACTTGAGGCACGCAGGCAACGCCTGGGCGACTGGATCTAGTGTGCTAGAAAAATAAGCACAGGGCTTGTATTGTCCTGCTTGATCTTGTGTAAGAACAGATAATGCTGTACCTTCACGTTCAGTAACGAAAAGTGTAAAAGGCTTACTGTAGTTCGGTGTAGCTAGAACTGGAGCTTGACATAAAGCTTTCTTTAACTCGTTGAAACTAAGTGTATGTTCAGATGTCCAAGGGAGGACAGTCGATCCGGCTGCCTCCTGTGTCGTTAACTGTATCAGTGGCTTGGCTAGAAATGCATACTGAGAAATCCATTGTCTGCAATAAGAAGTAAGGCCGATAAAGGCACGTACCTCCTTCTGGGTCTTGGGCTGAGGAAGACTCGCTATCAACTGGATACGGTCTGGTGTCAACTGCCTACCCCTCTTGGACAGTAAGTGTCCTAAGTAGACCACTTGCTGGACACAGAATTGAAGCTTCGAAGGGGACACCTTGTGTCCCATCTCGGCTAGGAAATACAGAACCGTCAGTGACGCTCGCTCGCAAGCACGTTCAGAACGGGCTGTGATCAATAGATCGTCGACATACTGGAGCAGGGCAGTGTCAGTTGGCATGTGAATGTTGTCTAGTTGTCTCTTGAGTGCTTGACTGTAAATACTAGGACTTTCTGTGAAACCTTGAGGAGCGCGTGTGAACATATAGCTCCTTCCATTTAAACAAAATCCGAAAAGAAACTGGCTGTCTGGATGGATGGGAACACTAAAAAATGCGTTCTTGAGGTCTATGACAGTGAAGAACGTGGCTTCGGAATCAATGGCTGTCAATAGGGAAGAGATATCTGGGACAACTGGGTACTGCGGAATAATACATTTATTAAGTTCTCGTAAATCAATCACTAATCGATATACTGGGGGTGCATTTGGATCAGTACGTTTCATGACTGGAATGATCGGAGAGTTGCATACATTGGAGTCAGTTTCTACAACTACTCCTTGAGCCATGAGCTCGTCAATAATTTTGGATAAGGCTGCTACAGCCTCAGGTGGCAATCTATACTGCCTGATTCGTGGTAACACTACACCTGGTTTCAGGGTCACACGATAGGGTGTGATTTGCATATAACCTACATCAGTTGGACCTTGCGCCCATAAATGCTGCGGGACATTAGACAGTCTGGAATCAAAATCTCGTAATACATAGTGACCCTTAAAGTCACGTAGGAACAGACGTATTCCCTCTGGGGA
The DNA here is from genome assembly GCF_964261635.1 of Lissotriton helveticus. NCBI lineage: Eukaryota > Metazoa > Chordata > Amphibia > Caudata > Salamandridae > Lissotriton > Lissotriton helveticus. The sequence continues at coordinate 1,534,563,379 of NC_136057.1, forward strand.
ACAACATATAACTGCACCTAACTCTTTCAGTGTTTTAATGCCTAATAGATTTTCTGGACATGACTTAGTAAGTAACAGATCAGTAGTGCGGGACAATGGACCTACTTCTAGAGTGACTGGCTTTGAAATCTCATTAACGATAGGCTTTCCTGAAAATCCAAGGGAAACATTTCTTGAGCCTGAGAGCGGAGCCCCTGGAACTTCGGCATGACTAATTGTGGTCCTACTTGCCCCTGTATCAATCAAAAACTTTCTGTCTTTCCCTAATACTTGACTGTGAACATAGGGACCTTCTTGATCTACAGGTATCTCGATGAGAGGCAAGCCTACCTCCCTCTCTAGGCTGTTTCATGAATATGGCTGGTACTCTGGATACTCAGACTGTGCATACTGGTACATCTGCGATGTGACATGCTGTGTTGCAGCAATAGGCTGCGGTGCTGTAACTGTCTGTTGTGCATTCTGTGGCTGAGGAGTCTGTGAAACTTGTTCTTGTCTAGGCGGACGTGGTCTTTCTTTAGTCTTACCAGTAGCTATGTTATGTTTCAGAACTGCACACTCATTTATAAAATGACCTGGCTGTTTACAATAATTGCAGTTCCCTTTAACGGGAGCTGCAGGATGACTGGCTTGATTCGGACCCCTCTTCTGACTGTCTTGAGGAACAGATTGTGCAACTAGTACTTTCATCTTCGTGTCTTTCATACGTTTTCTCTCGTGTTCTTGTTCTTCTCTGATTCTATTCTGGTGATACTGGAGCATCTGGAGCATCTGGGACGGAGTATTTGCTTGCCAGGTGCTTTCGACTTTCAAAACTCGGTTTTTAATTGGTGGACTTGAATTCTCGACTAATTTAGTAACGAAAAGGTGAGGGTATGACTCACTACTTGTCTTGAGGCCACTGTTGATACTAAAACACTTTTCAAACCTAGAATAAAAATCACTAATATCTTCATCTTGTTTCTGTTTACAGGCTGAGATTGCATCCCAGTCTTCTTTTCTCGTTGTTAATAATCTGGGTAGAACTTGAATTAATAATTCTGGTAATTCTTTACATTTCTCTCCAAGACCAGTACCTGGTACACGTATCTTATCTTCTGCTTCTAGGACTGCCCAATCGATCTTTTTCTCTCCCACCTCCCATTCTTTTTCCTTTAGCTTTTCATACACCCCTGCGGGTAGCAGAACCTTTAACATTTTAATGATATCTGGGTAAGTGTATTCTCCCATACGGAGCATGTCTTTTAATTCTCTATGGAACCCTGCTGGATCTTTGTCATGACAGGGAATTAATTTCTTCATTTCGAGGAGTTCCATCTTTGTGATCGGAGTGTATACAAACACTCGTTGCATTTCGCCACCCGTTCCTCTGACTGGGTGGACTTCTCGTAACGGGTTCTGTCTGTCTATGTAGAATGATTTACTTTCTGGGGGTGAAACATGAACAAAATGCGGGTTCAAGAATGTTCTATATTTATGGCGCTGTTCTAGAATAACACTAATTAAATCGGTACCTAGACCTCTCCATTTATACTGGAGTAATTCATTCAGGATATCGTGTAACGGACCTGGATCAGAATGTTGACCCTCATACAGTGTAATGAGGTGCTGAATCATATACATACCCACCAGTCGCTGCTCGGCTGGGGGCATTTTCAGAAACATTTGTGCCACTATTTCGTCTGGAAAAGTGGTAGAATCAGTAATCCATCTGACTGCTGATCGGACTAGTTCCTGTTCATGCATAGTACTTAACTCACTGTAACCGATTCGTGATTTCAGAATGTGATCGGTAGCTTGAAATACTTGTTCTAGGGAACCTTGTTCTGGTGCTGGATGATGGAAAATAGACTTGTGTTCTAGACGTAAATGGCGATCTGGAAATCTGGGTTTTCCTACATACGCTATTCTGGCAGTATTCTCATCGTCTTCCTCTTCAGGATCAGAGGTACTTTCTTTCTCGCTTACTTGTGCGGCTTTACGCTGTTCGTGTATCTTTATTATCTCTCTACGGATTTTCTTGTACATACTCTCCATGGCACCAATGGTATTGTGCTTTCCTTCGGCTATATTATCACTCCACTTTGTCAGAGTTTTCATTTCTTCCGGGTCTTTAGACGGGTAATCCTGTTCTCTTATTAGACAGTTAATTAAGAACTTTAATATCATGCGCTGAATCTCGGCTTTCCTTTGAGACATGGCATCACTAATACTTTGTGGGTCATCCCCTGTACGGATGAAACGATATATCCGGTCTAGATCTTCTTTCATATTCGGCAGGGTGACTAGATACTCGGTCACTCTCCTTACTCGTACGGAATATAAAACCATATTAAACTCGCCTGGAACTGGGTCATAGACACATTCGCCAAGGGTTTGCCTGATTTCTGCAACAGACTTATTACTCTTGGGAGTACGCTGTGATGCTTGAGCATGTAATTCGAGTGCTGATAAACGCTTGTATGGCGGCGGGGTTTGAGGAAGACCTCCTCCTGCGGCCCCTAAACTAGAATCATCAACTGATGCTTTCCGTCCTGGCAGGGTCGGTAATTGTAACGTGGGCTGGACTTGTATGGCGGGCTGACCCAGGGGGGCTGTTAAGGGCACCCCGGTATCTGGGGGAGCAGGAATTACCTGATTTACAGGGACTGGCGGAGCGCGAACAGGATTTGCATATTCGGGGACTGTGTCGTCCAGATAGGACGAAATAAAAATATCAGCTGCGGTCGGTTTGTGACGTAGCTTGGTCGGAACTAATGGTGGCGGGAAATTACTGGATGCCTCCGGGGTCGCTTTTGGCAAGCCCTCGGCAAGAAGAGGATACATACCCTTAATGAGGGCATTCCTCTGTCTGTCTGATTGCTCAGTTCTAACTCGTTCACCTATCTCGATTAATTCTCTTTCTTGGGCTCGTTCTTGGGATTCTCTACTTAATTCTGACTTTCTGATTTCTTTTTCGGTTCTTTTATGAGCTTCTTTGCGCCATAGCTCGATGGCATCTTTCTGTGACTGTCTGGCTTTCTTTTTCCATAATGCTTCTTCTACTCGCATGATGCATTCGGCATCCCATGTACCCGATACGGGCCATCTATACTTTTCTTCTAACTGTTTGGTATACTCTACCCATAAATCTAGATACAATATGGCGCTTATGCCATGTTTCTGATACATAAAGTGACCTGGACTGTCCCTGGGCGGGACGGGAACTGCTGCTTCCAGCAGACCCTTTCTAGTTTTTAACTGACTTGGAAAATATGGGCATGACTGAACTGTAATCTAGACACAATACAATACACAATGAACACGATACTTATACTCCATTCATACCACGACATTAAAATACATGAAAAACATTTAAAATAACAGTTCGAACAGAATACTACCTGGAAATACTGAGAACAGAACACATGAATTTTCTCGAGAACAGAAACTGACTAGAACAGAAACTAGATGCACTGCTGAAACAGTACGAAACTTACCGGTCTCATAAAGAGACACGTCAGGACCCGCATCCACCGAAGTGGACACTTCGTTTGTGGGACTGTGTACCACCAACCCACAGACCAGAGTCAATTAAATTGACCCTGTCTAGATACCACCCTAGTAACGGTACTCACCGGGTAGCAAGAACGGAAGGCCTCGGACTGGACTGGACTGCTACGACGACGAACTTCGGACCTCGGACTTCAGTTACGGGTGGACCTCCGGATACCTCGGACCTTGGACTCTTGGCTTGGGCTCTGGTCGGGACTCGCCGCGTTCCTCCACCGTCTCGTCTGGATGCTGGACCGCCTCCTCCGTCTCCTCCGTGGGCCTGAGGGATACTTGAGCAGAAATATCTGCCACTGCGCAGAAGAGTTCCGTCACGACTGCAGAGGGTCAGGGGGTCGGCGTGGCTTCACCGACGCGTGGGGAAAGGGCAAGTCCCTATTCGGGCGCCATTATGTGGTAAATAAATAAATAATACCCTATTTTTGACTAGACATATATCATAACAGATAGCTCAATAAATAAGAGTCAAGATTCGAGGTAGTAGGAGTTTTGCAGGTTTAATACAGCATAAGGACAGGAACAGGACAACCTGCATAGGAATAGGATGACAGGGCCCAGCAGCTGCTGGGGCTGGGTCTGGGATGAGCGCGCTAACTTTTAATAACAATACATGAGCATATATACATAGCGCGAACACATAGCATTACATTGCAGTAGGCGTAGCAGTGGGTGGAGCAGAAGGCGTGACGCGTAGCAGTCGCGAAAGATAAGAGTAAAAAGAGGTGTAACTGGGCGTATACATAGACATGTGGTGCAGACGTAACAGGATATGTCATGAATGGGGCGGAAACATAGGAGGGGGCTACCTAAGGAGCCGGGACCTCTAACCTGATGGTGCGCGCAAACTGGCAATGACGTGTTACGAGGAGAAGCTGGGGGCTATGAACTCTGTGCTAGGAGCAGAGACTAAAGTCTGGAGGGTCGGAGCGACATGTACCTAAACCCTATCTGGTATCTAATGTTTAGGGAACATGTTGATATAAACTAGAAGTCATGAGGGGAAAAGCTAACTGACTCTAAGACCAGAGCATGCATTTATTCTACATGTAGTGCGTGATGAAGAATATTAAATGACCATTAAATACAGTATTTCTCTTAACATGGAGCCGCATAGGCTAGACAATGACGGAAACTATTGATGCAGTTCAGTAGCTTAGGAATGCAGAGAAGGAAGACTGAACTGATAGCTGGAATCATAACATAGTCTTGGCAGACTCAGAGGCAGAGCCAAGCTGCACCGGGCACTGCGAGGCAGGAAGTAAGTGAAAGGTCGAGGATACAGGTGGGGGCTGTATCGCTCCTTAGCGAGGCTTCAGGAGACAGGAGCTGAATCTGATGTCCGGGCCCTGTTGAGGCCTGGAAACGGGGACTTTATAATGAAATAACGTGCACACTGAGAAACGTGGCAACATAGCTTTACATAGGCCTGATATTCGTAGTATTCACGAGAACTGGAAACTAGCATACCAGAGGTGGACACAACTATAATTGCGTCATTAATCGGACATGGGGAATACATATGCATATTGGTCATGCACACATAACATATGATGGATGACACGTAGGGACACAGAACATGGCAAAATTTACTTTTCCACAACAGAGTGAAAAGATATGTATTAAATCCGCCTCTGTACTACCACACCTGAAACAGGTGGTTCCCGAGAGACCCCCCCATTGAGCGAGTACATGCCCAACTTTTTCATTGTACTCATAGCACTTCTCCCTTCGGATTGTATAGCATGCCGCCGCTTTTTTTGCTAATTCATCTTCAGCTTCGCTTTTAACTTTTATTAGATCTAATATATATTGTTCAGCTGGTTCCCCTCTGATAATACAATTATTGAGTTGTTCTTCTACCTCCGAGGCGGACCTCTCTAACTCCCTTTGCCGGAGCCCTTCCATTTTACGTTTATAAATGCTATAACTACATGTTTCACCGCGGACTCCCGCCTTAAAAGCATCCCAATTTAAGTGTCCTAATTCTAATGATTATTAAAATCAGGCTTTTGAAGTTAAGAAAAAATTATTTATTTTAATAATCATTAGAGTTAAGTGTCCTAATTCTAATGATTATTAAAATAAATAATTTTTTCTTAACTTCAAAAGCCTGATCAACAATCGTCTCTACACTTTTCTTTTTCTTATAAAAAGCAGCTCTCTGTTTACCTTTCCTAATGTTTTTTAACAAATTTAAAACCACCCTATTGCGAAACATTCGTTTACGAATGTCCCTAAATTTATTCTGCCTTCTATTCCTATACATATTATTCTCTCCTGCTCCAATAGTAACATTTCTGGGGGGCCTCTCCTTCCTTTTCAAATTTGCTCTCTCCTTCTCTTTATCCACATTCTGACCAACATTTTTTTTTATCTACATATGTTCCGTAAGAAAGACTTAGTTGTCTTACCAGGAGCTTTTTTCCTGTTTTTTGAAGTATTTGTTGTAGAGGAGTGCTGTAATTCCGTTGCTGTTTTTGATTTTTTCCGCTTGACATCTTTTCTTCTCCTCTGCCTTGAGAGCATATTTCCTTACTATTGAAATCTTGATTGCAATCTGTGGTAAAGAAAAAAATAACACATTATAGACCACTATTACCAAACAACAAAGCAATGACAATAAGCAAACGATATAAACACTAGTTTACAACATATCTAAGTTTATATCACAGCAACTATGTAACTAGGAGTAAGACAGAGAAAAAGAGCTAGAGGAACTAACACAAAAAGACAGAGAGACTCAGACAAAGAAACAGGTTGAGGGAGTAAAACATAGAGAAGGAGTAAGACAGAGAGAGTGTATAATATGTTGTAAGACAGAGAAAGAATGTAATAGGGAGAGGGAGTAAGTCAAAGAAAGGGATAAAGGGAGTAAGTCAGAAAAACGGTGTAACAGGGTGGAAGACAGAGAGAGGGTGTAAGAGAATGTAAGACAGAGAGAGGGTGTTAGAAGGTGAGACGATGTAAAAGAGAGTAAAAGAGAGAGAGAGCGTAAGTTTGAGAGAGGATGTAGGAGGAAGTAAATCAGAGAGAGGATGTAACAAGGAGTATGTCAGACAGAGGGTGTAACACAAACAGAGGAAAAGAATAAAAAAGTCAGAAAGAGGGAGAGAGGGTATAAAACAGACAAATGATGTAATAGGGAGTAACTCTGGGAGAGAATGTTACAAAGAGAAAGGTTGTAAGACGGAGTAAATCAGGAAGAGGATGTAAGAGAAAGTATGACTTACAAATTGCTGTAAAAAAGAGAGAGAGGGAATAAATTAGAGACAGGGTGTAAGAGAAAGTAAGTCAAAGAGAGTGTAACAGAGTGTAACACAGAGTCAGGATGTAAAAAGGAATAAGTCAGAGAGAGGGTGTTAGAAGGGGACAGGTGGAAAAATAGAGTAAGTCAGGAAGAGAATATAATAGAGACTAATACATTGTTAATAATCCTTGCTAAAGAAATCTTAGTGCATAAAGGAATTGTATTGTCTAAATGAGTGAGGTTTCAGTAGTGTAATCAAATGCTTATACATATGACATATGCTCTGTTTTCTAAATGTTATATAAAAAAACGATTTCAGGCACATGAATTGGTTTTACATTATTGACAAGGATTAGATAGTATCTGCATGATTAAAAAAATATATTAGCACATTTCACAATCATGTTACCTGTGTTTCCTCAGATTAGTAAGCAGATTGTGCAGATGAGGTGAGGCCTGTCCAGGGGTGCAAAGGAGGTGAGGCCTGTGTCCATGAGTGCAGTGGAGAGGACTGACCTCCTCTGACCCTTGGACAAGCCTTACTTCATCTGTGTCCTCTGTACAGGCCTCAATGTATTGGGTATAATTGATGGTAACTGGGTGCAGATAAGGTGAGGCATGTCCAGGGGTGTAGATAAGCTGAGGCCTGTCTATGGATGCAGATGAGTTGAGGTCTATTCAGGATTGCAGATCAGGTGAGGATTGTCCAGGGGTGCAGAGGAGGTGAGGTCTGTGTTGAAGAGTGTAGTGGAAGAGAGGTCTGTCCGGGGGTACAAATGAGGTGAGGCCTCAGTCAAAGAGTGCAATGGGGGATAGGCTTCATGAAGTCTAGTCCACTGCACTCTTAGACACAGGCCTCACCACCTATGCTCCCCAGGAAAGGCCTCTCTCCCACTACAGTCTTGAACACAGGCCTCACCTCCTCTGTACCTCTGGACATACCCCACCTCATCTGCACAATCTACTTCCTAATCTGAGGTAACACAGGTGACATCATTGTGAAAGGTTCAAATATATTTATTTAATCATGCAGACACTATTTATTCCTTCTCAAAAATCTAAAAGCCATTGATTTGCCCCAAAATCGTTTTTTAAATAACATTTTACAAACAGAGCGCAGGTCCTATGTACAAGCATTCAATTTCACTACTGAAACCTCACTATTTCACAAAATACAAATCCTCTATCTTGCAAATGTTAATACCAAGCATAATCAAAAAACATTACACAAACCAACAGCAAAGAAGCTCAATGTGCTTCCTAATCTGAGGTAACACAGGTGACATCATTGTGAAAGGTTCAAATATATTTTTTTAATCATGCAGACACTATTTATTCCTTCTCAAAAATGTAAAAGCCATTGATTTGCCCCCAAATCGTTTTTCACATCACATTTAAGAAACACAGCACAGGTCCTATGTACAAGCATTCCATGTCACTACTGAAACTTCACAATTTCACAAAATACAAATCCTCTATCTTGCAAATGTTGATACCAAGCATTATCAAAAAACATGACACAAACCAACAGCAAAGAAGCTCAATGTGCTTCCTAATCTGAGGTAACACAGGTGACATCATTGTGAAAGGTTCAAATATATTTTTTTAAGCATGCAGACACTATTTATTCCTTCTCAAAAATGTAAAAGTCATTGATTTGCCCCAAAATCGTTTTTCAAATAACATTTTAAAAACAGAGCGCAGTTCCTATGTACAAGCATTCAATTTCACTACTGAAACCTCACTATTTCACAGAATACAAATCCTCTATCTTGCAAATTCTGATACCAAGCATTATCAAAAAACATGACACAAATCAACAGCAAAGAAGCTCAATGTGCTTCCTAATTTGAGGTAACACAGGTGACATTATTGTGAAATGTTCAAATATATTTCTTTAAGCATGCAGACACTATTTATTCCTCCTCAAAAATGTAAAAGCCATTCATTTTCCCCAAAATCGTTTTTCACATCACATTTAAGAAACACAGCACAGGTCCTATGTACAAGCATTCCATGTCACTAATGAAACTTCACAATTTTACAAAATACAATTCCTCTATGCAGTAAAAACCTTTTACCAAGCATTATCAAAAAACATGACACAAACCAACATTTAAAAAAACACAATTTGCTTCCAAATCTTCTCCATAGAGTATACAAGTCTCTATCTATATTAAATGAATCATTACTCACCTTTACAAATGCTTTGGGAGATTGAGAACAGTGTCAGACACACACCAATATTTCTTTAGCAGAGCAAAAGGTATGTACTCCAAGCACTGCAACCATGAATGGCTCAGAAAACCTCTAATTCTTCACACATATTGCTCATAGTAACCAATCAAAACTCTTCCCTCTCTATTTTCAAACCAACACCCTTCTCCCCTCAGCCCTTTCTACCTGTTACCATAGCAACTCCCTCCTCACTGAGCTCTCAGGTTTAAAAGTTTATTCTACAATGTTGCAAATGAACTTAGCAAGGATGTTTGACCTCTCAATACATCAGCTTATCCGGTGCAATGTTTCTTTAAATGACTTTTTCTTAACCATTCAAATTACTTCTTTCACAGAACAGAACCATGCACCCTAACTTCCAGTTTTCAACTATCTGAATCCACCAATCATTGCTTGTAATTCAAGAGCACTGAAACTCCATAGTTTTTTTTTTTACAAACTCCTACTGTTCCAACTGCCATTTCATTCCCACACTTCATCTGACTGCACCAGAACCTCCTCTTACCATGTATTCTGTCTGGATTATTGGACATAGCTACATCCACTGGGCTCAAAGGTATGCAGCTACCAGAAATTTTCACAACCTTGATTTACCAAATGTAGACATCAAGTGGATTGGCCAAAGAGGATTGAGATGTCATCAATTGATACCATTGGTGAAAATCTTTTTGCATCTGCCACACCCTCACCTCATAATTCTGCACTGTGGTGGAAATTACCTAGGCACTTTGACTGGGGTAGGTCTGGAAATGCTTTTAAAGGACACCTTTGAGCAATTGATGGCACTTTTTCCTCAAACTGCCTTGGTATTTTCCAATATATGCCAAAGACAGAACTGGAAGTGGTCCAACCAATTTTGTCCACAATTTGACAAAGCACGGAAACATGTGAATAAATCTGTTTCTGCTTACATGAGAGACTATGGAATGGGTTCAATATACAACAATAACTTGCGTTACAACATGCAAGATATCTACAGAGGAGATGGTGTGCACTTCTCAGATGAGGGGAATAGAATATTCCTCCTGAATTTAAGACTGTGAATTGGAACCTACTTGTAGGTACCTAAATCAGCCACAGAACCCAAAAGCTCTTTTCAGGGCTACCCTATCTCTGATCACTCAAAATGATTACTTTACTCTAACTTTTTTCACTGTTTTTCACTAAAGTACGCTCCCCGGTGCGCGTACCGGGCGCTCCCCCCGCGAACATTTTTTAAAAAATTGTTTTTTTGGGCCTATATGGGCCTCCTAAGCCCCCCTCAGAAAACCTAGGGGGTCAGGGAGTGTCTACCATGCCCCCTTTTACCCATTCCCAACGTTGTTTATCCTCCATCTTGTGTCTCAATTCTTCCAAAATACAAGATGGAGGACTCGCGTAGCGCTGCCGGTGCGCGTACCGGGGCGCTCACCGGTAAGCGCTCACAAATTTTTTTAAAAGTTAATTTACATAAAAACCACTGGAGACACTTTCACCAAATATAGAATAGGCCCTACTACATACCTGTCCCTACCATTTTTCCAAATTTTGTGGAATTCCATTGAGCCATTTGAGCTGTAGCCCTGTCTAAATATCCTGAGGTAAATTACATGACAAAAACACATACGAAGTGTTAGCATTTACAACCAATTAAAATGTTACTTTCATTTTCTACTTATTTTTTCCTGACATTTGATTGGTTATGTACATGAATATAAATGAAAAATGAGAGGGAAACACGGCCATTTTGACTACAACTACCTGAGGTACATCTTGAAAGAATTTTCTCCATTTATCTTCATCACCTTTTTATAAGGTAAGTTGTTAATTTGTAAGGGGCACTTTAAGTTAATTTGTAAAAACGTTTTCTGATAGTTATTTACTGTCCCTCTGTTATAGTTATAGATTGAGATAGGCTTCTCTGTTATAGTTATGGATTGAGTTAGGCTTCTCTGGTATTATTATGAATTTACTTAGGCTTCTTCACATACACTTTTTTATATTTCTACTTCCTACCTCATACCATACACTGCCCAAAGAAAACTTCACTGTTAAAAACTCAGAAGTACCTCTCTGAACTCAAACCCAACAGTGCCCTAACTCTACTGATATAGTTATTTTTTATGCAATTTACAGCAAGAAAATGGAAGATACACCACAGACCAACAATATTTCTTTAGAAATAACTGATGAGCAGATTAATTTCGAAATAACTGATGAAGAGATTCTTCAAGAAGATTTATTTGACTTCCTAGATGAGTCTCTTGACCAAGAATTCATAGACTGTGTAGATAATCTGGAATCATGCAGTACAAATTTGGAGGAGATTTCGGATAATGAAATGTTGCAAGTGTTATTAAATTATGAAAATTCTGAATAATAAATTAATATTTAATAATAAAAAATTGTTTGAGACATTACTCGTTTTTATATGTAATTCATGAAGTAGTACCAAAATGGTTATAATATAAAGTGAGACTTACAGTATACTGTGCAACTTTTTTGTGTTACATAGTAAGTTTGCTCATAGTTACTTCCTTTCTCCTACTATATTATCTCGAATGTGTATTTGACATCTCTTTTTGATCTACAGCCTCCTTTCTCTCACTGTCTGTCTCTAATGCACCATATTACCACCAATTTTGTGTAGATTCAGAAGAGAGTAACATGTAATACTTGAAAACATCATAAGGGAGCAGGGTAGACTACCCATAATCCCATAGGCTTTCTCAAGGAGTGCTTAACCACTTGGCTGCTAAGGCACCTGAGGCACTTCCATTGACTTTCCATTGAAATCAATGGAAACTCCATGACGAGTTACCCTTGTCATTAGCACTGAAGGGGTTAAAGGATCTGTTTCTGCTTTCCTGACACACTATGGTATGGATTCCATATACCATAATAACTTCTGTAACAACATGCAAGATATCTACAGAGGAGACGGTTTACATTGAATTTAAGACTCTGTATTGGTACCTACATGCTGGTACTTAAATCACCCACATAACACAACACCTCTATGCAATGCTACCCTACCTCTAAGCACTTTAAATTATTATTTTACTGTTTCACTGGGTTTTCCCCTTGGTACGCTCCCTGATACGCTCCCCGGTGCGCGTATCGGGCGCTCCCCCCGCGAAAATCGTTTTTATTTTTGCCCCGCGGGGCCCTTTTATGGCCCCCACATCAAACCTAGGGGGTCAGGGGGGGTCTACCCTGCCCTCTGATGGTCATTTCCCCCTTTGTTTTTTGCCACCTCTTGAGTCTCGATCCTACCGAGACACAAGTTGGCGGCCGCTCCGGACTGTTTGGAATGTTAACAGACACCCGAGAGCCAATCAGCTTTCCGCGCGCGAACTCGCGTTACGCGCCGGGTGCGCTCCCCGGTGCGCGTACCGGGGCACGCTTATAGATATATATATTTTTTTTAACCTAAATTACTCAAAATCCTCTGGAGCACATATCTTGAGACATAGAAAAGGCACATCGGGCTACCAGTCCCTACAATTTTGCCAAGTTTCGTGGGAATCCATTCAGCCGTTCGGGCTAAAAGTGAGTCCAACTGCCCCATGGAAATTAACATGGGGAAAACACGTTTTGGGACCCAGCTTTTATCTCGGCCCCCGCTTAACGAATCCCCCCCAAATTTTCAGGGAAAGAGCGGAGCGGAGCTGGCCACCTAATTTGAGAAATTCGCGAAAATTCGTCCACCGGCGCCAAAGTTATTCCCAATAGAATGTTGCGGATTTCCTATGGAAACTAGGTCCTAACTATAACTACCTACTGGCGACCGCCAGTAGGTAATATATACACATTACCTACTGGCGATAGCCAGTAGGTATATATAGTTAGGATTTTTTTCCTATGGGATTTTTGAAAATTCTATGTCGAATAAATTTGGCGTTTGAGGACAGAATTGGCTGAAATTTTCAGGAAAATGGAACATTTCGTTTCTGAGCAGCCCCTGAAAATCTGGGGGGGTTTCGTCAAGGGGGGGCCGAGAAAAAAGGGGGGTCCCAAAACGTGTTTTTCCCATGCAATTTTCCATAGGGCGGTTGGCCTCACTTTTAGCCCGAACGGCGTGGAGTGCTAACAGTCCTACTTATTACAAAGGTATGGCACACCTGAAGCCATCTTGATTGGAATAAAGTGGTAACTCTTAAAACATTTAATTTAAAAAGGAACAAAATGAGGGGGTTCATTTTGCCATAGAAAGTATGATTAGCGAATATATGATGAAATCCCGCATACCATCAGTCCGCAAAAAAAATCCTGCATGTACTATTAGGCCGCAAATTAAAATAACGAAAACTTTTAGAACGAATATGCCTTTAGCATACACTAAACAACTAAACTACCCTAAACCCTAAAACACTACCCCCAGCATGACCCTACACTACACAAACAGTACAACACTACCCTAAACCCTAAAACACTACCCCCAGCATGACCCTACACTACACAAACACTACAACACTACCCTAAACCCTAAAACACTACCCCCAGCATGACCCTATACTACGCAAACACTACAACACTACCCAAAACCCTAAAACACTACACCCCAGCATGACCCTACACTACGCAAACACTACAACACTACCCTAAACCCTAAAACACTACCCCCAGCATGACCCTACACTACACAAACACTACAACACAACCCTAAACCCTAAAACACTACCCCCAGCATGACCCTACACTACACAAACACTACAACACTACCCTAAACCCTAAAACACTACCCCCAGCATGACCCTACACTACACAAACACTACAACACAACCCTAAACCCTAAAACACTACACCACAGCATGACCCTACACTACGCAAACACTACAACACTACCCTAAACCCTAAAACACTACCCCCAGCATGACCCTACACTACGCAAACACTACAACACTACGCAAAACCCTAAAACACTACACCCCAGCATGACCCTACACTACGCAAACACTACAACACTACCCTAAACCCTAAAACACTACCCCCAGTATGACCCTACACTACACAAACACTACAACACTACCCTAAACCCTAAAACACTACCCCCAGCATGACCCTACACTACGCAAACACTACAACACTACCCTAATCCCTAAAACACTACCCCCAGCATGACCCTACACTACGCAAACACTACAACACTACCCAAAACCCTAAAACACTACACCCCAGCATGACCCTACACTACGCAAACACTACAACACTACCCTAAACCCTAAAACACTACCCCCAGCATGACCCTACACTACGCAAACATTACAACACTACCCTAAACCCTAAAATGCTACCCCCAGCATGACCCTACACTACGCAAACACTACAACACTACCCAAAACCCTAAAACACTACACCCCAGCATGACCCTACACTACGCAAACAGTACAACACTACCCTAAACCCTAAAACACTACCCCCAGCATGACCCTACACTACGCAAACACTACAACACTACCCTAAACCCTAAAACACTACCCCCAGCATGACCCTACACTACGCAAACACTACAACACTACCCAAAACCCTAAAACACTACACCCCAGCATGACCCTACACTACGCAAACACTACAACACTACCCTAAACCCTAAAACACTACACCCCAGCATGACCCTACACTACGCAAACACTACAACACTACCCTAAACCCTAAAACACTACCCCCAGCATGACCCTACACTACGCAAACACTACAACACTACCCTAAACCCTAAAACACTACACCCAGCATGACCCTACACTACGCAAACACTACAACACTACCCTAAACCCTAAAACACTACCCCCCAGCATGACCCTACACTACGCAAACACTACAACACTACCCAAAACCCTAAAACACTACCCCCAGCATGACCCTACACTACGCAAACACTACAACACTACCCAAAACCCTAAAACACTACCCCCAGCATGACCCTACACTACGCAAACACTACAACACTACCCTACACCCTAAAACACTACCCCCAGCATGACCCTACACTACGCAAACACTACAACACTACCCTAAACCCTAAAACACTAGCCCCAGCATGACCCTACACTACGCAAACACTACAACACAACCCTAAACCCTAAAACACTACCCCCAGCATGACCCTACACTAAACAACCACCACAACTCTACACTACACCAATTCCAAAAATTCTTTATTTCGGCCACAAGTGCCATAAAAGATGCAATAAAAAAAAAAAAACAGTACATACTTTTAAAACACAATATTTACATTAAAAGTAGAAATGGCCTGCTAGGCCTGCATAGGTACAGAATACAAAATAGTGTAAGTCAGGGGGACATTTTCTTCCTTATTATCCATGCTGCCATTAGAAATTTTGAGACCGCAAACACAATATGGCCCAGAGTATTAGTCTTCAAAACCCTGTAAGCCTGTGGGTACTTCCTAAAACCCAAGTTCCGACACAAGGGTGCTATCCAGCGCCTCCTCGGGCTCCGGTAAGCATGACAACAAAACATAATGTGCAGATCATCTTCGTCGTGGGCTTTACAGCATGGACAGAGTTTGTCACCCCCTGCAGACCATTTATAAGTAAAAACTTTGGTGGGTAGTGTACCAAACCTCCATTGCAGGAACAATTTCCTTGCCAAGAGAGGAAAAATAAAATCCATAAAAGGTTCAAATACGTAGGAATTTTTGGATTCTAAAAAACGTCCCCTCAAGGTGCCACTATCATGAGCATTAACCATGGCAGCAAGGTGTTTGTTCTTGTACAGCTGGGCAAGGGTTTTTCGCGAAATCCTTTGGCATCCCTGAGCTGGGTCATCCCATAAGTCTGGCAGGTTCAAGCTAAACAATTCCGACTTGATAAATGCCAATGACACTACACTAACACAACACTACACTACACTACACTACACAATCACTAACCCACGAAAAATTTAACACAAACCCACTTACCTCTCTCGTCATCGTGGTTTTCACAACGCAAATGCATTTACCATACATGCCTTTAAAACGTAATTCTTTGTAAAGGCATGCGCGATAAATGCACATGCGTTTTGAAAAAATGCGGGATAATGGTATGCGAGGTCAATGACCTTGCGGGATAATGGTATGCGGACTGAAAGTCTGCGGGATAAAAAATGCGGGAAAATGGCTGCAAACCATGATTAGCAGCAGACTTCCCTGGTGAGCACTAGCTTTACTACAGTGATCTAATGAGCAACTAGAGTGCTAACATTCAGAATTTATGGCAAATGTGTGACACATCTGAATGCCTTCTTGATAGAACCAAAGTAAACAAGCATTGAAAATGCAATAGATCTCGCCCTCGTTTAAGTTAAAGCCATTCTGTTTGTAATGAGGTGGCTTTTTAGCTTTGCTTTTATTAGTGTTTTTAAAACTTTCATGTAAATAACATGCATATGTATGCATATATGTATATGTATGCATGCATTTATATTTATATAGATATGCAGATTATATATGTTTATATATGTATATTACCTACTGGCGATAGCCAGTGGGTATATATAGTTAGGATTTTTTCTCTATGGGATTTCTGAAACTTCTATGTCTAATAACTTTGGCGTTTGTGGACGGAATTGGCTGAAATTTTCAGGAAAATGGCACTTTTTGTTTCTGAGCAGCCCCTAACAATTTGGGGGGGTTTCGTGAAGGGGGGGCCGAGAAAAAAGGGGGGTCCCAAAACGCGTTTTTCCCATTCATTTTTCCATAGGGCGGTTGGACTCAATTTTAGCTCGAACGGCTGAATAGATTTACATGAAACTTGGCAAAATAGTAGATATGGTTTGCCCGACGTGCCTTTGCTATGTCTCAATATATGTGCTCCAGTGGATTTTGAGAAATTAACGTTTAAAAAAATATATATCTGTGACAGCGCTTCGGTTAGCGCCCCGGTACGCGTACCTGACGCGTAACGGAACTTCGCGAAGTGAAGCTGATTGGCTCTCCGGTGTCTGTCAACATTCTAAACAGTCCGGAGTGGCCGCCATCTTGTCTCTCGGTAGGATCGAGAGACAAGATGTGGTGAAAAACGAAGGGGGAAATGAAGGAAAGGGGGCAAGGTAGACCCCTCCTGACCCCCTAGGATTGATGAGGGGGATATTAAAGTGCCCCGCGGGGCAAAAAATAAAAAAACATTTTTTTTTGTGATTTTACGCCGTAGAGGCGCGTCCCGGTACGCGAACCGGGCAGCTCACTGGGCAGCTAACCGAGCAGCTAACCGGCAGCGTAGCTGTCAACATTGTAAACAGTCCGGAGCGGCCGCCATCTTGTCTCTCGGTAGGTTCGAGAGACAAGATGTGGTGAAAAAAGAAGGGGGAAATGAAGGAAAGGGGGCAAGGTAAACCCCTCCTGACCCCCTAGGATTGATGAGGGGGATATTAAAGTCCCCCGCGATTTTTCGCGGTAGAGGCGCTTCCCGGTACGCGAACCGGGCAGCTAACCGGCAGCGTAACGGGAGTCCCCCATCTTGTGTTTTTGGAGCGTCCGGTTCGCGTACCGGGTAGCGTCCCGGTAAGCGTAACAAGGGGAAAACCAAGAGAAACAGTAAAAAAAAAAAAATGAAGGGAATAGATTTCCAGCAAACTTGGCGGGACTGTTTGTTTGATGTGCCTTTGCAAGGCCTCAAGATATGTGCACGTGTGGATTTTGTCTAATTAAGGTTAAAAAAAATATATATATCTGTAAGCGTGCTCCGGCACGCTTACGTTACGGGTTTTGTTTGCGCTGCAGAGCCGATACGTCACGGTTATGCGACGCGTCATGAGGCGTCTCACGTGGCTACGTGATACGTCACGTAATAAAGAATATATTTTACAGCTATAGATATTAGCTTTTAAAAAACCAATGAAATTCACTGAAAAAACCATAGGTTATAGACCATATATAGTTAGGAATTTGCATTTACAAAACCTTGAAAATTCACTGAAAAAACCATAGGTTAGAGACCATATATAGTTAGCTGGACATTTTATTGACATAAAACCAATGAAATTCCATATATAGTTAGTTGCACTAACTATATATCGCGCACCCGCAATCCACTGCTGATGATGTCACATATTACATCATTCATGACATGGTCAGTGACATCACTGATGACATCACTGATGACATCTCAAATGACATCACTGATGACATCACTGATGACATCTCAAATGACATCACTGATGACATCATGACACACCAATACCAGTTACTACATACGCACTCACTGATTCCTACGTCTACACACACACATTCACTCATTCACCCATACAATCACTCATACATACAGTCACTCATTATTACAACACTATCATATGCACTCATACACCTATGCAGACACTCACACACTGCCACTCATCCATGGAGTTACTCACACACCTAGTCAGTCCTGTAAAGAATCAATCACACTTCCATTTCCTCATCTATACAGTTAAACACAGAACACCATACTTCAGTGACATCACTGATGACCTCTCAAATGACATCACTGATGACATCTCAAATGACATCACTGATGACATCATGACACACCAATACCAGTTACTACATACGCACTCACTGATTCCTACGTCTACACACACATTCACTCATTCACCCATACAATCACTCATACATACAGTCACTCATTATTACAACACTATCATATGCACTCATACACCTAGTCAGTCCTGTGAAGAATCAATCACACTTCGATTTCCTCATCTATACAGTTAAACACAGAACACCATACTTTTTCACACATATACTAACACATACTTACTCTCTTATACAATCACTGATACAAGTACACATTGATATGCACAGAGTCACACACCTCCCAGCCAGCCACACACACACTCAGTCTTCCATACATCCACTCATTCTTCAATATGTAAAACATATTTAAACTTTACAAAACACACAGACACTAGATGATGTCATCAGTGATGTCATTTGAGATGTCATCAGTGATGTCATCAGTGATGTCATTTGAGATGTCATCAGTGATGTCATCAGTGATGTCACTGACCATGTCATGAATGATGTAATATGTGACATCATCAGCAGTGGATTGCGGGTGCGCGATATATAGTTAGTGCAACTAACTATATATGGAATTTCATTGGTTTTATGTCAATAAAATGTCCAGCTAACTATATATGGTCTCTAACCTATGGTTTTTTCAGTGAATTTTCAAGGTTTTGTAAATGCAAATTCCTAACTATATATGGTCTATAACCTATGGTTTTTCAGTGAATATATATATATATAACCTTCTGGCGGTCACCAGTAGGTAGTTATAGTTAGGACCTACTTTTCACAAGCAGGCCATTCTTTGATTTGCCGTCTGACGAATCTTCAAGAAATTTTCAACACTAATGGGTCTGTCAAGTCAGCTGCGCTTTTAAAAGTTTCAGAGTAATCCATCAAGTTGGGCAGAGAAAAAGGGGGTTCTCAAAACACTTTTCTTTCATGTTACTTTCTTTAGGAAACTTTTGACACATTAACAGCCTTAATTGCTGAACGGATTTAGAACAAATTTGGCGGAAAGATAGCTCTTAGTCCAGAAAGTACTCTTTGTGTTAAATGGTATAAATCCGCCCATTAGTTCCTGAGAAATTTAAAGATTTCTAATATATGCAACCGTGGCTGCTGTGGATCTGTGAACACTCCTGATCTCATGCCTGAGATTTGATTGATTTTTTACCTGAGTCACATTAGATCAGCGAATCCCACCAAATTCTTTTTTATAAAGAAGCCCTGGGGATCACCACCGCCCCAGGACTACTATACTTAAATGTATGGGGCACCCACACCACACTGTCCCAGGGACCACCACCTCTCTTAGGTTATTTTTAAGATGGGAGGGGGGCCACGTGGCCTCCCTCCTTGAGCTGTAAATGGTGCTGGGTATTGCCACACCCCAAGGCTAGCTCCGGCAATGTCCCTGGATGCCCACCCCCTTGACAATGCAGTTTTGCTATGGGATTGCGGGAACAGTGCTCCTGCCATCCCATAGCAAACACGTGTTAACTGCTTTGAAAAAGCAAGATCATTTTGCTCTTGCTTGTATAAAGCGGAGCACACTTTGTGTTTTACACCCAGGGCGCTGCATGTCAGCATCTCCCTGGGTGTAAAAAGCCTTGACGGATCCAATGGGAGAGGAGAGCCGGCTGGGACTGCGAGGGCTTCAGGCTCCTCCTTCAGTCCCCAATGAGATGACCATACCCAAGGGGATGTGTTCCCCAGGGCCAAAAATGACCTAGGAGAAAAAAATAAAAAATGCCTGTGCCCAGGGCAATGGGGTCCCCCGGGCCGAAATCAGCATCAGGAGGGGGCCGCGTGACTCCCCACCCGTTTCATTTAATTAAAATAAAACATAAAATAATGGCTCAGGCTCTAGGGAATAGGGACCCTGGGCTCCAAAACGGTCATGGTAAGGGGGCCACATGCCCTCTTCCTAAAATGAAAAAAATACATCTGAAGCTGGCAACTCACCAGAGGTCTTGCCACCTTTCGCCACTACTCTGCAAACACACCTCCTGGCACACTCTTGGTTGGGGGATGAAGTCCCATTCGCTGATGAGGGTCCTTAGGGGTCAACTAGCCCACTTGTTATCTCCAGTAAGCCCCACACAGTCGGATTGCTGAGAGAGGGTAAGAGGCCATGCCCCCTTTCTCCACCACTGTGCAAATTCAGCACTCAGGCCGCTGCTGGTGGGAGATGACATCCCCTTACTTCTTGAGGGCCTTAGGTCTAAAGTGGACTTCTTTACCAAGCAGCAGTGCAACAGGAGGTGTGTTTGCAGGGTGGTGGAGAAAGGGGGCATAGCCTCTGACCACCTCTCAGCAATCCATCCGTGTCGGCCTTACTGGAGGTATGAGGAGGGCTAGTTGACCTTCAAGAGCCAAGGGAACTTCATCCCCCAAATGGTAGTGCACCAGAATGCATGTTTGCAGAGTGGTTGAGAAAAGGGATGTGGCCTGCTGTTAGATCTCAAGAATCTTGCTGTATTGCACCTACTGGAGGTAATAGGAGGGGTGGCTGGCCCCCAGGGACTCGCAATAGCCAAGTTGACTTCATCCTCCTACTACTAGTGTGCCAGGTGGCGTGTTTGCAGAGTGAGGTAGAAAGGGGGCATGGCCTGCTATGATGTCTCAGCTATCCTGTTGTATGGGACTTACTGCAAGTAATAGGAGGGGAGTTGGCCCCTAAAAATGTCCTTGAGGGCAAACTACCCCAAGTAAGTTCCACACAGCAGAATTGATGAGAGGTTTTCAGAGGCATGCCCCCTTTCTCCACCACTCTGCAAATGTGCCTTCGGGTACACTTCTAATTTGGGGATGAAGTACTTTTGGTTCCAGTGGGACCTTGGGGGCCAAGAAGCCCTCATGGTGCCTCCTGTAACTCCCACACAGCAGAATTCATGTGAGCTGATCTGAGGCCCGCCCCCTTTCTCCACTACTCTGCAAACATGACTGATATTTTAAAAACCATAGAAATTCATTGAAAAAAACAAAGGTTACAGGGATGTTATAGTTAGGCTGGCATGTCACTGTACAAAACCAGAGAAATTCAGCAGTTAAAGGTAGCTGAGTTAACTATAACTCATGACACCGCAATGCACTCCTTATGACCTCAGATATTACATCACTCAAGACATGGTCAGTGACATCACTAATGACATCACTGGTGACTGTGAGTGTTTTTAAAATACTTATGAGTGCTAAATATATATACCAATGTGCATTTGTGAATTAGTGTATGAGTTACTGTATGGATGACTCAGTGGGTTCATGACTGACTGTATAAGTGAGTAAGGGGGTGTCTCAGTAAATGTATGGGTGGGTGGCTGGTTGTGTGAGTGTGTGTATCTGTCTTTCAGTTGATGTCTAAGTTTGTGTATGAGTGTGATTGTGAGTATGGGGATGGCTTTATGGGTGAATGGTTTTCTGACTACCTCTATGGTTGTCTGGGTGAGTGAAAGTGAGAATGCCTATATAAATGTGTGCATGCTTCTGTCATTGACTGTATAGGTGAGTGAGTATGTGTTACTATTTGTCTGTCATGTGTGTGTGACAGACTGTATGGGTGAGTGTCTAGGTGCGTGAGTGGTTCTATGGGTGACTCACTTTGTGTGTGAGTGCCTGTATGGGTGTATGAGTGGATATGTCAATGACTGTATTAGTGAGTGAGTGTGTGTATGATTGGAATATGGGTGAGTGAGTGGATGTGTGTGTAGATCTATGCACCAGTGAGTGGTTGTGTGGGAGTGGCAGTGGATGTATAAAAGATTCTATAGTGGTTTAAGTGAGTGCGTCAGAGATGCTGTGGATGATGTCATCAGTAATGTCATTTGAGATGTCATCAGTGATGTCACTGGCCATGTGATGAGTGATAAATTACGTGAGGTCATAAACAGTGCATTGCAGGGTCGCAGGTTTTAGTTAACTCAGCTAATTATAATGGATGAATTTCTCTGGTTTTGTCTGAGTAAAATCTGACCTTACCTATAACGTCACTATAACCTTTGTTTTTTTTATTTGAGAATATATACATATATATAGAAAAATATATATATACAGACAAATGTATTTATTTATATTTACATTAAGACTTGTGCTATCATTTGGGTGTCAAAACCTGTGGTTAAATCGCCTGACCAATTAAATAGACTTGAAATGCATCAGCTGAAAAGCCTGCCTTCTTCCTTCAGTGGCAAAGGGACAGTGCGGAAGGAGAACAGGAACCTCTCCGTTGTCAGGTACCAATGATGGTTTTTGGATAACTAAAATGGCATACACCTTTTACCCTATTCAGCTCATGCAAAAAGTACAAATACCCAACTGAATTACAATTTTTATGGTAGTGTTTGCACACTAATAGTTCGTAATGAAAAATATTGAAGAATAAACGTCCACAAGAAAAGGTGCAGCTGATTTTTGAAAAGGTAAAAGTGTAATTTTTCTCCAGGAAATTCAAGAATGACATACAAGTATAGTAAATCTCTTTGTCTACTCCAAGCAACAACCATTATCCTGGGCAATTTATATTGGTATCTCTTCCACCTCAAGTAACACAAAACGATACATTTGGCTTTCTATGAACAGCTGTTTATTTCAATGTATTTGCCAAGATTGCTGTATTTTGCAGTAATACACTGAATGTACCATCAATGGGAACTGATTTAAAATTGATTTTTCTTTTATTCCAAGAATTTGACGACGTCTGCGAGCTTCAGTGAAGGAGAATACTCAGCCATCACTGCCAAGGTGATCTAATTGTATTCCCCTGTGTTCCCTGGGTCTAAAAGCATTTTTATTTCATTAGAGATGTAGGGTGTGCACTTGTTACAACGCATTTTTTACAACGCACTACTGTTACAACGCATCCATTACAACGCGGATACTGTTACAACTCATGTTTTTACAACGCATTTTTTTACAACGCAGGTACCTTTACAACGCATACCATTACAACGTAAGTATTGGTAAGTATATAGTTAAATTTTAAATGTTATATGTTTGGGGTTAAGGGGTATTTTTAGGGGTTAGGGTCAGTTTTGGGTTTTAGGGCAAAGGGGTATTTTTAGGGGTTAGGGTCAGTTTTGGGTTTTAGGGTAAAGGGGTATTTTTAGGGTTCAGGGTCAGTTTTGGGTTTTAGGGTAAAGGGGTATTTTTAGGGTTCAGGGTCAGTTTTTAGTTTTTGGGTAAAGGGGTATTTTTAGGGTTCAGGGTCAGTTTTTAGTTTTTGGGTAAAGGGGTATTTTTAGGGTTCAGGGTCAGTTTTCAGTTTTTGGGTAAAGGGGTATTTTTAGGGTTCAGGGTCAGTTTTTAGTTTTTGGGTAAAGGGGTATTTTTAGGGTTCAGGGTCAGTTTTCAGTTTTTGGGTAAAGGGGTATTTTTAGGGTTCAGGGTCAGTTTTTAGTTTTTGGGTAAAGGGGTATTTTTAGGGTTCAGGGTCAGTTTTCAGTTTTTGGGTAAAGGGGTATTTTTAGGGTTCAGGGTCAGTTTTTAGTTTTTGGGTAAAGGGGTATTTTTAGGGTTCAGGGTCAGTTTTCAGTTTTTGGGTAAAGGGGTATTTTTAGGGTTCAGGGTCAGTTTTTAGTTTTTGGGGTACAGGGTTAAAATAAATTAAATTTAATTTTAATTTAAATTATTTAATAGTAAATAAATTAAATTAAATTATTTTGCATTATTTTTGGGGTTGAGGGTCAGTTTTGAGTTTTTGGGGTACAGGGGTACAGGGTAAAAATAAAGTTATAAGTTTTTTAAATTTACAATAATTAATTTTAATTATATTTTAAAAAATTACTTAAATTTTTTTGGGGTGTTTAGGGTCAGTTTAGAGTTTCTAGGGTACAGGGGTACATGGTAAAAATAAAGTAACATTAATTTAAATTTAAATTAATTAACGGAAATTAAATTATTTAATATTACATTAAATTATACTTAAATTATACTTTTAAAATTAAGTTACTATTATATTATTCTTATTAATATATACTTACCAATACTTACGTTGTAATGGTCTGCGTTGTAAAGGTACCTGCGTTGTAAAAAAATGCGTTGTAAATACATGCGTTGTTACATGATCCGCGTTGTAAATACCGCGTTGTAACGGTATGCGGAGTAAAAGTCCGCGTTGTAACATCATATATCCGAGATGTAGATCATGCATTTGAACTCTATTTATTTTTGTAATCCTGTTAAGATGCTTTTAGAAAGTGCACCATGTCAGTATCATAATTTCCATTGTAGCATTAGACAATTTGCTTCAGAGTAATTAACAAACCATCAGTGTCTCCTTTTTTAACTTCTCAAACGATTTTTTTGCTGTAAAGCTATCTATTTGTTTCTATTACTTCTTGCCTCTGTAGCCCAGAATCGTGAACTGTACGATCAATTGTATCCACTTAGAAATTGAATAGTTGCACATTTCAGGCAAGATATACCAGTCTATGCACTTCTAATAAAGAGGATAGATGCCTATGATGCATAAGTGAACAGAGGCATTGAAAATTGCAATGTTGTCACATAGTTTGTTTGTTGACCACACACATTGTGAATTGGTACATTTTGGTAACTGCCTTAGTTGACATTATTAAAACCCCGATCAGGCATGTACATCAATGGTGAAGGGATAAGTCAGCGATAACCAACATTTGTTAATGACCATAAAAATAGGTATAAAGGGGAGAATAGCATGTGCTGAATTGAAATCAAGCAGAATAAATGTTTGCCAATTGACAGCAAAGACAGTAAAGGTTGGATTTTTTCAGCGCAGTTTGTTAGTTTAACATTTTTTTCTATTCCATTTATTGTGTTTTCGAGATACTTACAAAGCTGCAAAATATACAATCTGGAAGAGCACAGGAAAGGCAGCAAGCATTTTAACAATAAAAAGTTGGCTGATTAACTTAAAATTGTGGTCCAGAATTACTCACCTCAGAAGTATATCACAGATTCAACCTGTTCTTTGATTAAAAGTCTTTTTGGCTTTGCAGGATAATTGGACAAATGTGACTAAGGGCTACCTAGTACATTTTCACCAGTCATCAGGACCCTTCTAATTTTTTAGAGTCTCCTTTCATGCAGTCGATCCGTATTGGCTGTACGATGCATATATAATGCAATTAGCAATGTTTAGCCTTTGAAAAGTTTACAACATATTATTGGCATGCGTTGAGATATCGCGGTGGCTTCCAGCATCAAGGCCCCGGAACAAGTTAGTGCTAATTCACTTTAAATACACTCATCTGTTCTGCCCTTGGTGCCTGTTAGCATAGTCTCATCGAAAATGAGAAAAAGTCATTTTCTTATTGCAGTCTCGTCAGAACTCGATAGGAGACTCATCCTAACCTTCAGCTCAATCCAGAGGGTTTTATGAGTGGGCGCTACTTCCAATATTTTAGGGAGCTGAAAGAAAATACACTGCTTCAAATACCTTTTTCCGCATTCACTGCTATTCCTGAAATGCAAGCAAGCACCCATCATTTACTGGCAATAAAAGCACAGATAGGGCCTCATTTATAAGGCCCCTTGTGCTATTTGAATGTCACTTTTTGTGACGTTCCATAGTGCAGGAGTCTGCTCCATATATATTAGGCAGCACTAAGCCCCTTTTTTGGTCTAATGCTGCCTCGTACACATTGTTCCCTTTAACACAGTTTTCTGCATTAAAATTATGTTCTATGGGTGTTGCTGGAGGAGTTCCCAGCAACATCCATGACATTTTGACACTGTCCCAGATTTACGAGAAATTGTATCCTAGGCTGTGCCAAAAACGTACGAAGCGTATGGAGGTAGACCGAGGAGAAATATATTTATTTCTCCGTGTTTTTCCTTTTTCTATGTGTGTTGCATTCTGCATCACACATAGAAAGAGGAAAAGCTTCCTCTGATTGTTTCTGTGTAGGAAGGTTTTCTTTCCTGCCAGAAACAATCATCCCCTCAACGCAGGCACCCTTGCGCCATGGTGCAAAAGTGCCTGCGTTGGCGCACAGCAGCTCATTGCACGCCAGTGCAGGGGAAAAGAACAGGAATGCGTCATATCTTTCCTGTCCTTTTCATTTACCCTAGGGCAGCGTAGCAGGGAGGCCTGCAGTGCTGCCTTACGGTAAAACCTCATACCCTCGTAGAAGTGATGCAGTGAAATCTACGAGATTTCACTGCGCAACTCCTAGGATTGTCTGCATAAAAATAATGAGTGTGGTTTCAAAGCAAGTTACATAAATGTTTTCTTCACTTATGAGAATGCATTTTTTTTATGTTCATGATCTTCCTTTTTTGTGGGTTGGGCTCGTTTTGGGTTTCTTGTGGAAAGCCTTATGCTTTTTTTGGGCTTTAGTTAAGGGGGTAAGTGCTTGCTTGGTCTCACATACCTGGCAACACAACAGCAGTTGAGATGCAGCAGAAAAAAGGGAATGCAGAGAGATAGGTGGTATCTTGGCCACAGAGGAAGAGACGCATACAGTAGTCAATTGGTTTTGAGGGAACAGTCATGTGGGACTCTTGCAAGAGGTAAATTGAGGGAGACAAATTAATGGTATTTATGTGGAACGGGTGAATGAAAGCAGAAGACAGGTACACAATGCATCTGTAATTCATGGGTGGAGTGTTTTAGTCACTCAACTCCATGCCATGAGAGGCCCCTTCAGACACACTGACAATTTAACCACACATCCAATGTATATTGGGAATTGTAGTTTTGTTTTTAACATCCTGAGCAGTTTTAAGAGGGCAAACACCCACAGGAACAGCTTGTAAAGTGTCTCTAAAGGCCTGCTATTGCAGAGCATGTGTGCAGTCTAGTACTGCCATGTCGACTTGGTAAGTGCACCAACTTTCCAGTCTCTAAATCTTCCTTTTTTTACATATTAGCCACCCCTTAAGTAGGCCCTAGATCAGGGTGCATTGTATGTGAAAGGTAGGACATGCCCTGATGTCTGTGGCATGTCCTGATTGTGAATTACAGCCAATTCTGTTTTTCACTATTGCAAAACTACCTGTCTCCAAAAGCCAGAATGGGCAATTGATTATAACATCTTATTATCCTAAATGACACAGGGAACATGGTAGAAAAACAAATGTAGTGTGCCTCAACTCAGAATGATAAAATACATCTTTTAGTGAAGTTGGTTTTAACATTCTGTGTTTGAAAATACCACTTTTAGAAAGTAGGTATTTTCTTACCTAACAATCCAGCCTGCCTCTGCTAGATTATGTTTTGCATGTCTCATTTGTGAGTGACAGGGGCTGGGGTGGCTCCAGGAGGCAGGGTGAGTCAGCACTAGGCTGAATAGATCTATCTGCATTTGCGAGTGGTGGGAGAAGTAGCACCTGGGCCTGAATAGGCCTGTGTCTGCCTTCCACAATACTGGCTCCACCTCCTGTGGTGCGTCTGATGACCCTAGCCCATACTGACAAAGGAAGAAGTTGTGCACTGACAGAATGCACCCAGAACTGGTTTGGACTAGGTACAGACACTCTGCGACAAATGATTTATGTGTATAAATAGGGGGACCCAGACCCCAGAACTTTAGATCACTTCTGGACATCAAGTCGGACCTTTTGCCAAGGAGAAGAACCAGAAAATCTACAGGAGTTTTTGACTACCCCTGTGCCAGTGTGTAATTGCTGGAGTTGGCCTGCAGTTGGCCTGCAGTGGTTTCCTTATTGCCAAGGAAAGGAGAAAGTCTTTTATTTGCAACTTAAATCATCTTGAAGAAGAATCTCCAATGACTTGAACTGTGCTTGCCTTCTGCTGAAGTCTCAGGGATGCAAGACTTCACCACCAGCTCCCCTCTGAATTTCCTTGCTGGAAATTCTGTCTGCAGTAGCCTGCATGTTGTTGGGAGCTGGAAGCTCGAGTCAACGAAAAGAAGTATGTCGCATCCCCAGCTGTTGCCTTCGCATCATCAGAGAAGCGTGTCACCAGCGCTAGGGTTGCCGTCCCATCCCCAGAGCAGCATGTCTTCATTGCAGCTGTTTGCCATCGCAAACCCGGAGAAGAGTGTCGCCATCGCAAGGGTCGCCGTCGCATCACTGGAGAAGCGTGTCGCAGGATCTGTCACGGTTCTAAAGTTACAGAGTCGCCAGGTGTACACGCATCGTCTTCACGTCGTCGCATCGCATCAAGGGTGCCATCTTCTCACATAGCACTGGATCATCGCATCGCATCAAGGCACCATCTAGTCGCATCGCAACCGGGAGGCACCACGAGATCGTCGCATCACCTCCTCTCCGGTAAGGAACAGACGCATCGCTTACTTTGCGCAAGCACTGAGGAACAGACGCATTGCCTCCCCCGAAGCAAGGAACTGATGCATCATTCTCCCTGTAACATTTTGCTTATCTTGCGTGATGCATCCAATGGTACTTTATGAGAAACATGTTGCATTTACCATCTATAGTGAACTGAGTTATTTCTACCGTCTTAAAGCCATTTTCCTAATACTGTATTGTGGATTTTTGTCATTTGGGTCTTGTGTTAAGTGTATATATAAAAAATAATTATTTTTATAAAACCTGTCTTGTGTCCATTTGTAATGTTTTCACTGTATTATTGTATGTGTTCACAAATGCGTTACACTGCCTGTGATATAAGCCTTCCTGCTCGAGCCAAGCTACCACAGGGTTGAGCAGGGGTTATTTAGGAATGTAGCCCCCTTACTCTGACTAGAAGCAAGGGTCCCTATTTGGACAAAGGTACAAGCCATTGCAAACTAGAGACCGCCAGTTCTAACACTGAGTGACAGGCTTAGAGGCAACAACATCACCTACGCCGACGACACCCAGCTGATCCTCTCCCTCAAAGACGACCCAGCCACCGCCAGAACCAACCTACACGAAGGGATGAAAGACGTCGCCGAATGGATGAAGATCAGCCGCCTGAAACTGAACTCAGACAAGACGAAAGTCCTCATCCTGGGATCATCACCCTCCGCCTGGGACGACTCCTGGTGGCCCCCTGCCCTGGGCACCGCTCCCAAGCCAACGGACCACGCACGCAACCTGGGCTTCATCTTGGACTCCTCCCTCTCGATGACCAGACAAGTCAACGCCGTCTCATTGTCATGTTTCAACACCCTGCGCATGCTTCGAAAGATCTTCTGTTGGATCCCCACCGAAACCAGGAAAACGGTCACCCAGGCACTCGTCACCAGCCGTCTGGACTACGGGAATACCCTCTACGCCGGAACCACAGCCAAACTTCAGAAAAGGCTCCAACGAATCCAGAATGCCTCCGCACGACTCATCCTGGACATCCCCCGAAACAGCCACATCTCCGGCCACCTGAGAGACCTGCACTGGCTTCCCGTCAGCAAGAGGATCACGTTCAGACTCCTCCCCCACGCGCACAAGGCTCTCCATGACCTGTGCCCCAGGTACCTCAACAACCGCCTGACCTTCTACACTCCCACCCGCTAGCTACGCTCCACCAGCCTCGCCCTTGCCGCCGTCTCACGCATCCGCAGAGCCACCAGCGGAGGAAGATCCTTCTCCTACCTGGCAGCCAAGACTTGGAACTCCCTCCCCACCCACCTCCGACTGACCGAGGACCACCTTTCCTTCAGGAAACAACTCAAGACCTGGCTCTTCGAGCAGTAGCAAGCCCCCCCCCCCCCCCCAAGCGCCTTGAGACCCCTCCGGGTGAGTAGCGCGCTATACAAAATGCTATGATTGATTGATTGATTGATTGATTACCTAAAGTCATTGGGGAGGGTGCTTGGGGAAGAATGGATTAGGACCAGTGGGTTGAGAATGATGACCAGTAAAAGGATAAGTGCCAGAAGGTGGACCACAAGGAGGGCTAGGATAACCAGGGCCACAAGATCCAGGACTAGAATAACCATGCCTAGGTAGAACTAATCCATGAAGACCATGGTTACCGGTGCCAGAGGTGATCAGTAACAAATAGGTATAGAGGAACAGAAAAGGGTAAAATAGGACAGGGGTACAGATACCAGAGTGAGAAGGTTCAGGAGTGGTAGAAGGATGTTGTACAGGGATGTCAGGACCTAGTTGGCAATGGTCTGAAAAAGCAAAAGGGCCAGAGGTAGAAGGAACATAAAGCACTGGAGCATAATGACAATGAGTGCTAGGAGGACTGTGTCCACCTACCTGGACCATAAAGACAAAGATAAAAAAAAAACACACTAGCAGACCCAGGCGGGTGGACCAAAGAGGACCCCTCCCAGGAGGCCAATGGAAAGAAGGATCAGAGAGAGGAGGACTAAGATCACAGAGATTGGATCAATCAAGGTCAAGGGCTAGCAAGATTAGTAGACCCTAGATCAACAAGATCAGGATCAGAAGTTTGGGCCCAGTCCTCACCGAGACACAGACTGGACCCTAAACCAGGGTGAGTAGGACTACATGAATCAGGGTGACCTGCAACATATGACCTAGAAGGACCAGTGCCACAGGAATGAGGAAGACCAGACCCAGGAGAACCATTACTATGATGAGGACCATGATATAGGCCACTGGGGTCAAATGGACAAGAACAAGCTGTAATAGGAAAACCATGAGACGAGGAGAACTAGTTGCGGCAGGAAGACATGTAGACTGGGAGGACTAAGAAAACCAAAGCCAGTGAGACCAGCACCACAAGGCCCAATACAGGAGGACCAGACAAAGGGGTATCAGAACTAAAACCAGGACTACTTGGGTTAGGTGAACCAGGAGCAAAAGATTTAGGAACAAGTAAATCCGGTGACTAGATAAACCATGCAAGCAGGACAATGAGCACTTATGTACGAGAATTAGGATGAGGAGGATGAAAAGATCAAGGAACCTGTGAAACAGAAGACCCAGGATCCAGAGAACCTGGGACAGAAGTACTTAAGAATGATGACCAGACAGAGCAGGATCAGGGAGAAGAGGGCCAGAAAGCTCTAAGACTAGCATAAACAGGAGTTCAATAGCCATTGGGACTAGGAAAGGCTTGCATGATCTGTGGTGAGTCAAGACAAGTTATTGCAGACCCAAGAGGTCAAAGAGCACCAGAATGAAGGCCAGTAGGGTTACAAACAGATTAAAGAGGAATTTGAAGATCAAGATCAGGAGGGTAATGGCCAGTAGGACAAAGAAACCAGGAAATTCAGTGCAGGGACTAAAAAGATCAGGTGTACTACTGCCAGGGCACCACGAGGACCAGGGTGTGGATCATTAGGTGAACTAAAAGGAACATGACCAGGACGACAAGAAACAGGACTAGGAGGGCCATGAAGATCAGGACCTACGGACCAAGGCTTGGATTACCGAGGGAAGCAGATCAATTGTCTTGGGTGGCAGAACCTAAGTGAGGAGGATCAGATGTAAGAAAGTCATTCAGCATCTGGAAGACCAAGAAGACTGGACAATGGTGGTCAGGAAACTAGGATCAGGAGGACTTCAGTCAAGAGGGCAAAGACCAGTGGTTGCAATGCATTTAGGACCAAGAGGACCAGGAATGGATCCAAGAGGATCAGGACAACCCAAATCCGGAGGACACAAATTAAGATAGTCAGGATATGAGAGGTTAGACGGACTAAGGAAAGCAGGACCTGTGGTATCTGCACTAGGATGTTCGGGGTAATGAGAACTGGGACAGTGTGGCCAGTAGAACAGGGCCAGGATGGTTCAAGATTGGGAGAAACAAGACAGGCACCAATAGCCAAAAGACAACGTTTATGTTGACCAGCACAACAGGACAAAAAGGGCCAGAATGGTCAGGATCAAGGAGAGCACAGCTAGGTTGGATGGTAAACAAGGTCCAAGAGAACCCAGACTGTACAGACTATGCCGAAAATTATCAGACCCAAAGAGCAAAAAACATGAATAGGGTAAACTTGGCCAGGAGGACCAGGGAGGTGAGACCAGGGACACAAGCAAACAGAACAAGAGCAACAAGTTCTAAGAGGACCAGAAAACAAAAGGGCCAGGGGGATTATGATAAGAAGGGAAAAGAGGATTAGAATCTTGACTATCAGGACCGGTTAGACCAGGATGAGGAGGAAAAGGAGGATCAGGACCAGGGACATCAGGACATGGGTGACCACTGTGATGAGGATCAGGCTCCATGGCTAGGAACAAAATGGCCAGGAAGGTGTGGATCAGAATTGCCTGGCACAGGTGAATTAGAACAAGGTCGACCATGTTTGGTTGGTGAAAAATACAAGAACAAGGACCAAGAGGTTCAGGGCCAGGTGGATCAGGACCATATCCAGTAAGACTAAAGAGATTATGAACTATGAGGGGATTATGGCCATGAGGACCAGGGTGCCAGAATAAGCAAGGAAGTTAAGGGGGCAGGGCAAGAACCAGGAGGACCAGGACCAGAGCAAGACGGATTAGAAAGATCAAGACTAGGTGGGCCAGGAACAGGTTTAGGAGTGGCAGGGTTTCCGTGATCTAAGGTCCAGAGTCCAGACTACCAGGAGGAGCAGAAGGAAAAGGACTTTGGAGTAGCAGGACCAAGGTGAAGAAGATCAGGAAGTCAAGAACAGCCTGAGCCAGGAAGACCCAGAGGCCAGGACCTGGATGGCCAGGAGAACCATAACCAAAATTATCAGGTTTGGTAGGACCCAAATAAAGAGAACCAGGACCAAGAAGCCACAGACCAGTGCCAGAGAGGCTATGATGATTAGGAGGACCAGGATGATCTAAAACAGTACAACTGCGAAGAGGGAAAGGGCCAGGATACAGAAGGTCTGGTGGCCAGCAGGACTAGGAGGTAGTGTATCAGGAATCAGATGAGCAGAGTGAGGAGGATCAGAAGGACCACGTCAATGTGGTGAGGGTCAAGGAACAGGTAGAGCTAGGAGAAGGTGGGCCTTGAAGGAACAGGATGGGCAGCAAGACCAGGACTAAATAACTAGGCATACAAATATCCAAGCAAGGAGGGTCAGAAGCAAGAGTGCCAAGTCTTGAGTACACATAACTAGGAAAAGAGCATGGACTGTGCGGACCAGTATCAGTAATGCCAGTATTGGATCTACCAGACTAAGACGTAGGAAGACTCAGATATAATGATCTGGAGAATCAGGCTCAGTTGGGCACACAACCAGAGCCAGTAGGACAAGAGTTAGCTGACCTAGTACAACCTGATCAACAATGACCAGTGGAATCACCACTGAGGGAGTCAGGAAGATCAAGACTTGACATTCCAGTACAAAAAGACAAGGATGAGGTGGAAAAAGAGGACCAGGACAAGGAAGGCCAGGGTCCCAGGAGCATGATGAGCAAGCTAGGTGACTAAGAATAGTATCACCTGAACAAGGAGATTCATGAATAATTGGACAGGATAATGCAGAACCAAAATGACAAGGAGCATGGGAACCAGGGCCAAGATTATGAAGACAAGACGGAGGAGGAGCAGGAGAACTAGTCAGATCAGGGTCAGTTGAAATAGGGACACTGAAATCAGGGTTTCATCAGATAGGGTACGATTAGGTGGACTAGAGGGATCAGGATGATCAGGAAAAGGGTAGGAAAACCTGGTGCAGAACCATAGGGACCAAAACCTGAAGTGCAAAGCAAGAGGACCAAGAACTGGTGAATGAGTACAAGGCTGGTGAGGATCAGGAGGACCAGGACAACCAGACCCATGAAGACCAATGGCATTGTATTTATGTATATATGTATTCATGTATGTATTCATTCATTCATTCATTCATTTATTTATTTAGGCACAGACCACATGGCTACCTCAATTGGGTTTCCCAGTTCTGGCAGAGAAAAAGACATCGGACCAGAGAGGTGGAAGAGCCACATCTTAAACATCTTCCTTAACATCCCATAGGAGTTGCAGAGGTGACGAAAGAGGGAGATGGAGTTCCATAGCTTAGGTCCTAACACATGAAGGACCGTCTGCCCTGTCTTGTCAATCTGACTCTTGATAATGGCTATATTCAGTTCACTTGACCGGAGTGCCTCATTGGGGATATAAGGGCAAATCAGGGAACAAATAAATGCATGCCCAGCTCGATGCAAGGCTGTTCTAGACATAGCACAAAGCTTTTCATTAAATGCTGTTTTTTATAGGAAGCTGTGAGAAATATGGCAAACCAAACGTGTTGCAGAATTCTATATTCTGAACAGTTTGCACTTCATTCAGCTGTTCATTACACCCAAATATAGTAGGTTGCCATAGTCCAGCCTGGAAACAACCAGGACATGCATAATAGTTTTTTGGGACTCAGGAGGTAAGAGTTACAGTATTGTTCTCTAATATATAAGACAGCTGAAATGGCATGCAGCAATCTCAGTGATTTTCTGCTGGATGGATAGTTTGTCATCCGACCAAAAGCCCATATCTCTAACTGTCTGCTTTGGGGTCAGACAGTTGCCTAATTTCTTAAGCCAGCTATGAGGGCCTAAAGAGCAGGGATCGTTTACTCAGAACCGACACTTCAGTCTTGCTTCCATTAAGTGTCAAACCATTGTGCCTCATCCAATATGCCACCTTCTTGAAACAGTGTACCAAATTGGACGTGGTACTGGAACCTGGTGAAGAGAAGGAATGCCAATTTGCTTGTCATCAGTGTAGTAATAAATCTGCAATACATGATTTACCACTATGTCCAGCGAAGGGCCAAGGCGAGACCAGGACCAAAATGACAAGGTCCAGTCCAAAATTAATACATGTGGGGAACCAGATCAGTGGACGCAGACCCAATTATATTAGAAGGTCATGTACCAGGAAATGGAGGATCAGGATCGGGAGGACTAAGATTACCGTACCTAGCAGAGCCATGACCATAGGTGCCAGGTAGAAGGAACCACAAGGACCAGGAAGGGTTAATATAAGGAGGGGATATGTGCAGGGTCAGGAAAACTAGGGACTAAAAGAACTGGAACAAAGAGCATTAGATTCCGGCAGCCACCAGAACTAGCCAGGGTAGGGCAAAGATGAGTAATAGGAGGACCAATACAACCCAGGTAAGGAGGACCTGGAAGAGATCTAGGAGGAGGTACAATATCAAAAGGCATAAAATGACCCAGAGGAGAAGGATGAAGACCAGGAGCAGGAGGGCACCTATGTGATTCTAGGCCACATGTATTATGATATCCCTTTTGTAAACTTTTCATACTCATGCTTCCTATGCTTGTAACCTCTAGAAACCCCCATTTGTTCAACCCACTTAAAGAACTGGAAACGTATTAGCTGAAAATTCTAGCAAAATGAAGTCAAAACAATTTGGAACTGTTATACTTTGACCTCTGAGTGATTACAGCCTACGTACAGTGCAGGCACAGTAGCCTGAGGGTAGAACAGATGGCAGAGGGACTTAAACTTGGCAGCGGGGTCTAAAGGTGGGTGGGTGAAATGGAGTGGGTTCTGTGAAGAATGGTAGAAAGGGTTTGATAAACTCAAAGGGCTGAAGTCAGCAGACTGGGTTATGGCTAAGAAAGGGACTCAAAGGGCTATGTCAATCATCAAATTGACAGCTGTGATAGCACTGGGAATCAAGGCAGGTATTTATTGCTTTCGCACCATATGAGAGATGTGAGAAACTCTGGGAGCTAGATGAAGGCTGGTGATAGAATATATCTGTGATAGAAGTGTAGAAGGCCAGCAAAGGGGCACTGAGTGTTAACACAGGTAGAGTAGACTTCCTGAATCCTTTGACCTTTGCCCTGACATACATGTGCACATATGTGCGCTAGATGTGTAGTAAGTGTGTAGTAGTGAGGCTCTTTGTATGATGAAATTCTAATGGGCATATTTACTAAGATTAAATCCACCATACCGTAATTTTTCTGATGCTACAATTCTTTTTATTTATTGTGACATATACAAATTGCCACAACCCCTGTTAGCGACATTTTTACACAGTTATCAACAATTTTCTACAGCGCCACTTCGCTTAGCATGACTGATTAGAAGTGAAATGCAAGGTAGGCACTTCTGCAACAAATCTCCAGCAATATTTACAAGGATTTCCTTGAATGCCTTTAAAATGGAAAAACTGCTGCTAAGTTCTATTATCAGCGGTTATTTACTGCTAGGAATTTCCTTGTCTTAAAAATGGCGCTAACACATTTGTATAAAAGGAAAATGCTCCTAAGTCATCTTTGGCAACTTCACTGACGCCATGGATCTTCTGCTACTGCACCTAGGAGCACCAAGGAGACCATCACAGAGGCAGCGCCGGAGAAGGGAGTGGATCTACTGCCAGAGGATCACCCTCATATACCTCTGCAAGAGAAGCCCATAGCCTATTACAGGCTGAAAGGGGGTCTATTTTCCACCTCCTGAACAAGAGAGCACCAAGGCTGCAGCCCACATCCCAGCGCTGCACCACCATACCTCCACAGACTAAGCTATTAGGTGTCCTCCACATGCTGGCCTCAGGAACTTTCCAACCTACTATGACCAGAGTGGCAGGAGTATCACAGGCATCCTTTTCCAAGTTCCAACCCACTGTCCTGGATGCCATAATCAGCCACACACCACACTACCTCCACTTCCCCAACACTGCACAAGAACGTCACAATAACAAGCAGAGCTTTAATGAAATTGCCAGATCTCCACATCTGTTGGGGGACATGGGCTGCACCCATGTGTAACGTGTGCCTCCTGCTAAAGCTGCACACATCTACTGCAACAGAAAGCACACATATTCAATGGGAAACATCCTTTACAACGCAACTTTTACCACGCAGTGCCTTTACGATGCAACTTTTACAACGCAAACCATTACAACGCATTGCGCTGGGGAGCGCTCTAGGATAGGGAATAGATTTAATTTACTATCCAACACCTTCCCTACTATCCACGGGGACTGGAGTTGGAATAGTAAATTAAACTATTCACTCTCCAGCGCCCCAAAGCACTATGCGTTGTAAAGGCATGTGTTGTAAAACAGCATTGTAAAGGCATGCATGGTAAAAGCATGCGTTGTAATGTCATACATCCATATTCAATGAATGTGCAAGCTATTGTCGACCATCTCAGTGTCTTCATCAATGTTGTTGCAAAATAACCAGGCAGTGTGCATGATTCCTACATCTTCTGTCAATCTGCCATCAATCAGAGGTTCCAAAATGGTACAGCTCCAACACATCACACACCACAAGGCACTCAGTCATGTAGAAAAACAATGCCAAATTGCCTATGTATTGATTTACACAGTGCATACATTGAAGCTGTGGCAACTTTCATCCCTAAACATATGGGCATAATTTATGAGGTTTATATGTAGGGCATAGCCTCAAGGAAACTTGCTGCTCTTCTCACATCAAAATAAAAGGGCAGGAATGTGCTGTATCTATGAGATAGGGTGCATTCATGTCCTTTTCCCATGTGCTTGCTCACCTTGGGCTGCCATGATCCAATGCAGGTATTCTTGCACCATTGTGCAAGGGTGCCTGCGTTGTGGGGGTGATTGATTTTATGTAGGAAGGGACACCTTCATAAACAAAATCAATACATGTTGCTTATTTCTTCTTTGTATGTATGCTGCAGAATCAAGCACACATAGAAAATGGAAAATATGAGGACAAAAAAAACTTTACTTCTTGTTGAGGCTCTCTAATGCCACCCCTATAGTGGTGTTAGATTCTGATGCATTCCCAGTGTCACGATCTCTCGTAAAGCTGGGAATGCTTATGATTCCATTGGTGTTGCATGGGAACATTCATAGCAACACCCATGGAATGCCCCTTTCACGCAAAGTGATGCGTGAAAGGGGCACATATTTACAGATTCCTTTACAGTGGTTTTACGCAGCTTTGTAAATATGCCGGGGCACATTGCGCCACCTGCACATTGAGAAAGTGACGTTCTGGCAGGTGCAAAAGTGTTCATAAATGAGGCCCATATAATGCAAAAGTACAATATATAGGGCCCGATGTATCAAAGGGTTATACCCATTATGTGTCTATGGGAAAATGTGTTCATACATATGGCCCATATTCACTAGCTTCTTTACAGTGTCCCTACAGTGGACACTGTGCACCAACAGATTTTGAAAAACATCGCACAGTGTCACATACATTCACTGTTATGGCCATGCATGACACCTTGAAACCTGTTGATTCTGAAGGATGTTACTCCTACAGCTACTGCCATGTGTCATTTACTTATAGGGATGAGGGTTCACTATTTGGAATGGTACACATACTACCCAATAAGTGAAGCATGTTAGACAATTTTCTTAGAAATCCATTTACAGTATTGACTAATTACATCCTACAAGGCATTGGCACTTTGTACTCAAAAAATGGAGGCATTACAGGCGACAATACTAAACACAAAAGAGGGGCGAGGGTCAAGTCAAGTTATACTCTACCACCCCAGACCCCCAAGAAACACTAATGTACACACAAGGGGGGTGTATAGAGTGGGTAACAAAAACAAATTAAACAAACAGAGACGGCCCTAATAGGGCAAATCGCTCTATTTGAAAAAACTGCCCTCACTCACATACCGAAGTATGTGACATGCTTCATCATCGGCCTGCTTACAATACACCCTGGTGTAGCCACACACAGGGCGGAGCATTAGGGAAGGGGAAAAAAATAATACACTTCTCACAACAAGACATACAGTCATGACAAGTGGACATAGACGACATGTAACACAAATCTTGGTGAAAGCCGTGCAAGCACCAAGTGACCACCACTGAAAAGTGCGACAAAAAGTGCAGTTAGGAAAAGTGATTAAAACTGATTAAGGGTGCCAACCAGAACACAACCTTTATTAAGCTTTTCTTGACACCCCTATCAGGATTAAAAAGAAGGAAGAGGATGGGAAAAAGCCTCAGCGAGATAATTAGGAATCTCAAAGTTTCCCTCCTACCACTGCCAGAGTCAACATGTTTCGACCGCTCTGTATGTGCCCATTGGGTCACTCCGGTCTTCTTCAGGACCGTCGCATTCAGTGCCACTCTGGGTTTCTCCGTGCTTCGGATAATAATACCCCTGGGGTGAGGTAGGTCCACTAGATCCGTACCCCTCCCGTGAAGTTTGTGGAGACAGTTCCCTCAGATGCAGGAAAACATTCACGAGTTCATAGTATTAACAAACTCGAACTGGTGTCCGGTGAGAGGGACGCCAAAGAACACAATCGTTCTGTAGGCTCCTCCCGGCTTAGTCGCCTGCAGACCGTGACACCACTCTATACACCCCCCTTGTGTGTACATTACAGGCGACAACACAAATGACTCTGTAGTAATGTGTAGGCTGTTACCAATTGACATGTATATTTTATATGTTGTTTAATGACATGTACTATACCATGTGCGAGGTGAATGTAGAAAGCTGCCCACTGGACACAGTGCTGAATCACCCACATCTTGATTATAGACTAATATACTAATATACCTCATTCTCCATTTTAATTTTCAGCTGACCAAGGTATGCCATGGGTGATGACACCAATAAAAATTCCACAGACGCAGGCACAAATGTACTTTGGTGTCCTAACTCACGTTTTAGGTGCCAGGACATATCTGGCGGGAGACTGTTATATTCACCATCCCTGGTATATTGTATACTACACAACATATGTATCCAGAATGATATACCTTTGTCTGATGACAATGTGGAGCTGAACAATACTGAGGATGCAGGGGAAGAAGTGGTGGACTAAAGGCAATCTGCAAGTACTGCACCAGCAACCCAGAGGTGGGATGCAATCATAAACAATTTCTTCACATAATGACACAACTTTTCAATGGTCATCTACAAACATAGACTAATTAATTTCAGGATTATGTACATAAATAAACAATCACTTAACCAACATTTTGTAAGCTTTGCACACACCTATAATCAAATCCAGTTTCAAGATATATAGTGATATATCATAATCAATGTTTGAAAAATAACAAAATGTCTTCCAAATGAATCCAGCGAGTCTTTAGATTAGTAGAACAAATATCCTTCCTTTATTCTTTTGTATTATTATTCTTCAGACTTCATTTATTAAAAACACAATACAAGATTCATAGCTGACGCGACACGTTTCGTCCCAATGGGACTTCTTCAAGGCTGTTTGTGTTTTTATGTAATCCACACTAACGATTCTCAACGTCCATTCTGAAGTCTAAGTCTGAAGGATCTCTTCAATGTCTGACGAGATCCTTCAGACCCGGACTTCGAACAACGCTGTTAAGGGTCATCGCACTAATCTTGGGTGACCACACCCTCCTGCACATTAGCACTCAAAACTTACAGCAGTTGTGTGCTTTTTCCTCTTACTAAGAAAAACTTTTTTGCTAAGGCACTTCAGCATGACATGAATTGACGTTGCAAATCGTTAGTGTGTATTACAGTCACATTGGGACGAAACGCGATGCGTCGACTATGAATCTTGTATTGTGTTTTTAACAAATGAAGTCTGAAGAATAATAATACAAAAGAATAAAGGAAGGATATTTTTTCTAGTAATCTAAAGACTCACTGGATTAATTTGGTAGACATTTTGTCATTTTTCAATCATTGATTATGATATATCACCATATATCTTGAAACTGGATTTGAATATAGGTGTGTGCAAAGTTTACAAAATGTTGGTTAAGTGATTGTTTATTTATGGACAAGGTGGCATAAAGCCACGTTAAGTATCTTAGCACCATCCTGTAAGAATGCAGATGTTGTTAACCCCACCAAAGCAATAACAAAAGTGACTTTCCATTGTTGTATGTGTCTTAGATGCATGCCCCCAAATCTTTGGCACAAGCAGTAAATGCTTGGTTGACACACATGTCTGTGTCTCAACCCCTTGACAGTGGTACACACCTTACTAAAATGGGGCACTCCTTGTCACATATATAGACACACATACCACATATGGAAAACTGTATGGCTTGTGAAATTGCATGCATTGCCAATCAAACATTGTGACATATGGCGCAGCATGGCTTTGTGAATGTTTGCATGTTGACAGCCTATCAACTTTATAAGCCAAAGACGTCTGGCCAAGGAGAGCCACATATTCAACAATTGTCACATGCCATAGCCATAGACTGTTGCCAGGCATGCAAGAGAGAAAAGAATTGTACAAGTACAGGTCAAATAACCCTTAGCGACAATTTTGTTCCTACATATTACATTAGTGTGCTGTTTTTCCTAGCGGCTATATAAAAAATTCAAAGTACATAAGTTGTCAATGGAAATTACCCTCTAAACCTTTAGCGGTAAAAAGAATCATGCTGACTCCCAAAACGTGCTGAATACTCACAGGAAGTGATGTCAGCATGCATCCTGTTCCCAGGAATTGTGCTGTACACTTACACTTTCACTTTCACTTTTACCCACACTGTTAGTGTCCTTTGAGCAGTGTGCTTGTCTTGGGAAGTTTGTGCTTGATCTGTGTTGCTAAAGTGTACTAATGGTGTCTAGTCAACTATCCCTGTCAAGTCCTGTATTGTGCATTTGTCACGTTTTTTGCATTTGTACTCTTGTATTGTCAGGTATATGTCTACTGGCCATATAATTCATCTTTTTGGTTTACTATTACTTTAGGTTAGGTTTTCTTTTCATAGTGAGCATAGGACTGTGTGTGAAATGTTGGGGGAAGGAAGATAGGGGCAGATGCCGGAGGATGCATTTGTGGGATTCCTCTGGTGTGTAAAGTTCTACCTTCTCAAGATGGTTGAGAGTGGGGGATGTGTGATTAAGGGATACAATGTAAAGTTCTGAAAGTTCACTGGGACCATTTCTGCAGACACATGTTTCTCATCTTTGGTGTGGACAGGACTGTACAACAACCAAAAGATCGGTGGCAGGACTGCTTGGCCAGAGGGTGACTTCTTGGAAAACTAAGGCATCATGATTTGCAAGCAAGGTCGTAAGTATATGATTATTATAGTACGCCGTCAAACTGTGTGTTCCATTTAAATAACTATATTCCACATTGATGTGCTAGGTCTTAAACAGCCTGAGGCCTCCATGGAGCAAATGTACAAGGAATCTGTTGGAGCACACCCTTAAACCTCAATTGCTAAACCTGTGCTTCCACATTTTCCAGATGCAGGGAAGTGGTAAATTTATGTTTACTTAGTTAGCTGCCTCGTGGCCTATAGCAATCACTACATTTCGTTGTCATCCCCAATGATGTGTTTACACTGGTTACCCTTTTTGGACATGATACTTTCTGAAAGACTGTATTTTCCATATGCTTTGAGGGCACGTTACCAGTCAAACAATGTTGTGGCCAACTTGACTTTCCACTCATTGTGTATCAGACATTGTGTCCTTTAAACATGTTCTGACATCTCACTATCTTTCAAGGTCCCAGAGTCTGAAGAAAGTATAGTTTCAATTTTAATCTGTGGTTTATCTAGTAGCTACACAGATTGGCCATTGTTGGCACCTGTATTGGTTCATTTAAGACAGACAACACCCATCTGGCAATTGAAGGTGCATTTTTTTACATGTGCAAAACAGACTTATTCACACTGGACCACTTCTTTTGACAACAACATCAAAGGATGAATTTAGCCAGTGGATGAACAGGCAGAGTCCTAGAGGGTAACATGTGAAGAGACATGTAGAGGATTTGCAAAATGACATTCAAGAGGGTGATTGTAGTGTCATTGGTGAGGAATGGCCACATTGACAGTCCACAAATGTTCAGGGTGACATGGCAAAGTCAAGATGAGGACAGTGATAGATGATGTTCCCAGGCATGATGTTAAGCACAGATCTAAGCAGAAACTGGACATTTGACACAGATGAATGCTACAGCAGGGTTCACCTTTAGAAACATGTACCATCCACATCTTCATCCTCTGATTTTTGCACTGTCTCCTGTGAGGGTGTTGTAGTTCATGCAGCAGGAGAGGGAGACACAGATGCATTAGGGTCAGAAGATGTGGATGCTGTTCCTGCAGCAGCATTCCTGTGTGATAACACATGAGGCATCACTGCAGTGAAGGGGATCAGCAGGTTTTACAACACAGCAGCAATGTTGTGGTGGTAGGCAGCCTTTGCAGCCATGTAGGAGCCCTGCTTCCGCTCCATGGTCTTCATGATTTTTCACATTGCCCACATCTCATTGACCAACTCGCTGGTGCCACTTTGGCAGGGCAGTTGTTGGTGCCTCTGCCTCATGACACCAGCGATGTCAGCCAGGGACTGCTGGAGGCCACGGAATGGAGAGTGGGTACCTCTGATGACAATTGAGCTGTCCCCAATAGGACTGAGATACCCACGGACCCCCTCTACTGTGGCTGCCACTATATCCAACCCTACAAACACCTGATCTACGATCTCCCACTGGATTCCTACCTCAAGCTGTTGTAAGGTGACCTGTGGATCCTCAGAGTCCAGGGCTGCAGCTGTGGTGGTAGGTAGTGCCTGTTCGTTATTTGGTGGGGTAATTGGAGATGCCACAACACTGCTGACCCCCAGTCTGGAGATGGTGTTCATATGGAGTTCAGGAGCTCTTGGTGGGTGTTGTGGTCGATGATTGGAAGGTTTTCTTCATCATCACCATCATCGATGATGTCTGGGACAGTGTGCTGACCAGGAGGTAAAGTTTCATCCTCTGCAATGGAAATGGCAAATACTATTGTTGCAATTGGTTACACGTTGACATGTTGGAAAGCAGTTAAAATTCAAAGTGCATGACACTTTCCATTCTCCTGTGTTTCACGACACACCTGTTACACAAAGCTGTGTATGCCAGTTTGCACTGTCCATGTATGGTACATGTCATGAGTTCAAG
Source organism: Lissotriton helveticus (assembly GCF_964261635.1). Lineage (NCBI taxonomy): Eukaryota > Metazoa > Chordata > Amphibia > Caudata > Salamandridae > Lissotriton > Lissotriton helveticus. The sequence continues at coordinate 1,534,607,524 of NC_136057.1, forward strand.
AATATGACATTAACCCTGTGTGACAATATTAAGGGGCAGTTTCCAATCCCCTATCGCCACAGTTACCTTACATTTTCTGAGGTCCCTGTGCCAATCGGGGTTACATCTTTTTTTCAATGTGGCGTTAAGCCACTTAACGTGGCTTAATGCCGCCTTGTAAATAAGGCCCACTTTCACGCTACATTTAGAGTGAGAGGGGTGGTCAATGGGTGTTTTACTTGGGCTTTACACTGCAACACCCACTGATATTGCCATTGCCTTCTATTTAACAGGGTGCCATAAATAGGAGAGGGCACATGAATTAAGACGAGGCAAAACCTAGTCTTAACATGGCAAAACAGGTGAGATGCTGCATTTATCATTGTTTTGCTGTTTCTATGTGTGTTGCATTGTGCAGCACACATAGAACCAGGAAAAATACCATGAATGATTGTTTGTGTGCAGGGAGGAGCACCTTCCTACACATCAACAATAATTTCCTCAACGCAGACACCCTTGCACTATGGTGCAAGTGTGCCTGCATTTAAAGTAGGCAGCTGATTTTTGGACCAGTGCTAGGAAAAATACAGGGGTGCGCTGTATCTTTGAAAATACTGAGCATCCTTGCCTTTTCAGAATGGCAAAGCTTAGTGTTGGCAATGTTTGCTTAATACCACGCTTTACCATTCTGTAGTAAATATGCCTCTAAATTACTACAACCAATCCTATTCATCAAATGGGAATCACTGGCATCCTATATTGTTCATTTTGTACAGAGTGTGAGACATCTTATGTATTTCTTCCAGACATGTTTGTGTCTGCATTGATCCCACTGTGCATTGAAGACAAGGGTCCAGACAACCAACTTACTGCCACACAGTTATATGACCATGATGAGGAGTGGCCTATTGTGTAACTACTACACTTGCATCATTTGTGCCTATCCACAACAGAATGTTTTGCAAGATGCTACAAGGTTTTATGTGTCACACAGCACACAGGATAATGTATTTTTTTAGTGATGGTGAGATTTCACGATGGAGGGTCCTTTGGACAAAATGTTGACTAGAAATAGTGCGGCAAGCAATTCATCTATGCATCCCAGCATATTTCCACATAAACAGGCCTGCCCCATTCTGAGATTGAGTGTGCCCTCTCCTTGGCTTTTTCCCTGAACTGGCAATGATGACAACAGGAATGCTGAAAGTCAGACAATTTTGAGGCATGGTTCATGTATGGCTTTATTGTAGCACAGCAGAGCTTTTTACAACAGCACAGGGTTGTAAACATGGATGAGATATACTCCAGTGTGATACTCCCTTGCATTAGTGAAAGGATTCATGCTGACACAAACCTATCTGTAAGCATTTGCTACCAGCCACGTTTGACATTACCTAGGGACCATGTGCCACATATGTATTTAAGTGTCATTCACCACGATACCCAAGGCCATAACTACTATGTCATATTGCCAACAGAACATCACTTTTGGAGAAATGCTGGTGGATATTTAAACTTCTCCTTATTTGCAATGCAGCGTGTAGCCAGTTACGGTTGGTTAATACCACCTTGTGAATGAGGCCCTTTCCCACCCTTCACTTAACATGAAATGGATGTGCAATGCATGTTTTATATGAGCATTCCATCACAACAGGCATGTCAAATTTTGAGTAACAGATATCTTAAAGACTGGGGCAGTACCAACAACTAAGGACAAGTAGACTCTAGGGCCTTATTTACAATCCCCTTGCGCCACCAGTAAATCACTTTTTCAAATATTGAAAAAGACACGCCAACAGTGCAACAGGCTTGTAACATATGGCCCTGTTCTCAGGAGGCGAAAATCTGGTGAACACTATTATCTATTTCTCCCCTTTTTTGGTCTTTGCTTGTGTGCTGCATTCGGCTGCACACATGGATACTGCAAATCACCTGTAAGGATTGTTCATGTGAAGGAAGGTGTCCCTTCCTGCACATCAACATTTGTAACTGCTGCACAGACACCCTAGTAACATGACACAAGGGTGGTTGAGCTTGTGCAAGTCAATGTTGGAGACAACAGGACTCAGGGACATGCAGGGGTGTGTTGGATTTTTGGCGCCTCAAGCACATCTCTGCATTTCTATTCCTTTGAAGAACCATACTAACAATTTTGGGGCAACACTGCACTCCAATAAATTGTGGTAAATATGCCCCATAGTTAGTACAGGAAAGCGCCATATCTTGACAAGAATGCACATGGCTGCTATTACACTGTGTGCTAACCTAGGCTGACTGTGAGACATGCACCTCTGCCTGATGCAGACATTCATGAGACACATGACTGTTCATATATCATTGTTTGTACACAAGTAAGGCTTAGTTACAAGGCGCTTGTGCCACCGGTATGTCAATTTCAATAAGGGAAAACGTAATATACCGGCAGTATATTGTGATATACCGGCAGTATATTGTGAATGAGCCCCAAAGTACCTATGCGGCTACCATCTGACCTGCACACATTGTGGGATAGCACTGAGGCATAGGTGCCTGGACAGTAAAAAACATGACATAATTCCCCCTTGTTGTTTCCTTAACCTGTTGTTGATGTAGTTGGTCATAGTCAGCACTGCCCAGTCCCTCCAGTTTAACCACCGACTCCTCACAGAAGACTGCAGACACCTGTTCTCAAAGGCATCAAGCTCCTCCTGTGGAACTGAACTCCCACCCCCGTTCTGTGGTGCTGACTGTTGATTGTTGGCTAGTTTATCCTTAGTCTTGCACTTGACATCATGCCAGTGCTTTTTCCGTTCATCACTGTCTTCTCATCTTCTACGATAGTGTTCACCTTGTTTACTATGGACTGCCATTTAGCATTTTTGGTCCTCAATGACACATTTGAGCTGATGAAGAGATGGTGTTGATGCTCCGTCACCTCCGCAATCAGGATCTCATTCACCTCCTGACTGAATCTGCATTTCCTCTTCCCCATGGACTCTGGCTGGTCATCCTGGCTGTTGGGGGGTTTATTGTTCTGTGCTAAACTTGGTCCTGGCTGCTCCATCCTGCAATCAGGTTTTCTTTTCCCTTTGCAACATATTTATGAACTGTTTTGCCGCTAAATGCTGAAAAGTGACCTTGGACTCACTAGTGCGAACTTTCCTGCTGCTAATTGGCCGGGCGTCACTTTTTTCACCCTAACATGAATTTTTTTTAATGTCTTGATGCTAGTGTTAGCATAATTTCTCCTTGACAATGAGCAGTGGTAAAAAAAAATGCTGCTAAGCGGCCCAAAAACTGCTCAGCGACAATTCTTGTAATAGCCCCTAAATGCTGGGACCAGTTAGATGCCTTTTGGATAGCTCCTGGGTTAGGATGACACGTGGAGTAGGTAAAGTTTCCCTAGACAGTGGAAGTGTTTTGACTGCCCCCTGTGGCTGGAGAGTAGAGAGTTAGACACTGAAGGGAAAAAGTATGGAGAAAAGGCTACCAGCAGAAATTCTGAGATGCCATTATTAGCAAACGGCTGCTGTTTAGTTCTTTCTGACTGACTCCATTCTGTAAATGGTATGAGTGAGAGTAGGTCAGGGATTCTTCTGTTAAGGGTACCGCACTTTGCCTGTGCCTGCTGGCTGCTCAATGTGTCTATAGATAGCCAGGTGCTGAGATCTCATGATTAATTTTTTGACTACTATTCCTGGATGCAGCACTATTGCTATTGCTGTTAGAGCCATCGCATAGCACTAAGACTGTGTTTGTGCTGAAGCCATAAAATTACATTTGAAAGAGAATCACTCCAAATCAGTTCTGAAACTTCAATATTGGATCCACATCCCTTGTCTGGGTAATGATAAAACTGAACATTTGTTTGATCAATAAGTCACACGTATGGGGGTAACTAAAAGCCAATTTATTGAGTCTCTTATTTCATACAGTATTTATGATAAAGTTAGTGACTAAAATATCTCTGTTAGTTTATTTTGTTCTTGTTTGATGTCTATAAGTCTTTATCTGCACTATTAATGCATATTCCAATAACATTTAGTTCAATTATTTATAGTCCAATTCCTTCCCCCATGGGCTCCATTGTCGGAATGCTTACTCCAGAGGAAGGACTTTATACAGTATGCCCACTTTACGGTAAAATCTGGGTGTAAGGGAGAGGAACTAAAATAATTACCCCAACACTCTGAGAGAAAACTCCCAGCATGTAGGGGCATTCCATTTTTTTAATTTTCTTTATAACATACTCACACTTTGAGAGTTTGTTTTTGAATAAAAAAAAAAGTTGAACGTTTGGCGCCCGGCCATCCTGTCTGACAGTATTGTGTGTCAATCCTTTACTGCATAAACAGGAACCACTATGGCAGCAGTTCCTGTCAATGTAGAGTAATGTCTGGAGTGCCAGCGAATAACTTTGGCTTGCAGATGTATTGTCCTCCACTATCACAACAGAGTTAACAGTTAACTCTGTCCCCCAAATACTAAACCAAGCCCATATTTTTTCTTAATTCTGTCATGAGATTGGAATGAAGCCTCTCAAATATAGGAGCCCTATGCAATGGTTTCCATTTTGATAAGATCAACCAAAAGTCCAACTGGGAACAAGTCCAGCATTGGCCTGCAGACTTTTGTAAGCACTCACATGGAACAGGGAAAATAGCTGACTCAGTCACCAATCCATTAACGAAATTTCAGTGCTTAATCCCAGAAAAGTATTCTGTGCTTTTACATTAATACAAACAGAAACTAATTCAAACAATCTGCACCAACTTCCAAACTTTAGTGAGCACTGACTTGGAACATGGAAAGTCAGCTAATCCAGTCACCAATCTGCTAAGGGAATTTGAGGACTGATCCACAATAAAGTGCTCCACTGCTAGAAACGTAGTCTAAATAACATTTGCTTCAACATTGCGGTGCTCCAATATGGACGTAGCAAAAATATATATTCAGGATATCAAACAGCCTTTACATACTAGCAGTGAGTGATGAGCTAAAAGGCGAGAAATACCTTTGGAAAAAATACTTTTTTTTAATAGATATATGTATTTAGATTCTAAATACATTTTAAAGGGATGTGGCATAAAAGGAATTATAATGAAGAAGGTCATTAAAGGAGTGCCTTAACATCAACTTGTGGATAATTTATTGTAGTTTTAAATCTAATTCATTGGTTTTCAAAGAAAGAAACATGTACAAAACTATAACCTCACCTACATTCCTTGGAAGGTGAGGTGAATAGGGGATGGAGAGATGGAGAGGGTACGTAAAGAATTGGGGCCATGAGGAGGTAGAAGGTTGAGTCAAAAGATCCAAGAACTGGGGGCAGGAACAAGGAAGACAAGGGATGGGGAGGAATGGGTAGTGCTTGGCAAATTCTGCCACTCTTATCAGCAGTGATAATGACCCAGGGTGGGTAGCAAGGTCCACGGCCACTGTACAATATTAATCAGCGCTGTTCTCCACATTTGTGAGGCAAAGTACTCACAGGTACGATGGACAGGGAAGTTCCGTGCAAAGAATCATAGGCAGGGGCCCCAGTTTTGTCAAATGTGTGCTCTATGAATGCTGTCATCTTTTCCATACCAAGGAGTTTCCATAGTTTATATGAGGAATCAGTGTGGGTTGGCTCCATCTCTGGGTCCCTTATGAAAAGGAGGACTTGTTTGGCCGCAACAAAGGGCTACAGTAATTGCCCTCCCCCTTACTGAACACAGTGGCTAGGTTAAGGCATTGGGGGATGTTAACAAGATATAGTTCAGCAATATGAGTATGTCAGTCTTGTATATGTTGTTAATGTCCACCAGTATGTCAGCCCAGTATCGGTGTCATTTAGGGCAGTGTGAGAATAAGTGATTCAGCATACCTGACTGGACGCAGATGCACCAGCAGCAATCATCACCGCCTTGTTTCCATTTAGCTGTCATGGCTGGCGTGTAGTACCAATAGTGTATTACTTTAGGTAGGGGCTCATTCGTAGATGCTCTGCCCCCAGTTATGGGATCGGTAAAAGATATCTGACCATTTCCTTGGAGGGAAATGGTGCTCAGATTCTAGTTCCCACCTCCGCTGAGCTGGGGATTTATTGGGAGTTGTGGGTGTGTTTAAAAAGGTGTATCTATAAGAGAGGAAACCTCTGTCATTGTGGCTGGTGAAAAGCCATTTCTCAAAAGGGCTAATTCTCTGCTGGCATATGTTCATACTTTAGGATGTGTTGCCGAGTGCTTGATTGTGATGTAGCACCAGTATTCAATATCCGGTACTCCATGGCCAGACTGGGTCTGCAAAAAGTCTAGGATGTCATGGTGGTCAAAAAAATCTGCTATTGTTTTACAGTTTGCGGCTTGCTAGGGAAGAAAAGTCATGCCTTGCATTGTAGGGGGGAATTCTGGATTCCTTATAATGGGCATTTGCAGTGAGGTGTGTGTGGAGATATTCTTTGCCAGTTAGACCCTGCCACATGTCCCGATAGTAGCCTGCACCCCTCGCAGGCGATGCTTTTGGGCAGCCAAGGGATTTTCCATATGTGTATTCTGGCAATCGCTGGATCTTTAAAGTACCAGTGCTTTTGCGTGCATGGCCTGTTCGACGCGACCAAATGCCTCAGCTGTGCTGCTTGATAGTAGCGTGATAGGTGGAGTATACCGAGACCTCCCTCCACCATGGACAATAAGCATGGTTTGTGGCCATATGTGCCCTCTTGCAATTCCACATATATTGTTCAATCAAATTCTCTAGCTTCTCAAGAGTGTGCAGTGGTGACAGCAGGGGAAGGGTTTGCATTTAGTGGAGAATCTTTGAAAGACGGGTCATCTTGATGGCTGTTTTCCTACTCAGCCAAGATATGTTCATCCTGGACTATATATCAGAACAGTCAGTCACCAGCAAGGCTGAGTAATTACGTTCTACTGATTTTTCTAATATGGAATGAACTTGAAGGCCCACCCTGAGCCACCTATGGGAACAGGTAAAGGTTTGCCAATTGGATTATATCGCTCTGTGGAATAGTGAGGTTGAGGGCCTGGGATTTTTGTATCTTACATTTAAATCCAGAGACTCTGCCAAAGCTATTGAGGTCCTGCAAGAGCAGAGGCAGGGGGTTGCGTAACAGCGATAATTACATTGTCCGTAATAGAGGGTGATTTTATGTTCCTGACAGCCCATAGTAATGCCTTTGATCAGGGGATTTATGAGGATCCATTCCACAAGGGGTTAAATGCATAAAGCAAATAGGAGTGAGGACAAGGGCCACCCCCTATGTTATTCCTCTTGCTTTTAGAAGGGTCGGGACATCAGGCTGTTAACATGCACTGTGACTATGGGTGTTGTGTAGCTGCACCATACCCATTTCTGAAAGCGGGCACCTAGTCCCACCTTCACAAGGAGAAGTTGGAGAAAGGGCCAGTGTACCCAATCAAATGCCTTCTCCCCACCAATCAACAGAAGGAAGGCTGTGATTCGGGAGCAGTTACTCTTGTCCATAAAGTGTAAAAGCCATTTTGTCTTGCCACTAGAGCCTCTTTCTAATATAAACCCAGCTTGGGCTGTGTCTACCAATACTTGCATGCAAGGGCACAATCAGGCTGCTAGTATCCTCATAAAGATTTTAGCGGGAAATAACCTTTACAACACAGTCATTAAATCGCACTTCCTTTACATCGCATGTCATTATAACGCAGCCATTACATTGCATGTCACTACAACGCATGTCATTACAATGCATGTCACTACAACGCAGGCATTACATCGCAAGTCATTACAATGCATACCATTACAACGCATGTTACCCAAACACTATCTAGCACTTACCCTACTGTTGCACTCACACAGAGTTATAATAGTAAGTTTTACCCCCACACTATCCCCCACTTACCCTACTGTTGTCCTCACTGGAGTTAGAATAGTAATTATTAGCCTTATACTATCCAACACTTACCTTAAATGTGATGTAATGGTATGCATTGTAATGGTATCCGTTGTAAAGGTATAATGCAATGAATTCGATTGCATTGTATAGGTAGTTTCTGTAACTGCGATTTAATGGCATGCGATTTCAAAAAATGCGTTGTAAAGGATGTTGCGATGTAAAAACTGAATTGTAAAGGCATGCGTTGTAAATCTATGCATTGTAACGTCATACATTCGATTTTAGCATCTACATTAAGAAGGAAAATAGGTCTGTAAGATGAGCAAATGGTGGAGTCTTTCCCAGATTTAAGGGTGACTATTATAGTCATGGCCCTACTTGTATCAGTAAGTGTGCCCTGTTTGCTAAAGGTGTTGTAGAAGTGAGTGAAGATAGGTGCTAGTTGCATTGGAAATGCTTTTTAGAAAGTAGAAAGTGGCGCTTTACCTATTTGAAGCCATGGGATGGTCGCGAGGACTCCATCCTCTCTTATATTCTGTTCCACCCAGAGAGCATCTTTGATGACCAAGCTTTCAGTGGGCACATGAACCACATAATCAATAGCGGCTGTGTAACTTAACTGCTTTGCTGAGTATAAGTGTGCATAGTAGTGTTCAAATTCCTGTGCTATATCTACATCATGTCGCATGCTCTGGTCTTGTGGTCCTTTTAATCTCTGCAACATATGGAAATCAGTCTTGACTCTTTTTCCTCATGGGAAAAGTCCAGCTCGAACTGCCATGCCAGGTCCTACCTGGAACCAAAAAAAGCATCCTGGCACCGGTTTCAGGGCATCACCCCTCATCGTCCAGGCTACCTTGAATCCAGTGGTGCAGTGAGCATGGGACCCATTTCTGGGCATTCCCTTCCCACTTAGGGCAGCAAAAGGAACACTTAATGGATGGAAAGCTGAACAATGCAAACATTCACCCCAGTCCCAAAGATCTGGGTTTAATCTATCTTTCTTCTGCTCACCCCACCACCCCAGTTTTTGCCCAACCATATGTAAATCAGTCTTTACCCTGTTCCTCATGGGAGCAGTCTAGACCGAACTGTCAAGCCAGTTCCTCCCTGGAACAGAAACGAGCATCCTGCAACCAGTTTCGGGGCATCACCCCATATCAGCCAGGCTAGATTTAATACAGTGGCGTAGTGAGCATGGGACATAAATGTAATGAAAATTTGATTTTTATTAGCTAAATTCGAAGTTTGCAGGGGTTTCTGGGTAAGAAAATGCTGGGGGATCCATGCAAGCCACACCTCCCTGGACTCCCCCGTGTGTCTAGTTTTCAGAAATGTCTGGGTTTGGTAGGTTTCTCTAGATGCCCACAGAGTCCGGGTCCAAAAACGCAGTAGACCCCTTCCAAAACCAGGTCGTTTTGTGATTGATACTTTGATGCCTCCACAATATGTTTTGGTCCCTTCCCTGTTGCAGGCACTTGGTCCACCCATAGAAGTGAGGTAGCATTTTTATCAGCAGACATGGGGGAACACTAGGTGGTAGAAAATGTGGGCCTGCCCAGTGAGCCCACATCTTTCTCACCCAGACATGTGAGGAAAAAGTTATGTTTTTACCTAAATGTAAGGTCTGCCGGGAATTCTGGGTAAGAAAATGCTGGGGAATCCATGCAAGCCACACCTCCCTGGACTCCACACAAATCACCAGTGAAGCACAAGTCCATTCACACTGTCAGCCAGATGTATGTACACACAGAGCCAGCCAAATGCCAGTACAAACAGACAGGCAGGCAAACTCTAGTTCCCCAACAGCCCTTGTCTATGGGGCTGGTCTCTGACATGCACATAGACATATTCCTAGTGCCTACTGGGCCTTCAGTTCCTAACTGGGAGGAGTCATATTAAGTTTAGGAACCACCATATGCCCCCAGAAAGAGCAGAAAGAGAGTGCCAATTTCTTTTGAGCCCCATCCCTACACGTAGGAAATATAGTTCCTGGTGTTTAGTGGGCTTTCTGCCCCCAAGGGTGACAGATTGGGTGCTATTGCCCATATCTATCCTCGGGCAGGCAGAAAGAGTGTGACCATTACTTAGGGGTGGGCAATCATCATGCCAATTCATGGCAGCCCCCTCTCCTGCACAAGGAAAACATAGTCCCTGGTTCCTGGTCAACCTTATGCCTCATTGGAGGGGTAGATATGGGGCTTTTGCTGTGATTTGCCCCTGGGGGTGCAGAAAGATTGTGCCCATTTCCATGGAGGGGTGGGCACATTGGCATGCCATTCTGGGCTGACCCCACCCCTTCACTAAGAAAAGGAAATAGTCCCTGGTGCTTTGTACAGATCGGGGGCTATTGTCCCCAAATGCCCCTGTGCGGCAGAACGACTGTGCCAATTCTTTTGAAGATGGCGTCATTGGCATTACCATTCTGGGCAGTCCCACCCCTCTTTTATACAAAGAAAATCTCTGTGTCTAGCCGGCTTTCTGCACCCCCCAGAGCAGGGATAATAACCCCCATCTGTCCCTCAGTGGGCAGAAAGACAGTACCTTATGTGTTTGCGGGTGGAGGTATTGGCATGACCATTTTGGGAAGCCTCCACCCTCTTGCATTCCCCCAAAAATAATCCCTGGTTCCAAGTGGGCTTTCAGCCCAACATGGACTACAGATATGGGGTACTTACCCCGATCTGTCTCCCTGGTGGGCAAAAAGACTAGTATTGTTATGGTCTGGTGGGGTGGAGACATATTCATGCCCATTGTGGGCAAACCCCACCCCTCTTTTATAAAACCAAACAATAATCCCTGGTGCCTTGTGGGCTTTCTAGTAGGGGACAGAGAGACTAACCTTTCCCAAAAACATTAGGGGGGAGCAAAAGCCCTTGACCAAGAGGCCCCTCCCTGGTGTCTAGTAGAGAACCCCTGCTTGGGGATCACCCTCCTGTGGCGTTCCCCAAGCATGGATCTACTTGGGGAGGATACCATTGGTAAGGGGGGGAATTCTTCCCTTTCCAATAATACCTCTTGCATCTGCCTAGATGGTCGGGGGCTGACATAGCCCCGCAAGCACATAGGTAGAGAAAGTGAAATGAGCCAATCTGCTAATTTTACTTTCAGTGTAATGATGTTGGTGCTCTATGTGTGTGGTCATTAAACTTGGAAAAGAAATGCCTCAGGAGGTTGGGGAAGCTCTTACCCAGCTCCTGAGGCTCAGAAACCAAAAAGAAAATCACTCTGCTGTAAACAGCAGAGGGATTGGGTGGTTGTATGCAAAGAATGAAATGGTTCCTTCCTCTGCACATGAGCACCTTGGTGCAGGATAGAAACATTCCATCCTGTGCACCCAATGGATTATTAATGTATAGAAATATCTTCCTATAATGTCATACAATGGCTTTCCCAACTTTACCCATTTACATGTCTTGTTTAACACATGCTGAATCTGAATATATTGTATAAACACTCCTTCTCTTCAAAGAATATAGATTTCACTGAGTCTCATTGTTTAACGAGTCTATTATGAACAGCTGGACTCATAATAATTGGTCTGTTAGTTTAGACTAAATTCAACATGATTCAAACAATTGTCTTTCTTATTTGTAGAATTTCAAAATCAATTAAGCCCTTTTGAAAAAACTCATCATACACAGTAATTCATATTTGCAATGAAAGGCCTCTTTGTGCATGTTCACTCTCACTTTTGTTTGCCGCGGTTAAGGAGTAGGACATATATTTTTCATATATCTTAACAGAAACACTTTCAAACTGTTTCTTTGCTGTGAAAAGGTTGATAACCCCATTGGCCAACACAGGGTTACCCACTGGCATCCCAGCCTGCCTAAACTCTGAATGGGACTACCGGGTGGGTTAAGAAAGGTATCAAAATAATCATAGCATTAAACTTCATCTGATACCCAGGTGGAATTTAATATCGCTATTAAAGAAAGCAACTTTTAGAAAGGTGCCACTCTGCACTCCAGTTAGTCCACCGACCTCACAAAGGCCCTGGCATGCAGACAGCTTTCTGCCCACCTGGGGAGACATGTGAATGGCTCCCTGGCCCAGGAACAAAGACAGTTCCCATAGAGTGAGGTGCGCACCTCCGCTCCCAAGATGGCAACTCAGGGTGCTAGCCCAAAAGGTTAGTTTGAAAGGGGAAGCTGCCTTTGAAGGGCTGACTGCAACAAGACCCTTGAGGCAGGATGTCTTCCCTCCCAGCAGACATTTAGGAAACAGAGAAGCAAAAGCTGTCCCCAAACCAGTTTTCCGTGGCTGTGTAGCCCACTAGTAGCCACATCTCTAGGATGGGCTACCATGCTACTGACAACCAAGGAAGGTTTGTGCCATTTTGAAAGGGGCAAGCATGGGGCACTCTGGGATAGCTAGATGTTACACATTGTATGAAACATGTCACTAGGCAGGAGGGGACCCAGTAGTCCATTGCTATTGACCATGTGGTCCCCTCTGGGCTCTTACTTTGGATAAATGTGGCACATCTGGCACCCTGCCCCCCAGATCATGCTGACATCAGAGAGAAGACTGAAGAAGACTTGTCCTACTGCCCTTAAAAAGTGCAGAATGAGAGGATACACTGTCGGAAGGACTGCACATGTAGTAATGTGGGCTAGCAATGTTTGGACTATGACTGTGGCTCCTAATTTGGGAAAAAGTTCATTCCCAGTCCCAACTTACAGCAGTGACACCAAGGATCAATTAACTGATCCCCTGGAACCAGCTCCATGGAGTCAAGAGCAGAAGAAGCCCAAATCAACAAGATGGTAGCAGCAGCAGAAATCTTGCCACTACCAGTTGCTGGGTGCACAAAAGGACAAATATGGGATAGTCAAAATGTGCACTCTTGTCAACCATTCCTGGGAGTGCTATCAAAGCCCTGATTCATCATATTGCAAGGACACCACCCCAACCTAAATATTCTGCTTCACCTGCAGTGCAAGGAGACCAGCAGCTCAGCATAGGCTAGCATGCTACTGCATCATAAAGGACGTTTAGGGACCCCGATCTCTGTGGCCATAGTCACCCTGCATCACCCATGGACCGAGGGACAACCACAAAGACACCCCTTTCTATTTACCACAATCGGAGCATCCTTTTAGCATCAGCATATATCTTCAGCATCAGGACCATTCCATTGAATCTATGGTGGTCATCCTGTAAATTTAGAAACTTCTGTTAAAAATGCTCTGATGGCTAGGTAACTGTACAAAGTATTCTCTCTGGCCCCAAGAGCTTTTTGTCTGCTGGATTTGGTAACCCAACCCGGACTGTAGTACCCACACTAACTCTTTCAAAATGTTGGAAAATGTTGCAAACTTTTGTTGACCAATGTTTATCTACAGTTGCAATTATAAGTGATACAAATGTCTAAAATATGTATCTCTGGAACCCTACAGTGGATCTTGATGACCAAGCTCTCTAAAAATACATAAAAATACGCTCTATTGTTATACATTATCATTGTGTCTTTTTATTGGTGTGTCACATTCTTATTTCATAGTTTGAAGCTGTTAAATGCTTTATACTAACGCCCTCATTTACGGTGTTTTGGCATAGGGTCACCTTGCTGCGCTTCCCTACGTCAAAGTGAAAGGGCAGGAATTCACTGTATTTATCCAATAGGGTGCATTCCTGTCCTTTTGTCCCTGCGCTGGAGCTATTTTGGCACCTTAGCGCCAATGCAGGCACCCTTTAGGCAACGCAGCGATTTGCGCTGCCTTACTTCAGATCTATGAGGCCATGCAAAGTGACTTTGTGTGGCGGCATAGACATGATTTTCAAGGTTTGCCCCTCTGGAGCATTGCAAAAAGTGAGGCTCCGGTTGTGCAAGGGCTCCTAATTTTTTTATTTTTTTTATTTTAGTCCTCATCTCACCATTGAGCATCTGCAACTTAGGCAAGAAGCCGTCTTTCCGACCTAGGCATCCCAGGCTTCGACAACCGCAATAGCTTTACCCCTGACCAGGCCAGCTTCTTTGTATGAAACTTGGTGTAATCATAGGACCAGGGCTATCTGACCAGCCTCATCTCTCTGCCCCATGATAATAACTGTGACCAAATATTAGAGTTGTCATTGTTTATATACCCCTGATCCAGGCATGCCAAAGCAAATGCTGCTTTCAACCAGTCTTTGTACAGTGGGGGCTCTGGGTCTTTCCAGAGTTTACATATCTCCCTTCGGGCAACAAGAATTAGGTATAGTAACAAGCTTCTTTGCATTGGCCACAGAAGATTCGTCAGCTCAAAATCCATACCAGAAATTACTATAGAAAGGTTCACTTTGATCTTTACTTTGACGATGGCACCAAGAACACGCTCCACATTCTGCCAGAACCCACTTAATTTACAACATTCATAAAATATATGTATGTCATTAGCTTTAGAAAACTCACATCTCGGACAGTTAGGAGAGGCTAAGGGAGCAAATCTGGCGATTTTTAATGGGGTATAATAAAATCCGTTCACTACAAAAAATTGATCATTTTTTAAGGATGCCGGTTTGGTTAACTTATATAAAGTTTGCAGTGATATATAGATCTTCCGCTTTAAAGTCCAAGAGTGACTGGTTCCAGATCGCATGTTGTGGAGGGAGTTCTGCGACATCAGCATCTAAGAGTTTTTTGTACGAGTATGCAACCTCCTTCGTTTTAGGCTTTGGGTTTTGGAGAGTAAGCTCGATTTCCCAGTCTCCGCCAACTGACTCCTTTTCTGCTGCATACCAAGAGGCCAATTGTAAATATTTAAATTTAGAAAAGGCTACCTATTTTAATTTTTAATACTTCCCACAGGAGAACTCTGTCCGAGGATACATGGTCTGACAAAACCAGGATGCCAGTCCTTTTAATTGGCAGCGCAAGACTATCATCCAAGCAGGCTGGCATCCCAGGGGAGTCCTAGATAAGAGCAAATTCAGAATAATATCCAATTCCCCATCTACGTCTAACCTTGTACCACATAATAAGGGATGCTCTTAAAACTTTCAGGCGAGCTTTTAAAAAAAACCTTGGTGCCCCGAATTTATATAAAAAACCTTCACCACCACCCTCCACTATGGCCATTTCCCTCAATATATTTCCCCAGTTAGTTTCCTCAGTTGTTGTCAAGAGCATCCGTATGTTTTTATATTGAAAAGCTAAAGAGTACCAGGCTATTTCCAGAAGAGCGAGACCCCCTTTCAGAAGCTTACATCTTAGCTTCTTCCAAGAAAGTCTTGCACTCTTATTGGAACAGATGAAACTACCTATTTTGCTTTGAATTTTACTGATCTCCTTACTAGGAAAATCAAGGGGATGGTACTAAAAAGATATGTTAACTTGGATAAAATGACCATCTTAACTAGATTGCCCTTACCATAAATAGTCAGTGGAAGATTTTTCCATCTTGTAAAGAGGTGGTTAACCGTTATAGCCACCTTATTAAGATTAATCAGAGGTATATCATGTAAGTGGTTACCTATACTGATTCCCAGATACCTACATTGTTTGCTCTATCTGCCTTCCCAGTTGTTGATGTTCCAACATATCACCTCTGTTTTGGAGGAGGTAGCTAGATATCCAGAATATGAACCAAATTCCTCTAAAAGGGCTCCTAAATATTAACCCGAGCTGTAAACTCCTCTCAGCTTGTGGAGTTTGCAGAATTCATACACTCCATGCTCCGTGGAGGAACGCTCAATTCCTGAATTCCGCCATTCGGGCACGAAACAAGGTTTTATTTCCATTTGAGCACTTGGATTTATTTTTGGCCTCCCCTGCTTTTTGCATTGTATATCTCCCCTGCTTTTTGCATTGTATATAAACCCCTTTATTTGTATGCTCTCTAGTAGTGAGGCCATTAAACCTTTTTGGGTGCGTAACATCCCCCACATAGTTTTTGCCTTCGCAGATGATATTGCGGTGACTTCAGAAGATCCGGCCCTCGCTTTGATAGAAATAGAGCGCCTAGCCAAGATTTTTGGTCAATTGTCTGGCTATAAGTTAAATGCTGCAAAGACACAGCTGGTCTGCTCTGAAATGGTGAAAGTCAATGACTCTAGAGTAGTTGTGGAAGCAACTTACTTGGGGTTAAGAGAAGGGCAGCTATGTCTGAGGTAGTTGAGGCTAATTGGGGTTCACTCTATAGAAATATAGCAGAATCCTTGCAGAAGTGGGGGAGGCTACATTTTACTTTAATCGGTCGAACAAATGTATTAAAAATGAACATCCTGCCAAGGGTATTGTACCTCTTTAGATCATTACCCTTAGAAATATCACCAGCTCAAATTCAGCAGCTACAGGCTTTGTGTGCTAGATTTATATGGCCCCCGTAAAACCGCGAAGAGCTATGAGGCTTATGACGCTACCAAAAGACAGGGGAGGACTATCAGTACCGGATTTTGTGTTATATTATCATGTTTGTTTTTTTCAAAGGATGCGCACTTTATTGCTGGGAGGTGAAGAGGACGACAGTCAACAACACTATCCCCCAGATTCATCAATGTCCCGATTTGCGAGTCCTTAATAGCGATTATTAAGGAATCGCTATTAAGGACTCACAAAACGGGATTCATGTAGAAATCGCAATATTATTTGCGATTTCTACAGCTTCCTTATTTGCGATTAGCAAATTGCTAATCGCAAATAAGGAATGACTCCCCATTCATTCCTATGGGCCTTTAGGCCCATAGGAATGAATGGGGAGTCATTCCTTATTTGCGATTAGCAATTTGCTAATCGCAAATAAGGATGCGATTTCAAGGGTGCCAGGGGTGTCCAAAGGACACCCTGTAGCACGCCTGAAATGTCAATGTAGACTGATGTTGCGCACACAGATGTCCAAAGAACATGTGTGTGTGTAACATACAACTTAGAAAAATGCACTAAAGTGCATTTTTCTAAGTTTTCGCTATTTACCACGAAGTCAGACTTCGCGGTAAATAGCGGCAAAAAATAGCGAATTCGCAATTTTTAAAAGGTTCATGAATAGCATTTAAGGAATCTCTAATTGAGATTCCTTAAATGCGATCGCAATTTGAAAAATCGCAATTATTTGCGATTTTTCAAATTGCGAGTTCATGAACCATTGATGAATCACAAATGCCATTTTTGCGGGCGCAAACGGCCGAATTTTGCGATTCGCACCGTTTGCGCTCGCAAAAATGCTTGATGAATCTACCTGTAAGCCCTAACAGCTCTATATAATATTTAACCCTAGGAATGGAAGCTAATCGGAGTTTATTCAGAGAGATAGAATGGAGCTACTATAAAATAACTAGGTAGCAGTTGCCAGTAAAATATGGAAGAGAGTACGTAAACTAATTAACTTAGGAACTTTGACTTATTATACCCCATTAAATGCGGTAAAATTGCTCCCATCTATTTGTTGGGACAGTGTGGCGAGGGCCTGGCAGGTAAAAGGGATTAAGGCATTAGGGGACTTATTTGACCAAAGTGGAACGATCAAACAGTTTTCAATGCTAGCACAGGCTCACGGGTTACCACAAGCACAGTTTTTCAAGTTCTTGCAAATTAGGGATTTTTAGTTAAACATAATTGGAAACTGATTTCTAACGCTTTGATGGAGGCCTTAAAGGCTCAAAGTAGAATTGGTGGGTTGTATAAAATCTTAAGCTCGGGTAAGAATGATGATCTGGAAAAGCATAAGGCATATTGGATGGAGACTCTCGGTGAAAACAAAATAGACATTTCATTGGATGAAGCGATTATAAGAGCTAGGGAAGTCCTTATGTCAGCAAATCTACAAATACAATTTTTCAAAACTCTATTCAGGCTATACTATACACCCGCTCGGATGAAAAAATGGGGCAGTTGCTACGATGGTAAATGTTTTCGATGCGCTACATCCGATGCGGATATAGATCATATTTATTTTACTTGTGTTAAATTGCATCCCTTTATACAAGATATGGAACGATTCTTATCTGACATATTAGGGAGACCTGTTCGCATAACTCCTGCTTTGATGCTTTTAGGGATGGGACAGGTTGTTTCAAAGGGGGGGTGTTTATATAAATATAGACTCTTTTTATTTGTAGCAATGACTATAGCCCGTTTATGTATAGCAGGGGATTGGCTACGTCCTGAGCCTCCAAGATTCGAGGTTTGGCGGGCTAAGCTATACAGAATAGCTAGCTTAGAATTTAGTTTATACTCGCTAAAGGGGGTAAGAAAACGGAAATTGGGTCTTATGATTTGGGAACTTTTTTTGGCCCATATGAATAACTGAGAGTATCAGTATGTAAATAGTAAGGAGGTATTGAATGTATCATAAGACTAACAGTAGTAGTAAACATAATATGGCAATTATAATGTTTAAGTTAAAGCTCAACATGGGGATATTTGTAATTGTTAGGTAATTTTATTTGTTTTTTGTCAGGCTGTTGTAATTTATGCTTATGCAGCTTGTTATCTTGATCACTTTTGCTGAGAAGGTTCAGCTATATAATGTATGAACTTCATTGCAAGAATTATATTGTGAAATTGTGTATTGTGAAATGTCTATCATGCCTTGGAAGTGTGGAATCAAAATAAATCAAATAAATAAATACGTTTAAAAAAAATGAATTTATTTTTGGCACTCAACCGCGAGTGCCAAGACTCTAAGGCCTCTTGCAAGTGTGCGTAAGTCTTCTCACACCTCTAGAGTGCTCCTGTGAGACTTTGCGCTGATTCGCACAACATCCAGCTAGGACAGCACAAATCTAGCATTTTTAGAGCCGATCATGATCGCAAGCGGAGCTGTCGAGCAGCTTTTCTGTTTGAAAATGCAGCTGAGAGGCATTTAGAGAGGCCGTTGGAGTTGGGTTTTTTGTGCAAAAAGCAATTTTTTAGAACTTTTTTTTTCATACCATAAGGAATTTCCCCCGAAACTTCAACTTCCTGTTCCTGTCCAGCAGGCTCCTCCCCGTACTATGTCCCTCTTCTGGTCACTTTTCATTAGGATTTGTCTGCTGCACATATACCGTTGGATTTAATGACTTTGTTTTTGAGATATCACAAGTAAGTTGAGAAACTGGTGTATAATTGTATTGTTTTAGTACGGGCCGAGTTATTTTGTGCATTACATTTATCTTTTTTTGTAAAGGAAACATGTTGCACAGTTCAGCCCATCTCTCCATGTTTTTTAATAAGTTTGCAATATTGATTGATTTAATAAATTCTCTCTGTGGCCTAGTTTGCCAGTGAGCCTTCCAGCCAGTAGGCCCTGTACTATTCATGGGTGCATGAAAAAACTGTTTCTGTGGTGTCTATACTATTGAAACATCATTTAGGCCATGGGTGGCATTGGATTAAATTATAAAATGTGAATTTTTGTTGTTTTTCATTTTTTTCCTGGCAAACAGTGTTTAGGTGGGGTAATGCATTTGAAGGATGTGTGTTGTTGTGAAAATTTTTAGCCCTGTTAATTTTTGTTTTTGGCATTGCTGAATTAATGCTGTGTTCTCTGTGACCTCTTTTGTCTGACCTCTGTGTGTGTTTGGCATAAGCCGCCATTTGCCTTTGTTGCTTAAGAATCAGTATGCCATGTGGCCAGGAGCCATTTTGTATAGTCGGTGTCCACCCTAGGCCTGCATGTGTTCTTTGTTTTACAGGCCTCCTGCTTGTTGTTGCTATTGTGACCATTTTGCTGGCAGCCATTGTTTGTACTACTCACAAAGAAGGGGAGAGGCTCAAAAATAAACTCAACCACACCTAAACCCCCTAAGCAAGGGTGTGTGAGTGAGGGCAGTTTTTCAAAACAGGTGTATTTTTTCTGTTTTGTGAAGTTACATGTGTCCTTTAGTCTCTCCACCCCTCCATGTGTGTATAGCCATTGTGTGTAGCCAGACAGTTTGGTTTCCCCATAGGGCTGCTTTTCCTCTTTGTCTGTGGCCATGCCCCCTTGCTGGTTGTTTTTGTCAGACCATGTGGCTGGGGGACATTTCTTGTAGCCAACCAGTGTGCTTTCCCCATAGGCCTCTATTTCTTCTTTGTGGCCATGCCCCCTTGCTGGTTGTTGTTGTTGTGACCATGTGGCTGGAAGGCATGTTGTTTAGCCAGCCAGTGTAATTTCCCCATAGGCCTGCATTTCTCCATTGTTTGTGGCCATTCCCCTTTGCTGGTTGTTGTTGTTGTGACCATGTGGCTTGTGGCCATTTTGTGTAGCCAGTCAGTGTGCTTTCCCCATGGGCCAGCATTTCTTCTTTGTTTGTGCCCATGTCCCCTTGCTGGTGCTGGTTATTTTTGTCTGATCATTTGGCTGGTGGCCATTTTGCGTAGGCATCCAGTGTGCTTTTGCCACAGGTTCGCATGTTTCGTTATTCTATCATTATGTTGCGCCATGTCGCCTTGCTTGCTGGTTTAACATGTGGTTGGTCTGTGGCCATTTTGTGTAGGTAGCCAGTGTGCATTTGCCATAGACCTGAATGTCTTCTCGTTGCTCCCAATGACTTTCTGCTCTGTATTGCTTTTTTGATGACAATGTGGCAATGTCAGACAGCCATTTTGTGTATCCAGCCAATGTGGTCCTTTGCCATATGCTTGCATGGATGGTTGAGCAATGAGATAGCAGTTTAATAAATAAACACAAATTATATGCTTGAGGATAAAGACACCTATTCATAATTTTCTTACTTTCACTGGTTTTCAATTTTAGTTTTTTATCTGTTTATTATTATTTTGTAATGTTGTTATTTATTTATTTTTACCATTTTCATAGCATCTGACATTAATGAATCAACCTCATGTCTTCTATAAGTGTCCAACAGCAATAATTGTGCAAGGATTTTTCAATTGTCAATGCATTTTTCAGCTGCACATCCCTTAGTGCCACATCCCATATGATGCATTGCACGTGAAGCAGACAGTTACATTTGTAATGTTTTGTTGTTGTTGTTCTTTCTAATCTTGCCTAAGTGTACAGTCACCGAGAAAGTTTATGTGGTGTAGTTTTCCGTTTTAGGAATGAACACTGTATACTATTGTAATATATTTATAATAACTTCAGCAACCAGTAACAAATAATGATGTGTGTTTGTACTACCTCCTGAACTGCAACAATGCCGCATTTTACTGATGTTTTCTCATTTTTTTGCGTTTAGGTTCACTAAAGAAGAAACATCACCCACAATACTTCTAGACAGAAGGCCTGTGCAAAACGTCACGTGTGACTGACTACACAACACAGTCATCTATTCAGCTTTTTGTGAAGCTAAGAGCCACTGCCAACTGACAGCTTAAAGATGGCCCCAAAGAAAAGTTACTGCCAAGAAGGTTGCTAGTGGGAAGTAGAAGAAGCAAATTTCCACCACTTGCATGCGGACCACAGCCTTTTTCAGGAAAGTTGTGCCGGCTGCACCAGCCTCAGATGAGAAACGCACTCCTCTATAAACAGCACCCCCTACCCAGCCAAAATCCAGGACCATGTCTGTCAATGAGGCAGCCAGTGCAATCATGTAGATGCCGACAAGAAGTGGTGTTAAGTTGGATTTGTCCTTTTGCAAAGTAATGCACAACCATTTCAGGAAACAAAGCAAAGTGGACAGCTGCCTCAGCAAGCAATGGATTTTTCTGATGTTGGAGCAGAACAGGAGGTGAAGCTTCCCTCAGAGCAAGACATTGAACCTCCTCTTTTAGAATCATTGGCTCCCAAATCTCCAGCAAGGAAAAGGAAGGGTACTACAGCACCATCTTCTGTAAGCAGCACCACTTCTGATGATGATGATAGGGACATGAATTAGATCCCAACAGAGACCAGGAGACAACAGGAGAGGCAAGGGAAAAGAAAAGTTCCTGAACGACTTAGACTTATTAAAGGGGATGAAGAGGAGGATGACAATGACGAGGTAGTCATGGTGGAAGGTGACACAGAGGAATCTGAAATTGCTATTTAACTATCTCCGAGGGCTGTGGCACAGGTAGCACCACAACCAGTTCCCATATTTGAAAAGCCCCAGCTGAGACCTGCGCCAACCCTTGCCTAAGGAGAAGCAGAGAGGCAATCGATGATATGGCCACCTA
This sequence comes from Lissotriton helveticus, assembly GCF_964261635.1. Lineage (NCBI taxonomy): Eukaryota > Metazoa > Chordata > Amphibia > Caudata > Salamandridae > Lissotriton > Lissotriton helveticus. The sequence continues at coordinate 1,534,629,357 of NC_136057.1, forward strand.
CCTCCAGTTTGTATTCAGCCATTGGCAGTGGGTCAGTAAAAAAAGTACTCCTTCCCAGTTTGAGACTTTTTTACAGTTAGCAAAGAGGTGGAGCACATTGTAGTACGTATCATTTGCACAAAAATGTTCATCGAGTTAAGCCTGGTACACATTATGGTACTGGAGGCAAGACAACCCATATGAAAAAACACCACACAATCACACAAAATTGCTGAAATATGGTAGTACTGATGGGGCGAGCCGAGGACCATCAGCTACAATTCCAATTGTGGTGGAAGGTGATGATGAGGAAGAAGAGGGTGAAATCTTCATGCAAAGCAGCCCTGTCTCCAGCAGGGCACTAGCAGAATCACCCACCTCAGCAAATTCACAATGGCACAAGAGACTCAGAGTGAGATGATGGGGACACCACAGCATACAGTGACTGCCCAACCACCATGAAGCACATTGAGTATACCACTAGCATCTATTTCTCAAAAGAAGCATGTGTCAGTGCCCCAAGAAAAGAAGAAAATTCAGGCCACTATTACGGGCAGGTTAAGACTGGAAGGGCACAATGAGTGAAACTACCCGACTGCACGTTTGTATAATGGGAAGCTGGCAAAAATATTAGCACTGGACCTCCTCCTGTATTCATTTGTGGAAGGACTTGTATTTTTAGAATTTGTGGCAGCCATCTGCCAAAAACGGAAGGTACCAAGTTGGACATATTTTGCCAGAGTGGCTGTTCCAGCACTGTATCAGATGTGCTCCAGTTGCTTGTACAAGCTTTGCAGCAAAGTATTATTCACACCATCCACCTGAGGACAGACATGCAGACCAGTTGCCAGGAAACAGATTTAATGTGAATCACTGCACACTGTATCACTTTTGCAGGGGTAAAGCAAAATATATCTTCAGGTCTTGGCCCTGAAGAAAATTTAAAGAGTCTTCGGCGGAATGCAGCAGTGGCCATGTACGCCATGGAGACCTCACATACAGCTGTAAACATCTAAGAGTTATTTGACAGCAAGGAGTATGAATGGCTGTGGCCAAGAGGTCTTAGTACTGGATTTGTTGCCATGGATAGTGGCAGTAACATAGTCAAGGCCATATCAGATGGAGGCTATTTCAGGGTCCTGTGTTTGGCCCATTGCATCAACCTAGTGGTGCAAGACAACCTCAAAAAGGAAGACACAGTCATCAACATACTGACCACCTGCAGAACAATCTGCACCCAATACAGCCATTCTATTAAAGCCCGGAAGCAGCTGTAGAAATTCAGTGTAATAATAGAGCACCAGTTAAAGCCCTGATACAGGAGGTACCATCACATTGAAACTCCACCTTTTACATGCTGCAACGTCTGTTTGAGCAGTACAAACAGATCAATGACTATGTCAAAGAGAAGAGTATGCAGTTGGGATAGCTATGACCATGGGTGCTAACAAATGGGTCCTAGTCAAATGCCTGACACAGATGCTATTCACATTTGAGGTTTTCAGGCAGGAAGTTCGCAAGGAGGACTGAACGATCGGCCAGGCTATCCAATTGCTGCATCTCCTATAAGACCAGCTAAAGAAGGCCTCTGAAAAGATCAACCCCAGCAGGTGTAAATGAAAACACAGATGCCCATGCCTTGGTTGAGAGTATAGTCCTGTACTTGGCTTCTAATATAAGACTGCAACATGACATCATTGAGTCTAAAGAGCACATATGTGCCACACTATTCGATCCGCAGTACAAACAATTTTTGCCCACTCTAATCACTTTTTCTGAAGGGGATGTTTTAAAATACAAGAGGTGGATTGTAGAGCAAGTTGGATACTTGAAAGAAGAATGGCTGGAACTTAGAGCCCCTCCCCACAGATCTGGGGTTCTGCCTTCAACTTCCAGAGAGGGCAGTCTTGTCTCACAGCAGCCAACAACACCATCAACTAGAACATAGGCAACAACAGCAAAAGTAAGGGCTGCACCCATCCTCTGCAATGTTATTGCTTTCAATTGGAAGGGCTCAAGTTCAGTGCTGAGGCTGATCCAAAAGAAGTCTTTGTGTATCTAAATCCATTGATGTATTCGTATGGGAAGATGCGCCTAAGGCCAAAGCTCAGCAGGCTTGCAATAAAGTATCTGGCTTGCCCTGTCAACAACGTGTCTGCTGAATGTGTGTTCAGTGCAGCTGATGCATTGTCACAGTGAGAAGGACCAGTCTCTCATCTCAAAAAGAAGAGAGATTGTCTTTTATCAAAATGAACCAACATTTTATACCAGACAATTACACCGTTCCTGAAACAGCGGCACAGGGAGAGGAAGGGGGTGATTGGTTCAAAATTGAATCAAATGTGTTAGCTGACCAACTTCTAGGTGAACTTTCGAGTTTGAGGATGAACTCTACTTCCCGGACTAAGTATGCCAGTGCCCCCATAGAACTTTTCAAGTTTTCTCATTGAACGTAGTTTTTTCTTTGCACATTTATTTTTAAAAAGCTTGGGGAACATTATAATTTTTGTGTCAGATTTATGCTGCCCCACTTTTTTTATGAGTTACATATATATTGCTGATTGCAGTTGGGCCAGTGTTCATTAAAGAAGACTCCAAAATTCCTTACTGACATTGAGGATAGTACCTGCCGCCTGTGCATGCCTATTGTCTATCCCTTGTTGCATCACTTAGTACTAGAAGGGCTGCCCCATAAAATATTTTTTTATGACAGGACTGCCTGCCAATACCAAATTCCAATGTGTTTCCTGCATCAAAGATGATTGAATACCCAATACCTGAACTACCCATGCTTGCCTTGTATTGGATGAGGTAACTTCAACTATTGCAATGGTGAGTGACTGATTGCATTTAAGTTGATTGATGATTCATGTGGTGGCAGACACTTAGGGAGGGTATGTGTTAAACTGTAATATGGGAAACTGATTATTGATTTGCATTGTTTGGGGCTTGAGTGATGGGTGCCTATTTTCTTTTCTCTGTAGATGATGATCAGCCTTTCACACTTAGCCAGATTTAATTAATTGCAGGGGTATTCTCCTTTTTTTCTGGTTCTGCAGACACAAGAACAGTCAATTTAGTTATCAAACAAATCCCTATGCAAAAACTGCAATTCTGTTTCATTCTCTACTTGTTCTTCAACAGCGATGCACTGCACTTCATGTCTATCTTGCTCCGGTACTCACGATTCATGATGATGATGACTGGTCTGGTCTGGTTATGGTACGGGGTTACTCTGAGTCACTTATTTTTCTGATCTGCCTTTGAGTCTTCTTATCTTGATACACTCCTCATGAAGCTTACCTTACTTCTGTCCTTCTCCTCAATGCTAAAATATAGTTTCTCTTTTACAATCCACAGGCCTTTTCCAGTCTCCTTCATGAATGAAAGGCAAAAGCTAGATGAGCTCAACAACACTTACCTACCAGACCAGTGCAGAGAGGCCACAAAGAGTAGACATTCCCGAGGAGAATGCGTACGCACCACCCAATTTTTAATACAGTATAGTTTTTCTTTTAAAATTATATTAAGTAGGAAAAGTGGGTGGGTGAGTTCACTACCGAACCTAGAAGACAGAACATTTGGATATATGGTAAATTGGGTCCCGTACCGGGACAGAAGGACTGTTTGCAATGCATGTATCTGTACTCTGTCATACACATTCCTTTGTTTCCATCTAACAACAGATTGATGGTGAATGATGTGCTGCTGCTCATTGTCCAGATTAATGTTGCCTTGTGTTGTACCGTTTGTGTTTGTCAAACCTTTCCCAAATCCCATTAGCCATCCATTCATAAAACCCCTAAACCTCTTCCTGCGAGCTTATGATTTATTGAGCTGTGACTTAAAATTACACCATCAATGAATCACACACTTGGTGGGGCGGATGTGGTGAAAGCAACACCAACTTACAGTAGAATCTTCAATCAATCAATCATTCAGTGGTTTGTTAAGCGCAACTACTGACCCACAAGGATCACAAGGCACTGGGGTGGGTTTCCTGGATGCACTCATGATTTGTTGAAGAGCCAGGTCTTGAGGTCCGTCAAGAACTTGCAGAGTGTTGGTGTCTATCGGAGGTGGAGAGGGACAGTGTTCCAGGCTATGGCCGTGAGGAAGGAGAAGGAATGGCCTCCTGTTCTGGACTTCTTGATTTGTGGCACCGTCGCAAGGGAGAGTTGGTCTGAGCGGAGTGATCTTTAGGGTGGATGGAATGTGAGGCGGTGGTTCATGTAGGCGGGTCCGGTGTTGTGGAGGGCTTTGTGGGCGTGGTGAGAAGCTTGAAGTGATTCTCTTCTTGACTGGGAGCCAGTTTAGTGTTCGCAGGTGTTGGGTGATGTGGCAATGGCACGTTAGTTTGAGGACTAGTCTGTCGGAGGCATTCTAGAATTTGTGGGTAACGTTCTTCTTGATTACGGCACAGAGTGCTTTGCCATAGCCTAGTTTGCTGCTGATGAGGGTGACGGTTTTCCTGAATTCAAGGGGAATCCATTTGATGGTCTTTCGTAGGAGACAGAGGTTGCGGAAACAGGAGGAGGTGACGGTGTTGATTTGGCAGTCCATTTTGAGTTCGGAGTCCAAGATGATTCAGAGGTTGTGTGCATGGTTAGTGAGGGAGGGTGGGTTACCGAGGGAGAAGGGCCACCAGGTGTTGTTCCAGGCATCGGGGTGTGGTCCCATGATGGGAACTTTGGTTTTGTCCATGTTTAGTTGAAGGAAGCTGTTCTTCATCCACTTGGCGACTGCTTCCATTCCTTCTTGAAAGTTGTGTTTGGAGATGTTGGGTTCGTTGGATAGGTAGATGATGAGTTGGGTGTCATCTGCATACGATACAATGTTGAGTCCATGGGATCTCACGATGGGTGCCAGCAGGGCTGTGTAGATGTTGAACAGGGTGGGGCTGATGGAGGATTATTAGGGGACTCCACAGGTGGTCGGAGTGGAATCTGAGATGAAGGGTGAGAGTCTGACCCACTGCGTTAGGCAGGAGAGGAATGAGTGGATCCAGTCGAGGCCTTGTCCCAGATTCCTGCATAATGGAATCTGCATGCTAGGGTGTGGTGGAAGTTAGTGTCGAAGGCTGCAGAGAGGTCCAGGAGGATGGGGGCTACAGTCTCTCCTTTGTCAAGGAGGGAGCAGATATCATATGTCACAGCGAGAAGGGCGGTTTCGGTGCTGTGGTTCTTCCTGAAACCTGATTAGGAGGAGTCGAGGATGTTGTTTATTTGTATGAAGACAACAAGCTGACTGTTGACAGCTTTTCAATGACATTCACTCGGCACGGGCATAAGGAGATCAGTCTGAAGTTCTTAAGGTCGGTGGGGTCTGCCAAGGTTTTTTTTAGGAGAGGGTTGAACTCGACATGTTTATCCGGGATGGAGGCTCTCTCGAAGGAGTGGTTGATGATTTGTCAAAGCTTGGGTGATGATGTGTGTGGCTCCTTGGTATATTTGGTAGGGGCATGGATCCGTGGGGGGCCCGGAGAAGGTAGCCATAGCCGTGGGAAGCAGTAGCCCACACAGCCCATTACCAACTTCTGCATTAAAAATTATCCATATTTTTTTAGATATAGAAAGAACATCAGTTGTCAGCATCAACATCACTAACAGTAAATACCTAGCCTAAGCTTTTAGACTCCAGACATTAAGTCCATTTTTGATAACTTGTGGATTTCAAAAATAACACTGATAGGTCCACATTAGCTAAAACTTACTAGTATTGCTGTTTTTTTCTATTATTGCACATTCAGGAAGTCTCATTTTGTCATCATCATCATGTACAAGTCAGGTGTTGTCAATCATATGTAAATCTTTGATAAATATACATAACCTACTTACTCAGTCTTTCTACTTCCATTCCAGAGCGACCCTTGACTCTGACCTCGGGTCAGGCCGCTCCCCACGCCACACAGCGCCACCTGTGTGTCCGTGTCCCCAGCCTCGCTGCCACCGGAACTGTGTGTTCGCGGCTCCTGTATCAGTGCCTGGTCCTGTTTTATAGCTGTTTCTTCTGCTGCAATTCTGTCTAATTTACTGTTTGTCTTACTTCCATTTCTGTTGTTTTTTTCCCATTTCTCTTGTATTTTTTCCACTCTTCCCGCTGCTCCTCCCTCCCACCTCCCCTTATATGGTGCCCACTGCATGGCACCGTGAAGCGGGAGCGCCTAAGGCAAGCCCGTCTGCACCCATCCGCCGACTATCACACACCTGCTTCCAGGCCACACCAAAGCACACCCAAGGACCCTTCTCCTGCCGGAATTTCAGCTTCACCAGCACCCGATCCACCAACCTGACCACCGGGATAGATCGCAACCATCTAAGATGTATTCTACTCAACAGTCATTCCGCCTGCAAACACGCCATTGAACTATGGGACCTACTTGACTCCACCTCCCCAGACATCGCCTTCCTGACAGAGACCTGGATGAACCCCTCATCGGCACCCGACATCGCCATTGCCATCCCTGACGACTACAAGATCACCCGCAAGGACCGCACCAATGGTACAGGAGGCGGAATCGCCATCGTCCACAGGAACACTCTCAGAATCTCAACCAGTACCGAAGACTCCCTCAGCACTGACAAACACCTGCACTTCCAGATCCACACCGATCCCAACACCATCCTCAAAGGAACCCTCATCTAGATATCCCCAGACCCCAGCCACAGTTCAGCGACTCCATCGCCAACTTCGTCAGCACACACACCCTCGCCTCCACAGACTACATCCTCCTCGGGGACCTGAACTTCCTCCTCAAGAACAACAACAACAACAACTCTATCACCCTGATTGACAACCTGGCCAATCTCAGACTCAGACAGCTCGTCACAACACCCACTCACTCTGCTAGCCACACTCTTGACCCAATCTTCTCCCCAAGCTCCCACATCTCCTTCAACCACAACACCAAACTCCATTGGACCGACCATCTCTGCATTCACCTCACCTTCCGAACCCCCCACCAGCATCACCGCACCCAACAAATCCCCCGACGCTGCAGGATTAAAGTCACCGAAGACCAGCTAACCACCACCCTCGTCCGCAGCCCACCCACCAACCCTACAGACGCCGACACCGCCGCCCGCAACCTCAAACAGTGGATCAATAATTCCGCTAATGCTCTTGCCCCGATCAAGAAACCCTCCAACAGACACACCAATAAGAAAGCCAGCTGGTTCACCGAGGACCTCCAGGCCTCCAAGCAAAACCGCTGAAAGCTAGAGAAGAAATGGCACAGTGAACAGATACCATACAGCTATGCAGCACACAAGAACACCACCCGCAGACACCATCACCTCATCAGATCTGCCAAAATGGCCTCCTTCAAATACCGCCTAGACAACAACGCACACAACAGCAAAAAGCTCTTCAACATCGTGAAGGAACTCTCCAACCCAAGCTCCAACACCAACAACATCCCACCCTCACAAGTGCTATGCGTCTCCCTCGACACCTTCTTCCACCGCAAGATCACAGACATCCACGACAGCTTCAACACCATGACTGCCCAAACAACCACCGAGTCCTCCGACCTCATGGCTACCATTCACACCGATCCCCTTCTCCCTAGACCAACATAAATAATGATGACACCATCTAAATCATGAATACCATCCAGTCCGGTGCACCGTCAAGCCCATGCCCACACCACATCTTCAACAAAGCCAGTGCCACCATCGCACCCAATCTCAGCAAGGCCATCAACATCTCCTTTAAGACCGCAGCCTCCCCAGAGAGCTGGAAGCACGCAGAGATCAACGCCCTACTCAAAAAACCCAAGGCCGATCCAAAGGACCTCAAGAACTTCTGACCCATCTCCTTGCTCCCTTTCCCAGTGAAGGTCATCGAGAAGACCGTCAACAGACAATTGACCCACTAACTTGAGGAGAACAGCATTCTGGACCCGTCCCAGTCCGGGTTCCGCCACAACCACAGCACCAAACCTGCCCTCATCGCTGCCACCGATGACATCAGGGCCCTGCTGGACAACGGCTAAACCGCGGCCCTCATCCTCTTAGACCTGTCAGCCACCTTCGACACTGTCTGCCACCGCACCCTACGCACATGCCTCCACGACGCAGGGATCCGAGGCATGGCTCTGGAATAGACCACCGCCTTCCTCTCCGGCAGAATCCCCTTTCCGTTCCGAAGTCACAGAGATCACCTGCGGCATACCTCAGAGGTCATCCCTCAGCCCGACATTGTTCAACATCTACATGGCACCGCTCGCCAACGTCGTCCGACTACACGACCTTAACATCATCTCCTACACCGACAACAGCCACCTGATCATCTCCCTCACCACCAAAGCCAACCTCCACGAAGGAATGAAAGCCGTCGCTGGTGGATGAAGAACAGCCGTCTCAAACCGAACTTGGACAAGACAGAAATCCTCATCCTCAGCTCCACCCCCTCAGCCTGGGATGACTTCTAGTGGCTGACCACACTGGGAATTGGACCAAAACCCACCAACCATGCACGCAACCTGGGGTTCATCCTCGACTCTACTCTCTCCATGACAAAGCAGGTCAACGCCATCTCGTCCTCCTGCTTTAACACCCTCCGCATGCTCTGAAAGATCTACAGGTGGAGCCCCACTGAAACAAGAAGAACGGTCACCCAGGCCTACGTCAGGAGCAGGCTGGACTACGGAAACACCCTCTATGCTGGAGCTATAGCCAAACTCCTGAAACAACTTCAACACATACAGTACGCCTCCGCATGCCTGATCCTCGACATCCCTCACCGCAGCCGCATCACACCCCACCTGAGAGACCTGCACTGGCTCCCCATCAACAAGAGGATCACCTTCAAGATCCTCACCCATGCCCACAAGGCACTCGACAACACTGGACCAGCATACCTCAACAGACATCTCACCTTCTACACACCAACCGCCAGCTCCGCTCAGCTGACCTCGCCCTTTGCCACATCTCCCACATCCAAAGAGCAACCTCCGGCGGCAGATCGTTCTCCCACCTCACCGCCAGGACATGGAACACCCTCCTCATACTCCTATGACAGACACAGGACCCACTGACCTTCAGGAGACTACTCAAGACCTGGCTGTTCGAGCAGTAGCAGCATTCCCCCCCCAGCGCCTTGAGAATCTCACAGGTGAGTAGTGCACTTTATAAATGTTCTGATTGATTGATGGATTGCCTACAATGGAAATTCATAAATAAATCATTTAGAACAAACCTACAGTTGGATCTCACGTGGGTGGAACTGGAAGTAGGATCTCGCTTATGAAGTTGTGATGCCTTCCCTGTTATTGCTGCACGTATTTTCTGGTAAGGCAAGTAGTATGGATGTATTTAACTTAGTAAGAAATAAATTAACTGCAACTGTTTTTTATCTCGATAGTACAGACCCTCGGCACAATAAAGTCTAGGTCATCTCATCATGGCAACATTCCCCATAATGGCCAAGATAGTTTGAGAAGTATAAACCTAGACTTTATAACTAAGTACTACAATAGCTCTAGTCTTAAGTCACAAGCACATAAACAGGCCATGTAAAACTACTTGAAGTGCAAAGTAAAATACATTTCTTCAAGCATAAATGTAGATTATAAAAAATATTTTCCCGTTTATTTAATTACGAAGCAACCCTCTCTCTCCATCCAAACAACATGCCCACCCTCTCCTTAACAAAACTGACCCTAGCCCTAAAACTCAAAATGTTCATCAAAGTCTCTAGAGTCCCATGCCGATCTCCCTTCCTGCCCTCTCCACCCAGTCACAAGAAATCCCTCCTACCAAAGCAAAATAATAAAAGGGGTTAGAAGAGGGCATTATGCATGTTGGTCCGGAGCTGGTACATGCTCTGCTCCATTGAACTGAGTTAGCCCTCAATATTGTCCAGCCGCTGCAGGATGGGGCGCAGCAATGGCCTGTTGCCATTCTGGTGGGGGTGGCAGCAGTTGGCTGGTGGCGGCGCCAGTGCCGGCAATCGGATGGCCCAGAGGCTTGAGGCTGAGAGGGACGGGCTGCACTAAGGCCAGGGAGCTGAGCATTTATCTCCTCCTCCTTCTCTTCCAGGACCACCAGCCGCCGGTATTCAAGCTGGATACACTCCTGCTTCTGCCTCGGCAAACAGGCTGTTCTCTCCTGCTAATGATTCAGAGGTGTGCATGGTTAGTGGGGGAGGGTGGGTTCCCGAGGGTGAGGGGCCACCAGGTGTTGTTCCAGGTTCGGGTGTGGTCCCCTGATGAAAACTTTAGTTTTGTCTATGTTTTGTTTGAAGGCAGCTGTTCTTCATCCACTTGGGGACTGCTTCCATTCCTTTTTGAAAGTTATTGGATTCATTGCATAGGGAGAGGATGAGTTGGGTGTCGTTTGCATACGATGCAATGTCCATGGGATCTGATAATGGGTGCCAGCGGGGCCGTGTAGATGTTGAACAGGGTGGGGCTGATGGAGGATCCTTTGGGACTCCGCAGGGGGTCGGAGTGGGATCTAAGATGAAGGGTGAGCCTGTCGGGTGGTCCGGCTGGACCAGCAGGAGCATCTATATTGAGAAAAATAAATTGTAAATAATGCTCTTTGCAAACAAATGTTTTAAATAATAGCTTTCCACAGTAGCATTACATTGCTGGTCCCCTAGGGCCAGTGGAATTTAGTTGATGTCATGATTATGATTACGAGAATCACAAGGCCAATTTTATGTTTTCGTTTACCAACACATGTTGGCAAACATACAAAAACAGTGACTGTGTGGCAGAAAAGCAGACTGGCAGAGAATAACATCACAGGATTAAAAAACAGTGATTGTATTATATTTTTCTTCTAAAGGCTTTTCAAGTAACTAAAATAAACAGACACTTTCAGGTGAAAAATAAATGACTTCTCAATGATGAGTACGGCATTATGCATTATTATGTAGTACAAGTTGTTTGGAGTGCTAAAATAATGAAGCCATGCTCATTGCTAGGCAGCGCCTCTGCTAGGTTCCTACTTGCTGCATCATCGTGATTGGCGTAGGAGAAGGAGCCTTGCAATCAGCTTCCTCTTCCTGTCAGAGACGAAGGCAGGAAAGCAGGAGCAGAGAAGACGTGGGACCCGGCCTCAAGGTAAGGTTTTTTTATTCATCATTCTGATCCCAAACCCCCCACCCCCTGCGCAACCCCCTGACTCCCTGTGCCTCCCCACCACCTGGGAGCTATGACGGGCACCACTGTTTGCAGATAGGAGAGTCCTTATCAACTCAACCACAGCTGTGTCTGGAAAAGCTGGTGGGGCTTTCACCTCAATTCATTTTTGATGATGATGATGAGAGACGCAATGGCAATAGCTAGTGAGCATAGTAATTGTAAGAAATATATGACTTACGAGTGCCCGACCTTGCTGCCGCTTCTTCCCCTGCAAGAACGGAGCCGTCACCATCTCCTCCTGCAGTGATACTGGAACCGGCGTCACTGATGTTCTGTGTGGCTAGAATATAAACCATTACACATAATTTTCTTTAGACCCCAGATGCAAAAACCCAAATACAACATCCTTTCAGATCAACAACTCAGTTAGAACACATCTTCCAAATAACACTTTGGACATTTGGTTGGTTGGTTTACAAAGTTCAACAAGCCGGACATGGAATTACGCTCAATGAAAAACCTATGGGATTGGGTGGCAAATGCAATACGAGTGGGACCTCATACTCTTTTCCAGCCTTGCTGCTCTATCATTGGAAACTGGTGGTGTACTGTAACAATAAATGAATGGGTCTGCAGCACACTACACCGAGGATGGTGAAGTGGTCCATGATGACCATGGCCACTTTCTAATAAAATGAACTGTGTTAGAGCTAGGCATAAGCAGCAAAATTAAAGCCTTCTGAACAAACATACATGGTGATTTTTAAATTTAAAATACTAGTTTACTTGAGCCTGCAATCTGAATCTTTATGAATCAGGATAGATAGCACTAGCGTTCCAATAGACAAAACATACCCCAAGATTTCCGTTCTACTCCAAGAAGTCCACAACAATCATAAAAGAACTTACTTGGTTCTGCAGAGCCCTTGGTAGCTGCCCTGGTGGTTGGCGCCGGCTGACCAGCTTGCCCCAGACCCTACAAATCGTCCCTCTACTTCCCCGTGGGGGCTGATGAAAGAACTAAAGAACATAAATAAAAATAGATTAGTGATTCTGATAGTAATCTCCACAAAATGTTTTTTGGAAAGCAAACGCTGACGCTAAAACAGATCAGCTATAGTACTACTAGTTTCTTTTGACTCGAGTCTGCCGACTGTTAAATCCATATTCCAAATCTCCCTAACAAAAACTGCAAATTGCAGTTAATGATCTTTGATTTTATTCTATTCCCACTTCTCAACACCCTTGAATTGCCAACTCTATTTTAAATGCAAAGATGCATGCTTCACATCATCGCTGTGAATTCACTTAAATAAATAACCTGGATCTGTACGTGTTACATAAACAAAGTTACAGAGAAAATGCGCTACTCAGTGATTCACTATAGTGACAGAAGAGAAATGGCTTCTTTATTAATCAGTCACAGCGAGGGCCTGATGAATGCAATTAGGTAGCAGCACCTGCCTAGCGGAAACTAGAGACTTGATCACACAATAATAATAATAATATTAATAACAATAATAATATCCCAGTGTAAATGCAACTAAACATATGACTTAGGTCTCTGTGTGTGCAGCATGCTAGTTGGATTTTTTTTAGCATTGTAGAACACACACACAACAAATAATTCAAACTAACTGAGCCCTGGAATCCTGACGCCTAGCAGGTTGAGCAAGTTCTGCTGCCTGTTGAGAATGTCAGCCAAGTGGTGCCTCATCCGCACCATCCCATCCCCCAGTACCGCCAATGGTTCCACAGGGAGTAGCAGCTACCGGGCCTGCCACCTGTTGATAGCATAGAGGGAAGGTGGTGCGGCACAAAAAAACTAGTGCTGCCACTTCCTCCTTCCCAAAGATCACCCAGAGCTGGACACCTGAGTGGCGGTGCTGCCCGCATATAAAACCGCCCTCTGCCCTGGCCCTGGGAGCGAAAATCAAATAAAGTAAGATGGGAAAGGAAGGATAAGTAAAGAAAAATAAATAAGGAAAGAAATAGGGTGAAATACACTAAGTCAAAAAGTCACAAAAACACTCAAAAATGTAAGAAAAAACAAAAAAACACAAACACAAAAATGCACGCTATTGTAAAAAGTAAACATTTGGGGTACAAACGTAATGAAGGAGGAGGATGACAAAGATTAACAACGGATAAAAAATTAGGCCAAGCACCATAACAAAGAGCGGAATACAAGTTGGCCGCGCACATGTGGACCGAGTGGTGCTGTTATCAGATGACTTAGAATGCCAGCCCACTTCAGGACCATGTAGCGCCATTCCCATTCCCACATGATTTTGGAGCACAAGGATACTTTCTGCTTTTCCAGAGCAATGCGAATGGGCGTGCCGGCAAACTCTGCCTGAACACGGAACTCCGCGTAGCACAGCAGAGTTTGTTTGTGACTCCATGGAATTATGCATAGTGGGACTCCTCAAACTCCACCCACCCCTAATAAATATGCCCCTAAGTTCCTTTGTCAAGCCTTACTGCGTGCAGCCACAGCTACCCAAGGATGAGCTAAAGTGAATTCAAAGAGAATGACTAGACCCAGTACGGTATTTGCAAGTGTACTCCATGATAAGGCCCCACAGCCATATTATATAGTGTACCTAAATCTTCACAATATTTGTGCTGGAAAGCAAAATGTCTTTAAATCAGTAAAGGATGAGTGCACTTACACACTTCAAGAAATGTGAACAGACTTTGGGTTTCAAGAATTTAGCAGTTTGACAACTTCTGCTGTTGATATTATGTACTAAAAACGTCACTGTGATTGTAAATCTACAAACCTCTACCAAAAAAGGTTCTCCGAGTTCCAGGGAATTATCAGTAAAATATGACCTCACAGCCATGAGGAAACCACTTGAACAGATTGGGAAGCATGGATTAGGATATCTTGTATGTCATGACAATATGTCAAAGACCAAATTACCAGAACTCTTGTTGTTTCCTTTGAACTCATCTACCCCTGTACTTTGTACATCCCTCCCTGTCAGATTTAGAGGAAGTGTCTATGTCTCTGAATTATTCGCAATTTGTTGGCCAGATCCAATACAACATGTTTCTTCCCTTCCAGGTTTTCCATCTGTTATCATGGGATAATTCATGTTAAGGTTGGAATAACAGTATATATTGCAGCTACATTCATAATTAGCCTTAACACTCTTCTTCTTTCCCTGACACCAGGGCTTCCACACAGTCCAATGGTGTCCACTCAAATGGGCCAGTCAAATCTTCTTGGCTGAATGGAGCTCTTTTCTTTCCTTTTGTAACCCTGAGACAGTGAACAGGAGCCCCGTCATATGACTTTTGGAGAACAATTCGAGTCCATGCTAGTGTTTTTCAGATGTCCTTCAGATTTCTGTCCCTGGCAAGTTAGGCATAGTTCTTCTTTTAGATATTTTTCCAAGTTCAGGACTGTTCCGGGTCTTGATGGTGAGGATTCTTTATAACTACATTTTTATTGACGTTGAACATTACACAACAAAACAATCAAAAGACCACAGTCCATCAAGCCAACAAGGATTACAGAAAACATGGGCGGCATTCCATGGGAAACAATACCATTCAGCCCATGTCTTCATCCAGTCGATGGTGAGTCCAGCACCCACCCAATATCTTGTCATGGTAATGAGGGCAGCCCCAGGCCTCGTAGATTGGCTTCTCCTGTTGAGCGCCCAAGTCCACCCCTCCACCACTCCGCCAATGTAGGAGGGTTTGGGGACCTCCATTTACAGGTGCTTTCTCACTTGACCACCAGCATCACCACCCCAATGAAAATGAGCTCCATCCTAGGACCACCCACATCCTCCAGTAACCCCAATAACGTCATCCTGGTAGTAAGACCAAGGCTGTGGCCCAAAATTACAGTAATCTCTCCCAAATCTTCTCCCAGAGGAAACTATTCCCAAGCAGGATCGGACTACATGGAAGAAGCCAACAATCGGAAGGGAGCACCTGGTACTGTTTGACTGAGAGTACTCCCCACTCAGTGGACCAGCAGGAGAGTCATGCAGGTCACATGCAAGTAGTTAAGTTGGACAAATTGGTAGTGACAAGGGACCATTGACCCGAACCTGAGCAGTAGGCTCAGCGTACAGGAGAACCACAAAGGCACCAAAACAGGCCCTTGCTCATACCGCTCCAACCCAGCTCTCTGGAAGGATTAGTCCACAATGTCAAATGTGTTCTCAAAATCCACCAAAGCAAGGCTGAAGGACAGTGAATACAATGTCTTGTTACCCGGACAGGCATTAAACCACATTATTCTGGATGAACCTAATAGGGCAAAACACATGCAATCAATTGGCCAACACCTTTGTGAACACCACATCTGCATTGATAAGAGATATACCCTGGCAGGATGAGCACCGATCTAATGGCTGACCTGGTTTAGGAACCAGCATCATTTTGGCCTTGTCTGACACAGCAGGGAATGCCATATAATCCGCTGCCTCCTTACACATTACAAGTAGGTGAGGAACCAGAAGATTGTGGGACCTCTAATAGTACTCAACTGGAAACCCATCAGGGACGGGACTGTTCCCTGAGGACAGAATATTGAATATACTTATTGTAAAATTAGTTAAATATGTATATAAAACGAGGAACCATATGATTTAAAGAATAGGTGGGTTTATTAAAACCTCATCCCATGAACAGTCAACAGCAACTGACATGGTGAGAATTTCCAGGCAAGAATATTCTCAGAACATAGAATGAGGGTGAAGAACATTGAGCATTAAAGGGGAAGTATGCAAAACATCACACATCTCCCTCTTATACAGAAAAGATAATTAGAACATCAGAGCTCCCTCTTGTACAGAAAAATAAATAAATCACCAGAGAAACAACGGAAAGTAAAGTCTCAATAAAACTTAAACTTAAATATAATCCTTCAAATAAGATGGAGCTTTCCGTGGTCTTAGACTTCTCCTGGAAGTAAACGAGGACCTGTGAGAAGGAAAGTTAGTGTTTAAACGAGTACCAAAACATAGATTGTCATCATGAGGAGAAACATGAGAAGATGACAAATCAGCATTAACAACTACAATTCGACTCTTATTACAGATTCTACCATCATCAGTTTTGACAGCATTTTTAAAAATCTTGACAACCGATCTAATGTCAGTGTACTTGGACCAAGGTTTACATCCTACAGGGGTTTTTATTCTTACAAAATCACCCACCTTGACCTCACATGAAAATGCACGTTTCCTGAGATCAAAGTTTGTTTTTCTAGCATCTTGTTTGAGAATTTCCTTAGTTCTCCAATCACCAACATCATTATCAACAAGACCTTTGTTAAGGCACATCCACCCAGGACACAACAACGTGTTGGGAACCCTCCCTTTGAACAGTTCAAATGGAGACTTGCCAGTAGTAGAATGGGGAGCAAAACGATAAACATTAATCTTGTCCTGCAAAGTAGACTTCCAATCTAAACCAGAAGAACGAGCAAGCTGTATGGACTCTTTCAGAGTCCTATTAACTCTCTCCACAGCACCATTTGTTTCAGGATGGTAAAGAGAACACCTTTTATGACTAATACCACATTTTTTCAGATAGTCAGCAAATAGGGAGGAACAAAATTGGGGACCATTGTCAGAAAGTAAACTGTTAGGAAAACTTTCCCTATTAAATATAGACTCTAAAAATTTGATGACAGAATTGGAAGTAATTTCCCTGACTGCAGAGACCTCAATCCATCTTGAGTATAAGTCAATTAAGACAATAAGATAAGGGGTATCAGAAACACCAGAGAGAGGACCAAGAATGTCAATTGCAACCTCATCCCATGGATGAGCAGGTAAGGCCCTCTTCACCATTGGCATTTGTCTTGTCTTTAAAATGTTGTCACTAGAGCAACATTCTGGACATTCACGGACCAATCTTTCAATCTCTAAGTCCATGCCAGGCCACCAAAACTGCATGCGAAGAAACTCTTTAGTCTTGACTATGCCCAAATGTCCACAATGAGCATGCGTCAGCAATTTATTCCTTAATGAATAAGGAGGAACAAGCTTAGTTCCACGAGTTAACAGACCATCACTCACTGACAATTCATCAGCAACCAACAACCATGGCTTGTCCAAACGAGAGTTATTCTTCAAGGAAAGAATAACTTTTGAAATATCTTCATCCTTTTCCAACTCAGATCTCCATTCAGACTCGATAATGGCACCATCAGTCACCTCACACACATTTACAAAATCCTCTGAATCACACCCTTCATCTTGCTCAGAGTTCTCATGGTCAACCAACCTAGATAAACAATCTGCTGATCTATTAGCAACCCCAGGAATATACTCAACTTCAAATTCAAATTCCTGTAAGGAAACAATCCATCTTCTTATTCTAGATGAGATTGCGTCTAAACCTTTTTTTGAAAAAAACTCATTTAAAGGTTTATGGTCAGACAAAACACAGATTTTGGTCCCCCAGATCAAATTCTTCAACTTTCTTAGCGCCCAAAAAATCGCCAAAGACTCCTTTTCTATTACGGAGTAATTCAACTCCGATCCTCTGAGACAACGTGAAGAACAACATATCAAAGAATCCTTACCATTTTTCTTTTGTACCAAGACTGCACCAAGTCCCTTGTCACTTGCGTCAGTGAACAAAATAGTAGGCAGACCAGGGACAAAGGCATGTAGTGACGGCGCCTTGTTCAAGTCTTTCTTTAAGTTTAAAAATTCAGATTTGCAATCAGATGACCAATTGAAAACAGAATTTTTGACCGTTAATCTTCTTAAGTTATGTGTTTTCTCTGCAAAATTAAAAATAAATTTTCCATAAAATTCTACCATACCTAAAAAAGAAAGAAGTTCATCTTTGCAAGTGGGTTCCTTCACTTTATCAATAGTTTCCACTAACTCCTTTTTTGGAAAAACCCCATTGCACGTGATGTGATGACCCGGATAATTAACCTCTTGTACACCAAATTTGCACTTAGCCCTTTTTAAAGTCATGCCTGCACTTTCTAACCGTTTCAAAACCATTGAAACTCGAGTATCATGCTCATAAGCATTGCCACCATAAATTAATAAATCATCTTGGTAGCACTTCACACCAATTAACCCTCTCAATATTCTTGACATAATCCTCTGAAAAACTGAAGCCGCAGATACCAGGCCAAACGGCATTCTTTTGAACTTAAAAGTACCCATCGGTGTAATGAAGGCAGTTAAGTCCTGGCATGAATCATCTAACTCTACCTGATGGTAGGCAGATGCGAGATCAAGAGTGGTAAAATATCTCGCTCCTTCTAAAGTGCAAATCATTTCATCAATGTTAGGAAGTGGGAACCTGTCAACTACCACCTCCTTGTTTAGTGACCTCAAATCAATGCAAAGACGAATTTCACCTGTGGGTTTCTTCGCTATGACAACAGGAGCAAGCCATTCTGTAGCTTCAACTGGGACAATGATGTTGCTTTTGATAAGTTTATCCAACTCAACTTGTACTTTAGCCTGTTCTGAGAGAGGAATTCTCCTAACTTTAGCTACAACCGGGATAGCATTATCTTTCAATTTGATCAAATGTTTATACCCACGCAAACATCCTAAATCATCTTTAAAGACATTCGGAATTTTTTTAGCCAAAGCAACAGATAAATTTACATCACTTGCTGTATTAGGAGAATCAGATATTTCTTGAATTTGAACTTGAGGAGATGCATTGGGATCAAGAGTGACACCCAACTGTCGTTGATGTAACCAACCTAACAATGCATCTCCTTTTTTTGAAATATAAACTTTTCCCACAATTATACGAGATCCCAGTTCAATTTCAGCCAAAAAGTATCCCAACATTGAGATTGGTTTTTCACTATAACCTAAAGGAACAATGTCACATCTAAACATTTTTACATTTCCTGCAAATAAATTATTAAACATTTCCTCATTTATTATAGTTATCCTTGAGCACGAATCAAATTTTAAGTTTATCATGTTATTTTCTACCTCTACCAGAAACGAAGGATGATCTGACTCATTATCTTTCACCTCAAAACAAATGGATCTTACGTGAGGTTGTGACCATCTTCTCCTAGGATTATCACTGCTTTGTGGCTTTGACCTGCAAAATTTAGCATAGTGACCCCTTTTATTACATATGTTACAAGTTGTTTTCAGAGCCGGACAAATAGGAGAATTAGCCAAATGATTATTTTGACCACATCTAAAACAAGAGAATGTAACATTTGAAGAATTCATTTGTCTAAATGTTCTTTCATCAGGATTTGTCCCATCAGTTTTTTTAACTTGACAAATTGTCTCATCAACTTTTACTTCTTCTTTTGAGTCAGAAACAGAAGGTTTATCCTTCTCCTTTTTAAGTTCACCAACACATTTCGTCATATGTTCAACTTGTTTAGCAATCTCAAGTACTTCTTCGAGAGGTGGTTCATCCTTTAACCAAAGTTCTTTTCTTATATCATCATGAGCACATCTTAAAACAAATTGATCACGAATTCTCTCATCAAGGGATTGACCAAAATTGCAAGAGGAAGCAAGTTTCCTCAAAGACGATACATAGTCTTCCACGGACTCATCTCTCTTTTGTTCTCTCAGACCAAAATGGTACCTTTCCATAATCGTGCTGAGTCTAGGTAAGTAATGTCTATCTAGTTGTACAATAGCAATTTCATATTCATTTACATTTCTTTGTTCCGCAGCTGAAAGGTCAGGTAAATGCTCAAGAACGTCCTGACCCTCTCCTCCTAAGCAATGTAATAAAAGTGAGTGTTTTCTCTCGGCACTGAGATTTGTTCCACATACTCTTGCATAGTTTGCAAAAATCTTTTTCCATTTCTTTCATTTCACATTTGGTTCACCAGGACTGACTAGAAAAAACGCTGGCTGAGTAACATTCTGCATTTTTTTTTTTTATATATGAGGTGTATTTGAATATCTCAATTTCCAGGTAAGTAGCAGATATTCTGTTCAATAAGTCATGAAAAAAAAAATGTGAGTACTTTTTTTTTTTTTTTACTTTTTTTTTCCTTTACTTAAAAAAAACCCTTTGCAGTTCAGCCTTCAGTCTCTATAGTTTAATAAAGAATGGAGAGTGTTTGTTTAAGAATTATTCACTCTTTTGGTTATGAGGTCATAATACCTCACATTTTAGTAATATCATCAGGGAGCAGAACACTTCAATAAAAGACCAATTCTATTTTTAGAATAGTCCTTTGGTTAACATTCCTTGAATTGTACACAGAGTTCCAGAAAGATAGATTCTTTTCCCAGTGTTAAATAGAATCTGCCAAAATACAGTGTTCTGAAATACAGCGTTCTGATACACTTGTTTTGACGTGTTGAAACGCAGCGTATTTGTAGAAATGAACTGCTCCGCGCTGGAACGCAGCGCAGCTGAGGAATTGAAACGCAGCGCACATTTCCTACACTCTAGCGTCTGACGTATGTGTGCGCAGTTCTGCTTTGAGTGTAGCGCGAGCTAAGTTGAAGCGCGAGCCAAGTTGAAGAACGTTAAAACTGCGCAATGGTTTAAAAAAAACCTTTTCTTTTCAATCTATTTACTCAACTAAAGTCCCTTGAATCCTTTTGCTTTAAATTACTTTCCTCCCGCTCTCCTCACCGCGTTATCAATGTGGAATCAGCCGCTGGGAAGTCAACGCTTCTCTTTTTTTCTTTATCAAGTTCTGCCGCTGGAGGAGAAAGCGAGGTACTTTTCTTTGTCGAGTTGTCCAGGTTGAGGTGTCCAATCGTCGCCAGTGTAAAATTAGTTAAATATGTATATAAAACGAGGAACCATATGATTTAAAGAATAGGTGGGTTTATTAAAACCTCATCCCATGAACAGTCAACAGCAACTGACATGGTGAGAATTTCCAGGCAAGAATATTCTCAGAACATAGAATGTGGGTGAAGAACATTGAGCATTAAAGGGGAAGTATGCAAAACATCACACTTATAGTGCGCTCAGCTACCCAGAAGGGTTTCCCGGCGCAGGATAGAGGCATAACAGTGACCCCAGCAGACAGCTAGAAAAGCCTAGTCTTCATATTTTTACTAAAGAAAAGTAAGGAGTTGCAGTTCCTAAGAGTGGCTGGGAGGTAATTCCACAACTTAGGGCCTAGGTAGGAAAAGGAGCGTCCCTTCATGTATGTTAGTCGGAACCTGGGTATCGCAAGCAGCAAGAGGCTGGAGGATCTCAGCAGACGCGTAGTCAAATATAGAGTCACCAGTCCATGGATGTATAAGGGAGCAATGCCATGTTTGGCCGTGAACATATAGCACAATGTCCTAAATTCAATGAGCTTCAAGTTCTTAAGCAAGTGCAGTTCCAGAAGAAGAGGAGAGACTGAGGCATGCCTTGGTAGCCAAAAGAGTAACCAGGCAGCCACATTCTGAGTAATCTGTAGGCATCAAATCGACGTCTTATCTGCTTTCAGGTATAGCACATTGCCATAACCTAATCTGGATATGACAAGAGCCATAATAACCGTTCTCTGGGCCACTAAGGGAATAAGTCTAAGGTATTTTTCAGCCACTTGAGGACAGACTAACAGATAGCAGTAACCTTAGACCCCTGTGGTTTCAAGGAAAGTTTATCATCAATAATAAAGCTGAGATTCTTGACCTTAGCAGATGGGGTGGGAAGGGACCCAAGGGAATCCGGCCAGTGGATGGGTCCCAAGAGAGCAGGGCTATTTCCTGAAACCAGGGCCTCTGTTTTATCGCCATTGAGCTTCAATGCAGTTTTGTTCATTCATAAGAAGATATTCCTCAGGCCCCTGTGTAGCAATGAGGGGTCATGATGTTGGGTGGCTGATAACCAAAAGTTGATCTGAGTGTCATCAGCTTAGGAAAAGAAGGTAAACCTACACTTCTCAATCACATCTGCTAAAGGACGAACATAGAGGTTAAAGAGCAAGGGGCTCAAAATTGATCCCTGAGGAACGCAAAAGGCCAGGACTAGTGTCTTAGATAGAGGCTGACGAGACATGTAAGGTGTGATCCTTTAAAAGGAGATCACCTACTTAAAGGCCAACCCTTCTATACCCAAAGACTTGAGTCTGCCAGTCATGATAGAATGAGACACTGTGTCAAATGAGTACTCAGGTCAAGTAGAATGAGAGCAGCCAGAGTCAAGATGCTGTCTAAGACATTCATTAACCCCAAGAAGAGTATGTTCGATGCTGTGTGACACCCTGCAACCGGACTGTGAAGGGTGGAGAAGCTGATGAGTCTCAATGAATGTGGAAAGTTGTGTGTTAACATGCTTTTCCAAATGTATGGAAAAGATAGTATAAAAGTGAAATAGGACCCAAACTTGACCAACAAGTAGGGTCCAACTCAGCTTTTTTAGGAGAGGCATGTTGTATATTGTCTTCAATCAGGGAGGTATTAAGAAGCTTTAGAATAACAGTTAAAATGGAATTGTCAAAAGTCTGAGTTTCATGGAGGGAGACCCCCTCCCTCCATGAAACTCAGAGTTTTAGCCAGCAGAGTCAGACTTAATGGATTGCAGTACATTCTTTAGTGAAGCAAGATCTAAGAGGACCATGCCCTAATTTTTGAGTTTTCCTCGAACTTATTGACAGGAAGAGTGACTTCCTCATGAATTCCTGGAGGGGCAACCAAAAGTGTGTAGCTCTCCGTCTTTACCGCATCTGCTCCTGATTGACTGTGAATTTTTTCAACTTTTCCTTGAAACTAATCACACTGATTTTGCGAAAGAGAGGGCAGAGGCAGGATGTTACTAGCAGCCGAAAGTTCTTTCACCACCTTAAAGAGAGTCTTCTGACAGTGTTGAACGCTGGCAATGTTTTCAGTAAAGTACTTGGCACATGTTGATTTACAGAGGGCATGATATCTTTTCAGTGCCAACATATACTCAGCATAACGTTTCCTTCAATGTCTTTCTAGGATTTTACATTAGTTTTTTTTCTAACTCAGGGTGACAGTAAATCAAGGAGCTGGAGAGTGAGTTCTACATGTCCGATTTGAAGTAGATGGCAAGCTGGTGTCAGTGGCCTCAGTAAGCCATTGACGAACTGAAATTTGGTCCGAATCAGGTTGAGAGCTAAAGGTGGGCTTGGTATTAAGAAGCAGCTCATTTAACACTTAAATGTTAAGCTTATACTCTTTTCTGGCTTTGGGGTACGAAACAGGTTGAGAGAAGGGGGCGGAGGGAAGTGGAATGATTGTCAGGGCTTTTAAGTTAAGAAAAATGGAGTCCAAGAGGTGCCCCTCAATGCGAGTGTGTGCAGAGTTGAGGAATTCTCAGATGAGAATGGCTAGATAATCGATACAAGCAGAGGCTACGTTGTTGTTAGCATCCTCAAGATGGAATCAGGAAGAGCAGAGCACCATTCACTGGGGTTGCCATGAGGATGATAAATCAGTGCTCCAGGGAGCGTACATTTCAGAGTAAAAGAAAGAGTAAATAGCAGAGCTTCACAATGAGGGATATGGAATTCCTCAAATTTACATTTAAAGTCCTTTTAAAAAATGATAGCAATGCCTCCACCCATTCTATGAGGTCTGTTTAACCCCATATGAGATAAATTGGCAGGTAGTGCGGTAATGATATCACTTAGGGACCCTTCATGCAGACAGGTTTCTGTACGAAATTCTGCATCGGGATTGACGTCACAAAGAAAGGTAAATAAGTGCAGCTTAGGGAGAGAATGGCAGTACAGGCTAAAACAGAGAAAATGCTGTGACAGGGAGTGCTCAACCCAATGATTTGAGTATGTTATGTTATTTCGGTTCTTCTATAGCGCAACAGCTACTCCAGAAGGAGTGTCCCGGCGCTTTGGCGAAGGAAGCCCTCAAGACGGCAACACAACACAACAGCTGAGGAAAGTGGCAAGCCTATCTGGTAAAGAGCCAAGTTTTTAAAGCCTTTCTAAAGGACATAAGGCAGGGAATCTGTCTGGGAAAAAGCGGAAGCTCATTCCAAGCACGAGGAGCCAAATGATGAAAAGAGCGACCGCCCTGTCTAGCTCGTTTAATGGCCGGGACTACCATTTTAGACAGGGAGGCAGACCGTAAGGCTCTGTTGGGTTTATACAGAGCCAGACGTTTCCTAATTTATCTGGGACCGATGGCGTGAAGAGTTTTAAAGGTCAACGTCAGGCTCTTAAACTGAACTCCCTTGGCTATGGGAAGCCAATGCAGCTCTTTAAGCAGCACGGAGGCACTTGCACGTCTAGGGAGCCCGTAGATGGCACGGGCAGCTGAATTTTGGACTACTTGAAGCCGCCTCACCAGGTATTTGGGAAGCCCTAGATAGAGGGCGTTCGCGTAGTCCAATCTGGACCCTACAAGTGCCTGAACAATGATCCGTCTGTGTTTGATGGATATCAGGGGCAAACATTTTCTAAGCATCCGGAGGATGCCGAAGCATTTCCCCGAAAGGCTAGATATTTGGGGCCCATAAGAAAGATCATTATCAATAATGATTCCCAAATTTTTGGCTTTTGCGCTTGCCTTAACAGGTGGAAACAAATCCTGAGGCCACCAGCTTTTCCAAACTGGCTCAGAAGCAAATCCAAAAAAAAGCAGCTCCGATTTATCGGAGTTGCATTTTAGACCATGCTCCCTGAACCAGCCGAAAACCGCCTCTAAACAGCTTCTGATGCGGCTCCCATCAAACACCTCGTTCTTGTTATGGGTAAACAAGAGTTGGGTGTCGTCGGAATAGGACACGATCTGGGCGCCGAAGGACTCCGCTACCTCTGCAAGGGGGGCCAAAAAGATGTTGAAAAGCAGGGGGCTAAGAATAGACCCCTGAGGGACCCCTACTTCCAGAGGTGCTATAACTGCGGAATGAGGAGGCGCCCAGATCGTTTGTCGGCGGTCGGCTAAGAAGGATTTAAGCCAGTTCCACACCGTCCCCTGAAGACCACATTCCCAGAGACGTATTAGGAGGGTTCCATGGGGAACGGTGTCGAACGCCGCCGACAGGTCCAACATGACCAACATGGCCTTTCCTCCCGCATCCAACACCTCTCTGATGGCGACAGTGACTTCTAGCAACGCGGTCTCCGTGCTGTAGTTTGCACGAAAACCTGATTGGGTATTGTGCAACAGATCGTTCTCTTCGATGAAGTCAGAGATCGCTCTGTGCACATGTCTTTCTGCCACCTTCGCCAAGGCAGGAAGGAGAGATATAGGCCGATAATTGGCATGAACAGTGGAGTCTAAAGCTGTTTTTTTTAGGAGTGGCAGAATAAGCGCACACTTCCACGCCGGGGGAACCACACCAGAAGACAGAGAGGAATTAAGAATGGAGTTAATGGGACCATTTAAGGCTGGGGCTATTTTCTTGAGACAGGAGACCGGGCAAGGGTCCAAAGGTGAACCAGACTTCAGCCCGGTAAGAAGGACTAACGAAGAATCAAGGCTTATCGGGGGAAATTCCCAGAGAGTGGGAGCCACAGCTAGGTTGGGGAGGGAAAGAGCACCCGATAGATCCACCTTAGTACCATTGGAGTAACTGGCCAGAGAATCTTGAATAGTCGTTATTTTTTTGACAAAATAGTGTGCCAGTTCAATCAACCAAGATTTTGAATGGGATTGAGCCAGGGTACTCAGGGACGGCGCAGTAAAGTCCTTAACAATTTTGAAGATTTCCCTGCATGTGTTTCCCGCGTCGTCAATACGACGTTCCAGATGAAGTTTTTTTTCATTCCATGTCAATTTGTGGTAGGATCTAGTCAAAGTTTTAAGTTTGGCTTTAGCCGAAGGGTTGTAGTCCTTCCGCCAAACTCTTTCGGCTCTCTTGCAATTTTGGCGAGCTTCCCTAAGCTGAGAAGTGAACCAAGGAGCAGAAGGCCTCTTATTTCCCACCTTAGCCATTTTCTCAGGAACGAGAGCTGCCAGTCTTGCCGTGAGCCAGTCGATAAAATAGACTAGATCATCTTCTACGTTACCCGATAAAATACAGGGTGCAGCTTCCATCGCCTGTAGTAGACTCTCATTAGAGAGAAGATGAAAAGGTCGGGACGCACGCTTGGAAGGACTAGTAAGTTTCCTTCTGGAGGGTGAAACACAGGAGAGGAAAAAAGTAATCAGATAATGATCTGACCACAACACCGGCTGCGGCGCTTGAGAATCAATAGGACGGGAAGAATAAACTTGGTCCAGGGTGTGGCCTTTATTATGTGTAGGTTCATGGATGAGAGGTGACAGTCCTAACATAGTGGTAATATCTATCAATTTAATAGTGTCTGGATTAATAGCGTCATCCATGTGTATATTTACGTCACCAAGCAGTAGGCAGTGTTCAGATTTTAGGCACGGGACTGAAAGTGCTACCTGGAGTTCATCTAAAAAAGGGCCTATAGGGCCAGGAGCTCTATATAAAAGGATGCCGGTACAGGCCTGAGATGAGGAAAGATGGAGTGTAAAGCCAAGGGCCTCTGTCTTAGAGTAGAGTAGACCTCATGCTCAACTTCCCTTGCCTGCAACTCAATCAAAGGAGTAGACGACAGAGCAGCCCTAGGATAAGTGGTTGAGGAGCAAGAGAAGTGACAGGATTCGCATGAAGACGGTAGAGAGTCCGGGTTAAAGATTTGACAGTAAATTTTAGGTGCTGGTCTTAAGCCATGCAGAAACTTGGAATTGTAAGATCCAAGCCCTGGCTGCATAGGCCAAGGGTTTCTGGCTCATGGCCCCCGCACGTCCACTGTGAATCTGCTCAGCCATTAAATTTAAAAGGTGTTCTTAGGAGTGACTAGGCAGGTCCATCATTGGAAATGACAGCGACCCCAGAAGTGGGTGTCATTTCACGCTCCTCAACCCTCCACACCTTGGGTACTCACAAACTTTCTCTCAGGGGCCAAATTTACAGTGTGGTTTGTGTCCAAGGGCTGCACTGGTGGGGGCAGGGTCAGTGGGGGAGGGGGCGGGGCTATAGCAACAAAAAAAAACTGTGACCATGAGGTTGAACACAGGTCCCTGCAGCGGACGCCTTCGTCCACTGAGCTACCAGACCCGGTATATATATATATATATATATATATATATATATATATATATATATATATATATATATACTTGAAGATGAAGGATCACAAGAAAACAACAGCCAGCCAGGGCAAAAATCTGGATCCCAAAGGATACAATGAGTCACAAAGAAATAAAATATCCAAGAAAGAAGTGACTCAAACAGATATATTCACCAAAGAACAAAAATATATTTCCACTACAACGTTTCAGCTTCCGCCTTCCTCAGGTAGTTTCAAGATGGTAAGCTCAGTGGCTGCACAGATGACACAGCTGAATTTTCAAAAAGCATCATGAGTGAAGATTCCATTTGGAATGTGGAATCAATGCAGTCCTGAGAGTTCTTGAGATATGCAGTAATCAGGATGTGTTGTCAGTAATGTTCAGTCCATCTGGATGCAATGATTTTAAACGGTACATCCAGAAGTTTTCCTTGGAGTCCAGTAGTTCTTCCTTTGAGACATGTTCCACGGGGAAAATCTTCAAATCTGATAGTGAATGATCCACAAGGTTAAAATGATTGGCTACAGGCTGGTCAATTTTCTTATTAATTATGGCTGATTTGTGGTTCCTGAATCGTGTGCGGAGGTCATTCATTGTTTGGCCTACATATTGTTTTTTACAGCTTTGTCGTTGGCATTGAATCACATAAATAATGCATGTTGAGCGACATGTAAGATGCTGTCTTATTGCATAGGTCCTTCTGGTAACATAACTAGTAACTGATGATGTTTGTAAAAGGTATTCACACGTGATGCACCTTTTAGAGTCACAGCAATGAACTCCTGGATTTGTTACAGCTTGCTTAAGTTCTGCTCTCACAATAAGAGATCGTAAATTTGGAGCTCTGCGGTAAGCAATGACTGGCGGTTTTGGAAAAACCTTTTGCAATTTTTCACAAGTGGACAGTAAGGGAAATGTTTTTTGCATTATATTTCTGTAGTTGGGAGCTGATGGATGATAGTCAACTACAAATGGAGTTCTGTCGCTTTTGTTTCTGGCGTTGGTATTCCAAATAAGTGCTTCTCTGGGTAACTGCAAAGACTTGTCAATTTGTTGCTGTATGATATGCAGAGGATAGCCTCGCCTTCTAAATAATGTAGCAAGCTCCTGTAGATGGTCTTTACAGGTTTCCTCATTGCTGCAGATGCGTCTTATTCTCAGTGCTTGGCTGTAGATGATGCTCAGTTTAGTGTGATGAGGGTGACATGAAGTCCAGTTTAGATACAAATGAGCATCTGTAGGCTTGTGGTACAGATCAGTTGTAATTTTGTGTTCATGAATGGTGACTAGCACATCCAGAAAAGGAAGATGATGCTTCTGTTTGGTATTGCTGCTGGTAAATTTGATGGTAGGATGGATATTGTTGATATTAGCTGTAAATTGTTCCAATGTTCTACTTCCTGCATTCCATATTATAAAAATGTCATCAATGTATCGTAGCCATACCAGTGGTTTGATGCTAGAAGTAGCAAGTATACTGTTCTCTAGTTTGCCCATGAAGATATTTGCATAGGATGGAGCCATCCGAGTACCCATGGAAGTACCTTGTATCTGCAGATAGTGTTTACCATTGAATGTAAAATTGTTGGATTTAAGGATAACTCTAGCAAAGTTGGTAAGCACATTTGTTGATGGTTTTTTCACAGTTCTTTTACTAAGAGCTTCAGATAACGCTATAAGCCCATCCTCATGTGGTATATTGGTGTATAATGATGTAACATCAAATGTAGCTAGAAGAGTATCATCATCAAATGTGTAGGTTTGGTTTAATTTTTCAAAAATTTGAAGGAAGTGACTGGTATCTTTAACAAATGATGGAAGTTCCTGTACAATGGGCTGGAGGTGCAGGTCAACAAATAAAGATAGTCTCTCAGTGGCGGTGTCATTGCCAGAGATGATTGGACGGCCAGGATTGTTCATTTTGTGAATTTTGGGAAGCATATAAAATCTCCCGGGTCTTGGTTGGGGATGAACAAGTATATCTGCTGTTGTTTCATCAATGAGGTTTAAGCACCTGTACCTTACAACCATGTTTTTAATTTCTTTGTTCAAATCTTCAGTGGGATCAGTTTCTAAAGGTTTGTAAGTGTTGGTATCCATTAGTTGTCTCATTCCTTCCTCAATATAATCACTTACTTTCATGGCAACCACTGCACCACCTTTGTCTGCCGGTTTTATAATGACATCCATTCTCTGTTGTAGGAGGTGGAGAGCTTTTCTTTCTTCTTTGTTGATGTTATCAAAAATCCTTTTAGGTATTGATTCCTTGATGTGTTTGTTGATGGATAAAATGTATGTATCAAGAACAGGATTTCTATCACATTGAGGAGTCCATGATTTGGGATGGCGGAACTTCTTAAATGGATCTGGAAGGTAGCTTGGCAGACCAACATTAGAATTATTGTAAAAATATTCTGCCAGTCTGCATCTTCTCTCGAAGGTTTTTAGGTCTCTCATCATGTTGGCCGTATTATGGTCCTTCGGTACAGGACAGAAATAGAGGCCTTTGCTCAAGAGGGTCAATTCACCTGGTGATAGGAGCTTTTTTTTATTTTTATTTATATATATTTTTTATATATATATATATTTTTATTTATAACATACATTCTTTCTTGGATATATATATATATATATATATTACCTACTGGCGGTCGCCAGTAGGTATATATAGTTAGGATTTTTTCTCTATGGGTTTTTTGAAAATTCTATGTCTAATAACTTTGCCGTTTGTGGACGGAATTGGCTGAAATTTTCAGGAAAATGGCACATTTTGTTTCTGAGCAGCCTTTGAAAATTTGGGGGGGGTTCGTCAAGGGGGGGCCGAGAAAAAAGGGGGGTCCCAAAACGCGTTTTTCCCATGTTAATTTCCATAGGGCGGTTGGCCTCACTTTTAGCCCGAACGGCTGAATGGATTTGCACGAAACTTGGCAAAATTGTAGGGACTGGTAGCCCGATGTGCCTTTTGTAGGTCTCAATATATGTGCTCCAGTGGATTTTGAGAAATTAACGTTTAAAAAAAGATATATATCTGTAAGCGCGGACCAGGCAGCGGTCTGGTTCGCGGACTTTTCGCGCAACGGAGCTTTGTGAAGCGAAGCTGATTGGTTCTCCGGCGTCTGTCAACATTCCAAACAGTCCGTAGCGGCCGCCATCTTGTCTCTCGGTAGGATCGAGAGACAAGAGGAGGCGAAAGCGAAGGGGCAAATGACCATAAGGGGGAATAGTAGATCCTCGCTGACCCCCTAGGTTTGATGTGGAGGTTTTAAAAGGGCCCCGCGGGGCAAAAAAAAAATAATAATAATAATCGAACGGCTGAATGGATTTGCACGAAACTTGGCAAAATTGTAGGGACTGGTAGCCCGATGTGCCTTTGCTAGGTCTCAATATATGTGCTCCAGTGGATTTTGAGAAATTAACGTTCAAAAAAAGATATATATCTGTAACAGCGCTCCGCTTCGCGTACTTTTCGCGTTACGGAGGTTTGCGAAGCTGATTGGTTTTTCGGCGTCTGTAAACATTCCAAACAGTCCGTAGCGGCCGCCATCTTGTCTCTCGGTAGGATCGAGAGACAAGAGGAGGCCAAAGCGAAGGGGCAAATGACCATAAGGGGGCATAGTAGATCGTCCCTGACCCCCTAGGTTTGATGTGGAGGCTTTGAAAGGTTCTCGCAGGGCAAAAAAATATATACCGTTTTTTTTGTTTTTTTGCGTGGGTAGCGCCCGGTCCGGGAACCGGGAAGCTTTCTGGGCAGCGTACTGCAATGAAAAATGAATGATAGACTTTTCAAATACTGTATGTTAATTGATTGTTGGTTTTGTTGATTATTTTTTTTTTTTTTTTTTTTTTTAAGGATTGTTTATTGTGTTTCATAATTTATTAAACTTTCTAACGCGGCGCGTCATATGACGCATTACGCGACAACGCAGGTCCAGAATATAGTCAAAATGTCTCCACCAACCAGCGGACGGCACACAACCCCTTTCAGCAGGCTAAATAGTTCTGGTAAATGACAACAGAAGGGACAGGCAACAAGAACCATCAGTCAAAGAGGGGAGGGCAAGTTCTTCTCTACCGGGTCACGTTGGAGCGCTACCGGAACTGATCGAATTGGTAGTCTACAGTGTTTCTGGATGTTTCAGACTGAAGCTGGCGTTAGCATGAGAGCACCACCATTTCGTAGCTCCGTCGTGGCCATTCCACGAGCAATCATGCTAGGCGCTCCCCACCAGAAGCCTGCGGGAGTCGGGGGCCCCCAAGACTTTTGTAGAATCTTCAAGGATGAGGGGACGCTTTCGCGAATGGAGCCCAAGCTCTAGCAGACAAGCGTCCGAGTTCCAAGGTGTCGCAGGCCCATTTTAGTGGACCACGCCCAAATCTGAAGAGATGGCCGCCATTTTGAGAGTCCTGTGGCAGCCGCCTATCGCTGCGCCGCAAGAGCGGGAGCAACTCAAGTACATGGTGAGCGAGACGCTGTAGTCGAAAGAGCGGGCGGTAAACAGCTGAATAGCGGAAGAGGCACAGTGTAGCAAAAGCGGGCTGAATGGCAAATGAAACGGAAAAGGGGTGCCCCACTACAGCGTGTCTTTAGGTGAAACGGATTGTGGGACAAGGTGAAGAATGGAAGAGTCACCAAAAGGAAAAAAGTTCCGCTTGACCCCGGGAGCCGGCCACCTATGTCGGGGGCGATCTCAGGCCACACCAGGGCAACACGACTTGGGGAGGGGGCCGGAGCCAAGCGCCCCCTCCGAGTCCGCGACATGACACCGTCCCTCGGGGGCCTCCGTCAAGCGGTTCAGGGTGGCACCGCATCACAACAGCCCCCACTTACTTTAAGAATAGTGAAGATGAAGCAATTGCAAATAGGCTTCAGACAATGTTACAAGCACTCCTCAAAACTTTGAACTTTTCAGAGTGCATGAGTTGGGACAGCGAGGGGTGATTTGGTTTCTCGGACTGTTTTTCTGGTCTCTCACCACTGGCATACTTTAACGTTTTCTTGTTTCTAGGACATTAATAGGTTTTATCATTACGTTATGTTATCGTTTCTTTGTTTGTTGTTTAATAAAAGTTCATGTTCATCAGTGGCCTACTGATTTTCGTTTTCCTATTTTTTTCTTTCCAGGTTGTTTCATGGTAAAGTTTCTGTTAACAGGATACAGTGATCACTTCGTTATTATTGCATATGTCCTTTTCACTAGGGGTGCTCTCTGGTCGGGCCAGATGACGTATCTCTAGTAAATGGTCCGGGTGAAAAAGGTGCATCAATCAGTGGGGAGTAGATAGGCATGACAGATTACAACGGGGGTGAAAGGTCCGCATTACGTACCCTTTCACTACTTGCAAAGATTTTCCTACGTTTATTTGCAAACAGGGAATACCTCCAAAAAGAACTAATTCCCAAACAGTCAATGTTCGGACAATCAATCAATCAATGAGGAATGAAATAGGTACGACGTGTTGAAGGCTTGCGTTACCTACCCTTCACTATCTGCAAAGGGAGAGAGAATATTCCTATTCTTCCTCGTTTGCAGGTAGAGAAGATCCTTAAGAGAATTAACTTCAAACAATTCAATGCTCGATTGAAACAATCAACAAGGGGTACTGTGAACACAAATGAACGCCGCTTATGTACATACGCATTGCTATTTTCAACAGTTTGTTCCTAATGTTTCTATTTTAGCGAGGTCAAAAAGAGATCCCATTAGTGGCCTACTGATTTTGCTCGATTCCTTTTGTTTTTTTACACGATTTTTCGCTGTCTGCAAAGACTAAACAGAGTATTGCGACTCTGTGTTTGTTTGTAAATAGAGAATGAACCAAAGAGAACTAATTCTAAAACAGTAAATACTTGGATAACAATCAATCAAATGGAGAGAGAAGCAGGCACGACGGATTACAACGGGGGCAAAGGCCTGCATTAACTACCTTTCACTATCAGCAAAGAGAGAGTACTCCTAATAGAAATGAGGGGGGGGGCACCATTCAAAGCAGATCAGTGTGCATAAACACGAAAATGTTTTCACTTACCACGTACTTGACATTCGACAGCTTATGATATTTGCTATTAAAAAACCATTGAAATTCACTGAAAAAACCATAGGTTATAGACCATATATAGTTAGGAATTAGCATTTACAAAACCTTGAAAATTCACTGAAAAAACCATAGGTTATAGACCATATATAGTTAGGAATTAGCATTTAAAAAACCTTATTTTACTCACACAAAACCATTGAAATTCCATATATAGTTAGTTGCACTAACTATATATCGCGCACCCGCAATCCACTGCTGATCATGTCACATATTACATCATTCATGACATGGTCAGTGACATCACTGATGACATCTCAAATGACATCACTGATGACATCACTGATGACATCTCATTTGACATCATTCTTGTGCTAATACGATAAACCTCTTCAGACTCTAATATAACCTTAGATACACTCAGTGTATACAGACACTCACACACTGCCACTCATCCATGGAGTTACTCACACACCCAGTCAGTCATGCAAAGAAACAATCTCACCTCCATTTCTTCAACTATACAGTTAAACACACCTTACTTATTGAAACATATACTAACACATATTTACTCTCTTATACAATCCCTGATACAAGTTCACAATGATCGATACAACCACTCACTCATTCAGTGGCTCTCATGCACAGTTATTTATATATGCCAACTCTCACATGTACTGTGTTTTACATATGTACTTACTATGACATGTAGCATTGAGATATCCATTCACTCATCAATACACTCATGCACACAGTCAACTGCCCATGTAGCTGTTTCCACATGCACTCTTGAACTCATACACCTAGTGAATAAACTGCTCACACATCTATGCATAGAGTCACACACCTTCCAGCCACCCCCACACAAACTCAATCTCCCATAGAAATACTTGGGCAACCAATTAATAACACATATAGCCTCTTGTATAGCTAATGATCAACACATGCAGCAGTTTACAGAACAACAGACATAATGATGCATAAATTAAGACAGTTTAGTCACTAACCCATGCATTCAGTGAGACACATTTAATCACTCACTCATACAGTCAGTCATGCACCTACTAAATCCTTCATCCAGACACTTATACATCCACTCAAGACATATTTTAACTTTACAGAAAAATACAGTCACTGGATGTTGCCATCAGTGATGTCATCAGTGATGTCATTTGAGATGTCATCAGTGATGTCATCAGTGATGTCACTGACCATGTCATGAATGATGTAATATGTGACATGATCAGCAGTGGATTGCGGGTGCGCGATATATAGTTAGTGCAACTAACTATATATGGAATTTCAATGGTTTTGTGTGAGTAAAATAAGGTTTTTTAAATGCTAATTCCTAACTATATATGGTCTATAACCTATGGTTTTTTCAGTGAATTTTCAAGGTTTTGTAAATGCTAATTCCTAACTATATATGGTCTATAACCTATGGTTTTTTCAGTGAATATATATATATATATATATATATATATATATATATATATATATATATATATATATATATATATATATATATATATATATATATATATATATATATATATATATATATATATATATATATATATATATATATATATATATAGATATTACCTACTGGCGGTCGCCAGTAGGTATATATAGTTAGGATTTTTTCTCTATGGGATTTTTGAAAATTCTATGTCTAATAACTTTGGCGTTTGTGGACGGAATTGGCTGAAATTTTCAGGAAAATGGAACATTTTGTTTCTGAGCAGCCCCTGTAAATTTGGGGGGGGGTTCGTCAAGGGGGGGCCGAGAAAAAAGGGGGGTCCCAAAACGCGTTTTTAACATTGAGTTTTCCATAGGGCGGTTGGCCTCACTTTTAGCCCGAACGGCTGAATGGATTTGCACGAAACTTGGCAAAATTGTAGGGACTGGTAGCCCGATGTGCCTTTGCTAGGTCTCAATATATGTGCTCCAGTGGATTTTGAGAAATTAACGTTTAAAAAAAGATATATATCTGTAACAGCGCTCCGGGCAGCGCTCCGCTTCGCGTACATTTCGCGTTACGGAGCTTGGCGAAGCTGATTGGCTCTCCGGTGTCTGTAAACATTCTAAACAGTACGGAGCGGCCGCCATCTTGTCTCTCGGTAGGATCGAGAGACAAGAGGAGGCCAAAGCGAAGGGGCAAATGACCATAAGGGGGCATAGTAGATCCTCCCTGACCCCTGTGGCCAGGCTGTGCGTCACGTCCAGCTCCTCTCCTCCGGTGATTATATCTTTGAATGGGTAAAAAAACAAGTTTTTAGAGAAACTGGCAGGAGAAGACATTCATCCATCTCAATTCCGTCCCCAATCCTATGTAGGTGGGGAATAAGTTCATCGGTCACAGTCAGAGGTCGTCACTTATGGAGTCTGTAATTTACATTGCTTATTGAATTCATAGACTTGCTTAGCGTTCATTTGCGACATATGATGAGAGATGTTGGACTTTTATACACAATGTATTACGTCACATTCAAAATCGAGTCCTTATGTAGAGACTCGTCCTTCCCTTTAACCCAAGTATCGACAATCTTACATCTCCCTTCGGGGTCGGCTAATTCTTGCAAGCAGGGGCGTTATCGTCATGAAGAAGGGGGAAGGGGCAGATGTAAAACATGGCTTTCCTGGGGAATGACCGTTAATCAAGGTCATCAATTACGTTTCGTGGGTAGCTGACATGGGGCTAGGGTTGATCGGGGGCGTGTGGGTGCTTTGGACAGGGAGCTGGGGTCGATCGGAGGAGTGGGGTACTCTGGACATCCGCACTTAGGTGCAGGGGGGTGGGGCAATCGGGGCATTGGGGATCGCATTTCTAACGAACTGAGGAACAGAAGACCATTGACGTTATAGTTCCCTTATAAAAGGCCAGATTAGGGGACATCCGTCATCTTACCTGTCCTTTCCTTCATTACCAACTCGGGTTCTATCGTTTGCAGAAAGGAGAGGTAGTAATATGGCAAGTCACAATCGTTTTGGTTTTGGTCAATTTTGCTGAACACCTTTGCGTTCGAGGAAACCCAATTATGTTTTGTGCCGGAGGGGCACAACGTCACCATACAAGGAAAAGAGGAAACAGGGGGCTTTTGGAGAGAGAAAGAGAGAGAGAGTGAGGGAGAGAGAGAAAGAGAGAGAGGGAGAGAGAGAGAGAGAGAGAGAGAGAGAGAGAGAGAGAGAGACCGCACCCTAAATGGTCCATTCAGTACACGTATGACATGGAGAGAGAAAGAGAGAGAGAGACGTGTACAATAATGGGCCATTCAGTGCGCGCACAACACAGAACAACAGGGGTTAAGTGACACAAAAACACAGGCAGAGGGATGACGTATATTCATGCATCACGTACCCACAAACTCAGACGGGGGAGACAGTACATGTATTATATACAGAAATCCAAGACAAACATAGAACAGTTATTGGCCAACAATGATCGCCTCCGGTACGCTGCGCATTCTCAGTATCTTAAGCTCTCTTTACTTGTTCTTCTCTCTTTATTGTCGGCTGCCTTTACTGGAGGTTGTGGTTGCGCACACTTACGTCTCTGCCACTTGGTCATGAACTAACCTGATCGGGCTAGTGCTCACGGTGGTATTTTCGAGTCATTTTAGCAAATGTGTTTCCAGGCTGAGACAATAGTCGGTGTCAGTTGGAGAACAATGGGGCAGCTTTGAGTTACATGCCTATGAGGATGCGAAAAAGGAGGTAGTAGGTTTTCAAATATTGGCAATATCCCTAGTCCTCTCGGCGGAGGATACTTGTGTAACCCTTACCTCGAAATACCCTAAACTTTTCCCTACTTTAGTTAAAAGTAGGAATGTATTCATTATTGTATGTTATTTTTCGTTGCACTATTCGGGGTTTGTCGTGGTCAGGCACCATAATCAAACGTATTTTTCCCGTCTCGTCGTTCGTTAGATCACCATTTTCGTACATTAGTCGACATTCCGATGTGACCTGCAGAGAGAGGGAAAAAGAAGGGAGGCAGGGGCTACATTGATAGACACACAAGCGCGCATAAACACAGAAAGGCTTTTACTTACTGCGTACTCGGCCTATCTCCACGGGATGCAGTCACTGCCAACTGGGCGTTCAAGCCCAGTGGACCGTTAGTGTGATTTTTCTTATACAGGCAGCATATAAAGTATAGGCTAAATACCAGGATCTTTAGCGGTTGCCTTTGGCTGTACAAAAATGTGCAAAGTACATACAACAAAAACCTGGACCGTTCATGTTTGCAGTATTTCTGCGTACTATACCCTTTTAACCCTTTTTATTTAATCAAGCTGAGTCGTTTCACCTGTACTTAAGTTATATCGGATCATTTATTCGAAAGTTATCAATTTACGTGGACAACTATATTTGCTTTCTCAAAAACAATCTTTAATGAGAATGTCGGTGCACAAATACGGGCCTACAAACCCGTGGGCCGGCCACGGAGCAGGCTGGAACTGTAGATGTGGGGATACTTTATTAGTGGAAAACTTAATGGAGTCAGTGGTCGTTAATTTCATAAAAAGTGCGCCAAGTGCAATAAAAATCATATTGAATCTTTAGTGTGAGCGAATATCATAAGCATCGAAATTTCGAACTTTCAATAATCATGATGCGCCAAACTCAACAACAATTCATTGTCCGAATGTTCAATCGGTACCCATCTTATGCTAATTCATTGTCCTTCATTGTCCGAACACCTAATCAGTACCCATCTCATATCAATTCATTGTCCGAGCTGACAGTATACATCCTATATCAGCCTGAAGAAGGCGTTGTCTACAACGCCGAAACGCGCGTCGAACTATAATCATTGCCACTTATTAATTTTTATTTTTTGTCAAATTATATGTATTGAAGTACAGTGATATTGTCTAATCTGTTTTTTGCTTTTAATTATTAAATGTATGTTTATGTTAGTATGACAGTTGATGTCTACTTTTTAATATGACTGTTATTAAATGAATCGAAATTATTTTATAAAAAACTAATTCTTGTGCTGGTTTCCTTTGAATGTACCTTTCCCTGTTGACTCATAGCTGTCTATTGTGACCTATAGTTTTGTATTTAATTTGAGTTGCTATTCACACACAGTTTTTGTCCCTGCCTTAAGAACTATCTATTCTATTAGCAGGGGACCCTTGATATTTACAGTGTACATCCTATATCAATCCATTGTCCGAACTCATAATCAGTACACATCCTATATCAATCTATATGTTTAAAAACTTCATACATATCCTATGACACCGAGGCTGAGCAATCGGGGTACAATAAGGAGTTGAGGGTTTCATTTGCATCGGCGCCATTTTGGGTGCAGTGAGGCAGAACCAGGCATAGTCTAAATCTCTATTAACTCGTGGTTGGCCCAGAGCTTCCTTTGGCAGTCCAAAGTTCCGTTAAAAGGGCAAAAGAAAGGATCGGTGGATTGAACCATCAGTCAAAAAGGGGAGGGGGTGCAACAATTTTTCCTACCGGGTCACACTGTGCTTTCACCGGAACTGATCCGAACTGTGGTCTGCAGGATTCTAGTCATTCAAACTGAGGCTGGCGCCAGCATGGGAGCGCCGACGTCCCGCGGCTACATTTCCATCGTTCCGTGGGCAATCATGGCAGTCATTCCCCATCGGGGGTATTTGCGGGAGTCGGGGACTCCCGCGGCTCCTCTAGAATCTTCAAGGTTGTGGAGAACTATGACGGTGGAGTCAACAAGTGACCGGGCCATTCCTTCATGCTGGGCCCGCTCTTGCCAGGTCGATCGCCATTTTGAGAGTTCGGCAGCTACCGGCGATCGCGGGGTCAAATGAGCGGACGGGCTCCACCCTGCCGGGCGAGGCGTTGCAGCATCGCCACAGTGGAAGAACCCTGTTCCGGGCGCCTGGAGCGCTGAGGGTGCAGCTGGGAAGCCTCCACCTGGGGAGGCGGGAGAGGCCTGTTCGCACCGTCTCTCCCTCCCAGTGCACCCCACGGCGTCTCGCTTGACATTTGTTATGGCCGGACCAGGCGATGAGGACGAGGGGGGGGGGGGTCGGAGGCATGTGCAAGACATCCCCCCCCCCCAGGGTTGTTGCAGCAATTATAGAAGAAAGAAGAAATGTCCCGTCCGTCTTCGGGCCGGGCTTCTGGTGGATGGTGGCCGGACGCCCTTTGCTCTGGCCCCATGAACGGGTTCCTTGGCTCATCCGGTGGGGCAGGCCTTGGCGTGTGGTGCCTCTCCTGGGCCTTTCGTGCAGTGGCCTCTCCACTCCCAGGCCCTCCATGGATGCTGGTCCAGACTGGAAGGGAGAGAGGGAGAGAGGGAAAACCTGCAACTCTCCAGGGTTACCGCAGCTGCCACCGCGGCCGGACTGGGAGAGAGAGGGGAGGGTCGAGGACACGGACATTCCCCCCCCTGCAACTCTCCAGTGTTGTCAAAGCAATCCCCCTGGCCGGGTCCCGCTGGCCTCGGCCTCTCCTCCGGCTACACCCTACGTGATGATCTCCTGGCCGACGGTTGGCAGCAGGACCCGCCTTATATGGGTTGCTTCCGGCTGGGCGTAGCCGCAAACCTGTTGCACTTTGGAAGTTTCCAGAATGGGGCGGATGTCTGCTGACTTGTATCTTTCCCAGTTTGCCGTTATTTGGGCGTGGCAGGCGGTGGGACAGACACGTTTTGGGGTAGTGAGGGGCGATGAAGCCTCGTTGCCTTGTGGCCGTTGCAATGTCACACTCGGTTTCTCTTACTGTTTTCAGGTTTCTTATTACGGACTTACTTCTAACGTTTCTTGTTTCTAGGACAATAATAGGTTTTATCATTATGTATTGTTATCGTTTCTTTGTTTGTTATTTAATAAAAAGTTCATCAGTGGCCTACTGATTTTCGTTTTTCTATTCCTTTCTTTCCAGGTTGTTTCATGCTAAAGTTTCTGTTAACAGGATACAGTGATCACTTCGTTATTATTGCATATGTCCTTTTCACTAGGGGTGCTCTCTGGTCGGGCCAGATGACCTATCTCTAGTAAATGGTCCGGGTGAAACAGGTGCATCAATCAGTGGGGAGTAGATAGGCATGACAGATTACAACGGGGGACAAAGGTCCGCATTACCTACCCTTTCACTACTTGCAAAGATTTTCCTACGTTTATTTCCAAACAGGGAATACCTCCAAAAAGAACCAATTCCCAAACAGTCAATGTTCGGGCAAACAATCAATCAATGAGGAACGAAATAGGCACGACGTGTTAAAGGTTTGCGTTACCTACCCTTCACTATCTGCAAAGGGAGAGAGAATATTCCTTTTCTTCCCCGTTTGCAGGCAGAGAAGATGGGTCTATGCTAGCGGGATAACACAGTCAGTGTTTTAGCGATATCTGTTCTGCTTACAACAAGGGGTACTGTGAACACAAATGAACGCCGCTTATGGACATACACATTGCTATTTTCAACAGGTTGTTCCTAATGTTTCTATTTTAGCGAGGTCAAAAAGAGATCCCATTAGTGGCCTACTGATTTTGCTCGATTCCTTTTGTTTTTTTACACGATTTTACGCTATCTGCAAAGACTAAACAGAGTATTGCGACTCTGTGCTTGTTTGTAAATAGAGAATGAACCAAAGAGAACCAATTCTAAAACAGTAAATGCTTGGATAACAATCAATCAAATGGAGAGAGAAGCAGGCACAACGGATTACAACGGGGGCAAAGGCCTGCGTTAACTACCCTTCACTATCTGCAAAGAGAGATTACTCCTAATAGAAATGAGGGGGGGCAGCATTGAAAGCAGATCAGTGTGCATAAACACGAAAATGTTTTTTCTTACCACATACTTGACAATCGACAGCTTATGATATTTGCTATTAAAAAACCATTGAAATTCACTGAAAAAACCATAGGTTATAGACCATATATAGTTAGGAATTAGCATTTACAAAACCTTGAAAATTCACTGAAAAAACCATAGGTTATAGACCATATATAGTTAGGAATTAGCATTTAAAAAACCTTATTTTACTCACACAAAACCATTGAAATTCCATATATAGTTAGTTGTACTAACTATATATCGCGCACCCGCAATCCACTGCTGATCATGTCACATATTACATCATTCATGACATGGTCAGTGACATCACTGATGACATCACTGATGACATCTCAAATGACATCACTGATGACATCACTGATGACATCTCAAATGACATCACTGATGACATCACTGATGACATCTCAAATGACATCACTGATGACATCACTGATGACATCTCATTTGACATTACTGATCACATCACTGATGACATCATTCATGTGATAATACGATGAACCTCTTCAGACTCTAATATAACCTTAGATACACTCAGTGTAAACACAGACTCACAGATTGTCACTCATCCATGAAGTTACACACACACCTAGTCAGTCATGCAAACAATCAATCACACCTCCATTTTCCCAACTATACAGTTATACCCACCTTACTTATTCAAACATATACTAAAACATATTTACTCTCTTATACAATCCTGGATACAAGTTCACAATGATGCATACAGCCACTCACACATTCACTGGCTCTTATGCACAGTTATTTATATATGTCAAGTCTCACATGTACTGTGTTTTACATATGTACTTACTTTGACATGTAGCACTGAGATATCCATTCACTCACCAATACACTGATGCACACAGTCAACCGCCCATACAGCTGTTTCCACATGCACTTTTGAACCAATACATCTAGTGAATCAACTGCTCACACATCTATGCACAGAGCCATACACCTCCCAGCCACCCACACACACACTCAGTCTCCCATACAAATACTTGGGCAACCAATCAATAACCCATATAGTTACTCATATAGCTACTGAACAACACATGCAGCAGTTTTCAGAACAACAGACATAATGATGCACAAATTAAGACAGTTTAGTCACTAACCCATGCACTCAGTGAGACACATTTAATCACTCACTCATACAGTCAGTCATGCACCTACTAAATCCTTCATCCAGACACTTATACATCCACTCATTCTTAAATATGTAAGACATATTTTAACTTTACAGAAAAATACAGTCACTGGATGTTGTCATCAGTGATGTCATCAGTGATGTCATTTGAGATGTCATCAGTGATGTCATCAGTGATGTCATTTGAGATGTCATCAGTGATGTCATCAGTGATGTCACTGACCATGTCATGAATGATGTAATATGTGACATGATCAGCAGTGGATTGCGGGTGCGCGATATATAGTTAGTACAACTAACTATATATGGAATTTCAATGGTTTTGTGTGAGTAAAATAAGGTTTTTTAAATGCTAATTCCTAACTATATATGGTCTATAACCTATGGTTTTTTCAGTGAATATATATATATATATTTGCCTCCCTCCCTCCATCCCTCTATCTCCCTCTCTCCCTCCCTCCCTCCCTCTGTCTCACTCACTCTGACTGTCTCACTCCCTCTCCCTCTCTCCTTCCCTCTCCCTCCCTCTCCTTCCTTCTCCCTCCCTCCCTCTCCTTCCCTCTCCTTTCCTTTCCTCTCCTCTCCTTCCCTCCCTCCCTCTCCCTCCCTCTCCTTCCCTCTCCTTCCCTCTCCTTTCCTTTCCTCTCCTCTCCTCTCCTTCCC
The DNA here is from genome assembly GCF_964261635.1 of Lissotriton helveticus. Lineage (NCBI taxonomy): Eukaryota > Metazoa > Chordata > Amphibia > Caudata > Salamandridae > Lissotriton > Lissotriton helveticus. The sequence continues at coordinate 1,534,672,063 of NC_136057.1, forward strand.
TCCCTCACCCTCACTCTACTTCCCTCACCCTCACTCCCCTCCCCCCTCTCCCCCCTCTCCCTCCCTCACTCCAATTCCCTCACTCCCCTTCCATCTCTCACTCCCTCACTCCCCTTCCCTCACTCCCCTTCCCTCACTCCCTTCCCTCACTCCCCCTCACTCCCCTTCCCTCACTCCCTCTCTCACTCCCTTCCCTCGCTCCCTTCCCTCACTCCCTCCCTCACTCCCTTCCCTCACTCCCTCACTCCCTTCCCTCACTTCGTCTCCCTCCCTCTGTCGCCCTCCTCCCTGTGCCTGTCTACCTTTCTCTGTCTCCATGTCTCGGTCTCCCTTTTCCTCACTCTCCCTCTGTCTCTGTCCCTCTACCTCCCTCTGTCATCTCACACTGCCTGTGTGTCACCGGGCTGAGAAAGACAGCCTCCCCAGCCAGCTTCCCCAGCATGCACAGACACACAGCCCCACCCAAGCACTTCACAGGTCTTTAAAAAGACCAATTGCATGTGACTGGGGCTTTGTTCACCTCTTAGCGCCCCTTCTGCCCCACTCTGACCTCCTGGAATGAATCGCCCGGCCCCACAGAGCAGCAGTCTCTCTCAGAGTGTCTCTGCAACCGGCAGTGTTTGCAGACACTCCTGGATTTTTTTTTAACATGGGTACGATGTCTCATGGTCCGCGGGCTGCCACGGAAGGCTTGCCAGCCCGCTGCCGGCCCGCAGGCCGTACTATGAGTACCCGTGCTCCACACAAACAGAACTGCAGCCACAGCGGACCAGTACAAGAGCAGAGGGAGAAACACACAAAGCAGCAGGTAGGCACCAAAGTTAAGTTTTAGGCATAAAAACTATGCATTAGAAAGATATAGGTAATACAAGATGGGCAAATGCCAGCTGAGCAAACGGGGCAGCGTACCTGCTACTATCTGCTGTGCGTCCACTTAGTCATCAAATTTAACAGGTGATCCTTGGAGCGGCTAGATCACTTTAGCACCGGAACTGAGTGCGACCCCGATAGTGGGTGTCATTTCATGCTTCTCAACCCTCTGCACAAACTACACTGCAGCTGCTGCAGACAGGGCAGAAGCAGAGCGATATATACACAAAGCAGCAGATAGGCACCAAAGTTAAGCAATTGGCATTAAAATGATACATAAAAAAATACAGCCAATATATTAAAAAGATGCCGGCATACAAGATGGGCAAATGCGAGCTGAACAAATGGGGCAGCATCCTGCTACACTCCGCTGTGCATCCACATAGCCATCAAACTTAACAGTGTTCCTTGGAACAGCTAGACTGGTTCAGCACCGGATATGAACGCAACACCGGCAGTGGGTGTTGTTTCGTGCTCCTCAGGCCTCCGTGCAAATGGCACTGCAACTGCAGCAGACCAGGGCAAGAGCAGAGGGATAAACACACAAAGCAGCAGGTAGGCGACAAAGTTAAGCAATATGTATAAAAATTATATATTAAAAATATACAGGCAATACAAGATGGGCAAATGCGAGCTGAGCAAATGTGCTGCTATTCACAGATCAGAGAGTGCCTCCCCAATCCCCTCCACTGTGAGCAACTGGGCAAGGTCAATGACCCGCAATGGAGGTTTTGAAGGCAACAGAAAATCCTGCAACACCCAAAGCACAGTTTCATGGGGAGGTTGAGGTCTACTGGCATACAGTGAACCATAATAATCTACAAAAACCTGCACAACATCAAGATCTTGTTCACACAGATGACCTTCAGTATCTCTAATTGAGAGCATCACTCTGGAAACAACCTCCCTAGTGGCCAGCCAGTAAAGGATCCCTGCTGACTTATCTCCATGCTTCTGAACCCTCTACTTGGAAGCCTTCCAGTATTTTCTTGCTTCCTTTAGTGAGACCTGATGCAGCTGGGCCCCCGTTATCATACGCTGATGGTCAAGCTCAGTAGAATACCCCACAGTGTCTGTAGGTCCAGGGGTGGGTTTCTGGATCTCCAAGACAATTGTCTGTGTTAGCCTTTAGGCTTCCTGGTTTCGAACATACCCTTAAACAAAGCCTCTCAAAGAAGGTTTACTGGATTCCAGCACTGTGCAAGGTGACTTCACCATACCCACATTTACCTTGAAGTAAGAGTGAATCTCCTCCTTAGTTAATTTGGAGCATGCAGGATCTGTAAGGTACAAGGCATTAATACACCACACGGACCCCAGCACTGCATTAGCAAGGTGAAATTTGAATAAACTGGGGGAGTGATATGGAATAGCCAGGGGGATGGCCTCCATTTCCAAAAACTGGGGGACGTCCACTGCACCAAACCAAGTCAACGCAAGACATTATTTTGTGTGCCTCTGAGTCATGAGTAAAGGTGTAGTGATGACCGATGTCTGCCTGCACATATTGCTATGTTAGCATAACCGCATTAGAAGTTTAAGCACCATTTTGCAACTTTGCTGCTTTGGCACACAACACTACATGTATCTGTTGTTGTAAGTTAACCTGCTTGGTTTTATTCACATGAGAACGGTCTGCTTTCCACATACCTAGACTTACAAGGCAGCTTCTGTCTGTACAGTTTGTGCTCACAGCGTCAGAGTCAAATAACAATGTATGCTCTTTATTTGGGTGATCGGCCCACGCTCTAGACATAACATGCACCCAGCTGCAAGTAGCTGAAATTCGAGTGCATTTAATATTACACTGCATGCATGTTTGCAGGCACTTGGAAAAAAAACCTTTCCATCTACAAGAGAGCTGGCTGATCCTTTGATGTGATTCACCTAAGCTGATATTTGAGGTATGAGGTTCCCCGTTGAAACTTAGAGACCTGCTATTATTATAAAACCTAGCTTCGAGCAAGGGGAGGGTGGTTCACAAGGCGCTATATGACCTGTTTCCACTATCAGTTTAATATGATTTCTCCCGTTGTGTTTTGTGGAATTGTAACAATGCTGACTGTTTTATTTCTAATCATATGCCTGCTAATGTTAGCCAAAAATACTGCATCTTAGAGCACGTAGTTGAAATAAACATTTTAAACTTTATTGTGTCTCTGATAAATCACATTGTGGACTTGTATGATAATATAAACGAAAGAGTGTTCTTGATTTGCACGATTCCTGAGAGTATTCTAAGTCGCTTGTTCTAGGTTGTCTAATCATTGGTAGCTTCGCGGTAGGACGGAGAACGAATGAGACACTGATGCTAGTCAGATAGGGGTTCCTGGTACTGAGGTGAGTTTGTGGTACACCACAAGTCACTGAGGTCCTGGTTTCCTACACACAGTTCTGTGCCAACACAGAATCCCCGCAACAAAGGCAGAATCATTGGGATGCCATATTTGCCAAGCATCACAGAACCTCAGGGAATATTACCAGGCCAGGAGCTATCTAGAGCATGACTAACTGTCTGGCCATCAGGGGTCCTAGGAATCCAGTTCAGGATCAGGAACATCATTGAAATCACCCCACCATGGTGACACTGTGAGACAGGGTCAAAAGAAGGGCACCAAGGTACTGTAGTGTGCCCTTGAGCTAATGTAGTGGATCATAGATGGACACACACTTATAATGTTGCTTCTCCAACTAACCTCCTATCCCCACTTACCTCACATGGGTGCCCACATGAGACACAGACACCACTAATAGACATAACCTGTGCAGCAATATGACCACTCCCTGAGAGTCCAAGAAAAACCCTGCATGGTAGATCCTGTCAGATCCAAAGTAGCCAAAAAAAGGACAGTGAGTACCCAGTGGGAAAGTCTCCTGAAACATAAGAACCACCAGCTGAAATTACCATGCATAGTGAAGGATAGATGGCCTTTTTATTAAATCCAGCAGAATGTTCCCATTCCAAGATAGTACCTTAATTGCCATTATCAAAACGGAAAGGCAGTCAGGCCTGGCCCGGAGACAGGGACACCTAGGGGCCTAGGGAGGGCACAACCCTTGGTTGGGCAGCAGTTTCACTGAAAGGAGGGACATATGGCTGGAAATATAGTAGCTTGGCTAGGAGATGTGAGGTTAAACTCTTAAAACAAAAACAAAAAGATAATCAAATCCTCCAAAACCTCCAACCCCACACTTTTACTCTAGAAGCATCTGTCTCCCTAACCCAACACATAACATTAACAATTAGGCCAAAGGAAAAGAGCCTCACCAGCCCTAGGGGTCCCCTATGTCAACTGGATCCTACTGCGTGACAGTAATCTAGAGTAAAGTCCCACATAAAACCTGCAAACGAAAGCATCAAAGGCAAGCAGAAATAAATCTCAGAATCCAGGAACAAATGAATAAACCCAGTAAACACATATACCCCACCCTCCAGAGCACCCGTGGAATTTTAGAATGAACTCATTCCCCCACTCAGGTCCTCATGTCGGAGCACTAGAGTCATCGTCATCTCTGGAATGAAAAAACTCTGATGTATCTGTCAATGTGTTGCATGAGACAGTACCATCAGGCTCCACAATGCCTCCCATCTGAACCGGAAGAGTCCCGAGGTCTGCAGCGACACGAGTGAATTCTGCTGGATAGGGCACATTTGCTCTGGGCTGACCTGGGGAGAAAAATGAAGCGTCCGTCCTTGCCAGGGGGCCAGGTCTCCCAGGCCCATTAGGTCACCAAAGCTCCCTCCTCTCCTCTCCACTGCCTAATCCCAAGCCTTACCTGGTTATTAAAGAAAGAATTTCCAGAGTTGAAGGTCACCTTTAGCCACTCCTGGAAGAGGAGCATGTACTGCAAGTTGAGGGCCCAGAGTTTCTGCTTGACCTCCTTGAAAGAATGCCAGCACTGCTGGACTACTCAGGTATAGTCATAGATGACCATAATCTACTTGTTTCAAAAGCAAAGGTCAGAGAACTCCTGCGCTTCCTGCAAGATAGCATCTCTGCATGGTGTTTAAAATTGTGTGCTATCAGCGGGTGGGCCGTGGCCCCCAGGGGGGCTGCAGACCAAGGAACTATGTGCCCTTTCCACAATGTATCAGGGAGATAGGTTGCAGGCCAGGACCAAGGGTCACAACCAATCCTCTAGGAACCACTCCACATCATAAGTCTTGGTGCTGTCTGGGAGCCAACAAACTGGAGATTGTTCCTCTGCATGTGATTTTTGGCATCCTCAGCCAGGTCCTCGAATACTGCCATTGCCAAAAGCAGTTTGGAGACCTGGAGATTAAGGGTGGTCATCTCATCCTCCACTGCAAACACCCTGGTGTCTACCTCCGTCAACCGACCAGCAACATTCTGTACATCTTGGCTCAATGAAAAACATCAAGTGGCAGCTCAACCACCTTAGCCACAACAGCCTCTCTTGAGTACTGGATCTCCTGGAGGATAGTGGTGAGGTCTGAGTGCACAGAAGTCAGGTGAGGCCCCTGGGCAATACCAGTGGCTCCAGAAGCTCTGGAATCCGGTTTAGGGTATTGATCAATCTTTGTCTGGGCCAGTGCCAGGGGGGTGGCATTTCATATTCCATTTCTGTCAGGACCCTCCCAGATGGAATAGAGGTGGGCATCACCCCACCACCCACAGCCCATTTACCCCAAGGTGCAGCATGATCAGCCAGGGCAGCTGCAACTGTTCAAGCGTGCCGGCTATCCAGCTGCAGAGACACAAAATGGAGCAGATAGGACAGTTGCCAGACAGGGGTGCCAGGGTATCAGCAATACCAACGTTGTAGGTCACTTCCAGCAGGTCAGACCCCTAATAATCACCAATTCAATGTACCAGAGAAGGAAGGAGATGTGAGACCCCCTGTGGCCGAAGCTGAGCAAGGGATGCAAATAGGGAAGACCCTCCTGCCGGAAAACACAGGAGTGATGTGCAAGGAAGAAGGCACGAAAGCAAAGCAGGAGTTAGCCGGAGGCACAGGGCACATAAGCGACGTCATCCGCCACACAGCCCAGGACAGGCTCAGCTCCAGTGACAATCACCAGCCAACCATACACAATCCAGATTTGAAAATCAGGGGGTGTAGTTCACGCCGACTGGGCAATCCAGGGCAGCCCCTACCATTGACCCTAATCCACAACGGCTGTCAACACAGTAGGCATCAAACAGTAAAGGCCTCTTATATGCCCTTGGTCCAGGGTCGCTCATGTGGTGACGAGCCGCAACAAAACAGTAGGTGTGCGGAAGGTGATGTGCCCCCAGCCTGTCACTTCAGTCTCTTTCCTTGCTACAGTGGGGTGTCCCACCATGGAAGAAGGTGCCCCCTACAGAGGCCAAGATCAACCCCCATGCCCCTGGACCCCCAATGGCAGGTTCTGATGCTGCATGGCTTCAAATCAGGCCCGGAAGGACCCACCAACATTCCCAGTCATCGAGAAGCAAAGGGACAACAGCAACAGGCTCCCTGGATGCCGGTCTAGTCCTGCAGATAACAACGCTCCCCTTGCCGCTGGTTCACCCGCCTCGAGGCTCTAGTCTTATGGCCGATCGGTACTACAGCTGCTAGGGTTGCAGCTTCAAATTGACAACTGTTGGCACGATCTCCACAAGGCCCAACATTTAAAACACTGCTGCAGCAACAGGAGTTCCTTTGGGCTCACAGCAAGGCCCAGCAGCTCCCCTGCCATCAGCCTTTCATTGCCAGAGTCCCCAACTTCACCATACACCCGGGGAAAGAGGAAAGGAGTTCTGCCAGCCAAGGATGTCTGTAGATGTTGGTTGTGCCCCGGAGACGGCCTCAACTCACGGCCGCCAACTTCTCTCAGTGGAGTGGATTTATTTGTATTACTTTCTAAATCATGGAAGAATTCTCTTTCAAACACACTCTTCTTTTTCATCACTCCCTTTCTTCAAACCTTCTTGGAGTATTTCATTCTAACAAACCCTGGGCAAAGCACTACGCTATGCTCGCGTACTTTGCGAAGTTTGCGCTACTTCGCACTACGCAAATTGCACGTAGCACAATGCAAACAGGCGTAGCGTAGCGTAGCTTAGTGCCGCGGTCATTTTTTGCTTGCTCGCGGTCCTCAACGTCAAGTTGGCGACCGCGAGCAAGCAAAATTACATCCCGGTGAGACTTTTTCATCGTTCACGATCAGCACCATCAAGTTGCCGATCGCGAGCGTGGAAAATAAACCTACCGGCGAGATTCTCAATGCGGGGAGGTCAGGTTTCTCATTGCGAGTGGTTGCGTATGCTCGCGAACGCTCGCGTTGAGAAACTACCAGTCCGCGTTGAGAAAGTTGCAGCTCGAGTAAAAATCTACTCGAGCGGCAGAAAACTACAGCTTGCACTGTGCAAGATGCCGTTTTCAATGATTTCACAGTGTGGGATGCTTGTCTGCACTGTGCAATCATTGAAAACAGCATCTTGCACAGTGCGAGCAGGCTACTACGCAGTTGGCGTAGTGCTACGCGTAGCTCGTGTAGTGTGAAGTGCACTTTGCGTAGCTTCGCGTAGCACTACTTAGCGAACTACGCCCAGCCCTAATTCTAACCAGCACAAGTAAAGTTCGCTTGTACAAATCTCTGCGCCCTATTCAGATTCACCAGTATGTAAATGAAGATACACCCCTCTTCTTGTTCTCAAAATAGTGTCTCTCCTCCTGCTGTCAGCAGAGATGAAGGTCTGAGGGACCACCCTGGCTGAAAAGATATTTCTCACTTGGATAAAAAAGAGGTGCTTGCTGAAGTCCTATGTGATACAATCTTTTCCACCAAAGTGGTAAGTATTTGCACTATAACCGTCTTCTTGCCTGGGGCCAAATCAGTTGTCACCTTCATAATTTGTCGCAGGGGGACTTCTTCGTCCTTCTTCGTAGGTTACAGGACTCTCAGCATCAAGGTTCAGGGGTGCCCCTACATACTGAATTTAGGGGAGTTCCAGGCACTAGCTGATGGTAGCCAATTGGCTGATTGCATTTTAGGGCAATTACACCCTTAGTATGTCCCCACCCTTTGGGGAGGGGGCTTCTCCTAACCTGATTGGCTAAAATTCTTCCATTCAAGATGGAGGATTTGCTAAAGAGGGGGTCACCTTGGTCCAGGGCACCTTATGTTTGCTCCTGGCAGAGAGGGGACACAATTTTCCTGACTATTAAGTTTCCTGTCAAACTTGCTGCCACAAGTTAGCCTGGCTGATGATTGGAGACATACCCCGAACCGGTCCCAGGATGCTTGTTTCCGGTCCAGGGAGGACCTGGCTTGGCAGTTCGGTCTGGACTGTTCCCATGAGGAACAGGCTCAAGACTGATTTGCATCTGGCTGGGTCCAAACTGGAGTGGTGTAGTGGGCATTAGAAAAATGGATGTATCCCAGATCTCTTGACTGGGGGAGAATGTTTGAATCATTCAGCATTCATTCCATCATGTGTTACAGTTACACAACTGGGGCTTCGTCAGGGGGCGGGCATCTCCACTAGCTGGAGAGGACCTGGATAGCATATCAAAGGACAAGAAGCATTTGACGCTCACCGCCCTGAGTTCTGTTCCTGTTTGGGGGTAGGTGTGAAGCAAATCCATACCAAGCAGCCTTTGTCCCTGACCCATGAGAGCACTAGGGCTCCCACCTCGGGGGGTCAGAATCATGTCTGTGTGTGGCAGGCTTGTGAATACCAGTCAGCTGCACATGAAGGAGTTTTTCAGGTGGCATCTCTAAGATGCCCTCTGGGTGCTTTTTTCAAGGACTCCAAGACTGGAATCAGTGTTGGTTCATTGATACCACGTTTATTAGTATTCAGTAAAGCTATTGTGGAGCTGTGGAGTTCGTAATAACAAACTCCCAGTCCATGTACTCAATATTGCTTCATTGCACTTACAATGTCTAAGAATGGACTTAAACACTGTAGGTGCATTCTGCTTATTAAGCCATGCCCTCACCTGTGATATAGTCATCCTCCCCTTGGGCTATGAGGCCTACTAGAGGGGTGACTTATCTATGCCACAGGCAGTGGTTGTAGGCATGGCCCACAGGATTGTGTGCCATGTCGACTCTTATGGTTTGTCTGCACCAAAACACAGTCTACAATGGCAGTGTTATGTGTTTAGTGAGGGGTCTCTGAAGGTGGCACACTACATGCTGCAGCCCTTGGAGACCATAGCTGGTCACAAAGCCCTTGGTACCACTGTTACCTTTTATATGGGACTTACATGTGGGCCAGAGGTATGCCAATTGTGAAAACAAAGGTACTATTTTTGGAAGGAACACAGGTACTGGGAACTTGATTGGCTTGGGCCCAGTGCACACTCAGTCAAAGTGTATCAGATATCAGGCAAAAAGTGTGGGGGGTAACCTTGAATAAAGGGACAATTTCCTACACAACCCCTCCAAAAAAAGAGGAGGAGACTAATCTTTCCTAAGAGATTATTCATTGTCTAAGTGGAAGAAGTTAGAAAGTCTTTCTGCATTGGTATGGGCAGTCCAAGGTCTATGTTCCATGCTAAATTCCATTCCCTGTAGGGAGATGGACCACTTCAAAAGTTTTGGGTTCTCACCTTTCAACTGCAAAACCCAGTTTCAATTAAAACCACCTTATTTGGCTAGCAAAAGCCAAAAAAGTACACCACAAACAACAATTTTCATACGAAGAGTACAAAAAATCATATTAATACCTTTTGAATTCAATAAAATGTACCACATACAAACAGTGAAAGAATACCGGTAAAAAGAGGTAACTTGTAATTCATTAATCGAACAATAAAAACAGTTATATCAATATATACAATAAATTCTACAATTTAGAATTTATAGCACCTTTTCTTCCTATGTCTAACTGCCGCCACCCAAACATTTGCAACATTAAAAATCTCCCAAGTGTTGGGAAACAGCTGCAAATATAGTAAAGCAGGTCTAACTTGCACAAAACCCCTCCCCCTTATAATAAGACTTAAAAACGTTTGTTCTCCTCATGGAGCTAAAATGCTCACGAAACATCATAAAATGTATGATATCCTGTGTTGAAAAATTGTCACAAATCATTAACCCTACTCCACCCCTGCATAACCCATCTGAGAGGTCTGTGGTCAGTTTGAATAAGTAAGTGAGTACCAAACAGTTATGGCCTCAACTTCTTCAGGGACCAAACCACAGCAAAGTCCTCCCTCTCAACAGCACTCCAATGCTGGTCCCTGGGGAGTAATATACTAGTAAGAAAAGCAACAGGCTAGTCTTGCCCATCATCATTGGTTTGGAATAGGACCACTCCTATCTCTAGTTCAAAGACATCACTCTGCACAATGAACTGCTTAGAGCAGTCTGGAGCTTTGAGAATTAGTGCTGAGCACATTGTCTCTTTCAGGGTAAAAAGCCTTTTGACAATTAACTGTCCAGATAATTTTCCTGGGCATCTTCTTGGAGGTGAGTACTATGAGGGGTATCACAGTGGATCCTTACCCCTTCATAAACCTCCTCTAAAACCCAGGCAAGCCAAAGAATGCCCTTACTTGAGTCTGGGTGGTTGGAGCTTCCCTCCCGGTCTAGAGTTGTCAGGATTTTGGGTAGTAAGGGTTGCACTTGGGCTCCACCTACAAGGTGGCCAAGTACATAACAAGCTTTCCGCCAGTGTCCACATCATAGGTATGTCAGTGTGTCTGTCCAGGATATAAGAAGAAGAGCTCAGCATACTGTAGCAGGACTTGCCTGCAGTTGGGCAGAGAGGGTGTCTGAATAGACAACTCCATCAACTGACCCATCTGTTGGACTGTAAGAGAGGAAGCCAGGGAGAGGTTCACTCTCTGTCTTCTGATCCTCATCAATAACCATCAGCAAGGTCACATCAGCACTGTCATGGGAAAGATTGAGGCAGTTCACATGGATCACCCTTTGGGTATCCTGCTAGTTCCCAGGTCTACCAAGTAGGTGAACACACTTTTCTTTTCTAGGATAGGGTAAGGACCACTCCATTTGTCTTGGAGGGCCATGGGGGCCACATGATCTAAAACCCACATTTTCTGCAACCTTTCGGTCATACCAGAACTTCTGCAGCTCTTGGCTGGCCAGAAGGTTTTTGGATGCTTTCTCCTTGTACCTCTGCAATTCTGGAGCAAAGGCAGAATACATAGCCTAGATTTCCTGTTTAGGTTCTCGGAGAGGCTTCTCCCAACCTTCTTTCACAAGACAACGTGGTCCTCTAACAGGATGGCCAAGCATAAGTACAAAGAGGGAAAACCTTATTCCCTTCTGAGGCACCGCTTAGGAGGCAAAAACCAGGCATGGTAAAGGACATACGATCTCCGTTTGAGTTTTTCAAGGAGTCCCATGATTATGCCTGTCAATGTCTTGTTGACCCTTTCAACAAGGCCTTTCGTTTGTGGGTGATAAGGTGTGGGGAACGGTGTCTGTCAATGTCTTGTTGACATTTTCAACAAGGCCATTGGTTTGTGGTTGATAAGGTGTGGTGAACGGACAGGCCACCCCAAACTCATTGCATATTTGTGTCAGGTGTGACTACGGACACAGGTTAAAAGAAAAGAGCAGCTAGAAGAGCTTAGTGATTAAATAGCCACGTTTTCATGCCTTTCCGAAATTTGACATAGTTATGTTCAGGGCAAAGTGGGAGTGGCATTGAGTTCCATAAAGCTGGGGCCAATTGGGCAAAAGAACGACCGCCCATACGAGTCAGTTTGAACTTAGGGGTCACATATTTAGCCTGCTTAGAAGATCTGAGAAGGCAAGTGGGAATGTATTGGTGAACTAAGGTGCTCAAATAGCGAGGAGCCGCCCCAGCGTTCATTTTGTGCATATAGCAGAGGGCTTAAAACTTGGACCGATGTTCAATCTTTAACCAAAGTAAGTCCTGAAGGGTCTTGGTGATCGAGGCCGTTCGACGTAGCTGATATAGCAGTCTGGCTGCAGAGTTTTGAACAACTTGCAGCCTACGAATAAGATCCTTAATGGCCCCTAAATATAAAACATTTCCATAGTCCAATCTTGACACAATTAGGGCTTGAACCACAGTCTTTTGCGATGTAGAGGGCAGCAGCCATAGTATCTTTTTTAACCATTTCAAAATGGTAAAACACATTGCGGCAACCTTGACCGCTTGTTGACGCATAGACAGTTGGTCGTCTATAATAATGCCCAGGTTGCGAACAGATTGCGAAAGTTGGGGAAGGGGACCCATTTGGTGCGGCCAACGTTGTGGTCCCCAAAGATCTTTGTTACCACCAAGAATTAATTAGGAGTTCTGTTTTTCCTCCATTCAATTTCAATTTATTTGAGTGCATCCATCCAGCAATGTATTGTAAGCCTAGTTGAAGAGAAGATACCTTAGAAGTGTTATTAGTAGATAAGGAGAAGATAAACTGAGTATCACCTACGTAAGAATATATCGTAAGCCCAGCTTCTTCTGCTAAGGCTGCCAGCGGCCTGATGTAAATGTTAAAGAGTAAAGGGCTCAAAATGGAGCCCTGAAGAAACTCCATGAGAAGGGACGTGAGAACTGGAGTTAGTTGCTAAAGAGAATACCTGAAACGTACGATTGGTTAAAAAGCACGTAAGCCATTTCAGAGCAATGCTGCCAATGCCCTTGGAATGTAAAGTTTGAATAAGGGTCTCATGTGATACGGTGTCAAAAGCGGCACTCAAATCTAACAAGATGAGTGCCACTGTGTCACCCCATCCAGTCGCCGACTAATGGCTTCAGTAATTCCTAAGAGTGTTGATTTGTTAGAAAAACCTGATCTAAACCCAGATTGGGATGGATGCAGAATATTTTGAGAGTCCACAAATTGAGTCAATTGGCGGTTAACGTGTTTTTATTAAATTTAGGAAAATGTGGGAAGTAAAGAAACAGGATAGAAGTTTGAGAAAACTTCTGGATCAACGTTTGCTTTCTTTAACAACAGAAGGATCATCGCATGTTTCCAATTAGCAGGTATCACTGCCTCAGCAAGTGAGGCATTGAGAAGTTCCATAATCCATTTAAGAATCAAGGGGTCCAGTTTTTTTAGAACAGAAATTGGAAAAAGGTCCTTCGGGTAGCCTGATTTAATACTATTTAGGGTGTCATTAAAAGACACTGTGTCGAGAGGTAGCCATCTGTCAAATATGTTAACGAAAGTACCAATGACTCAGTGGTAAGGATAGGATTTGCTAACAAGGTATTAGACTTGGAAAGCCGTTCTCCATTGTTGTCACACACACTATCACAGGGATTTCCAGCATAGCTGCATATGTGTTAACTCTACCTCAGACCATGCTGAGGTCTCCAGGTCATACCATAGCATGTATTCTACTGTGAGTGTTGGAGAGACCACCACCTGTTTGAGGCTTGAAACCCCTCTCCAATCTAATGACACCATAGCCATGGGGTGGACTGTAGTGACATTGTTAGGGTTGGTGACTGGGCTGTTTTTTCTACTCAGATATTGTCCTGGGGAAACCAGTGTATCTCTCACCATTGTAACACTGGCACCTGCATCCACAAGGGCTTCTATTCTAGTCCCATTCCATAAGGGGAACTGTAGGTACTTTTTCAGATTAGGGAGGCAGACAGTTAGAGTGGCCAATTCTACCCCACCCTCAGAGACTAAAGCTGCTTCAGTATCAAACCTGATTTCCTCTGGGCAAACTATTGATCCCATCTGGAGGTCTGCCACACCAGTGCTAACTGGAGGGGTACTAGGGAAATTCTTTTTGAGACAGGTAGAATCTACAATTTTGTGTCCCAGCTCCTTACAGATGTGACACCAGGCCTTCAGGGATCACCATGTGTACCCATGTACCCACCACTGGGCTGGGAAGAGTTCTTAGGCCCACCCTCCTGTTCAGGTTCTTCATGACCTTTAGCTGTCTCTTGGTTTTTATCCTTAGGGTGATCACCCACTTTCCCCTCAGGAGGCTTTGTAACCCCTTTCTTTTAGTCACCCCTACTGTTAGTCATGGTCACCCTAGTCTTGACCCAGAGGTCTGCTGTGTTTCCCAATTCTTGGGGAGAAATTAGACCTAGGTCTACCAGATAGTGATGCTACTTTTCATTAGTGCAATTACTGAAAATGTGTTCTTTCGTAAACAGATGATTGAATCCAGCATAGTCATGCACTTCACTTCCAGTTGACCAAGCTCCTAGTGTTTTGACTAAGTAGTTTATGAAGTCAACTCAGACTGACTTGAGGTTTTTTAAGCCCCCCTGAATCTAATTCTATTTTCTTCAGTGGTGAGTCCAAGGTTCTCAATCAGGGTACCCTTCATGAGGTCATGAACTCAGCACCTGCCCCAGTAAGGGTCAGGGCTCTGTCCCTGCGGCTAACAGTGAACAGTTCCCAAAGTAATGTTCCCCAGTGTGACTTCTTCTCTTTTCTCATTCCACTGGCCCTCTCAAAAGCTGTGAACCATTATCATCACCTTTCCCATATTTGGGGACAATCCATTTGGGGATTTTAGAGTCATAAGAATGCCCTCTCTCCCTAGGTATTAAATTGCTGCCAAAGTTTCTGGGTGCTACACCCGATTCAGCTCTTTCTTTTTCTAAAGCTAACAGATTAGCCTCTAGGGCTAGTCCTTTAGTCAACCTTGATAAAAGGATGTCTTCTTCATTGAGGCTGTCCTCAATATCACTTGGGGTGCCTGTCCCACCTGTGTGAGATCTAGGTACCTAACTGTTGCTTTTAGGAAGATAGGAGTAAGGACCTTATCTTCTCTATGTAGGTGAGGTGGATGGAAATTGTCACTCTCATCACTACACTCTCCTTCTTCAGGGAAGTTATACCCTTCCAAAGAGTGTTCCTTTGCATATTCTGCCAAGAGTTCCTGGAGCCTAATCTTGGTATTATTAAAACCAGTTTATATTTTTTTGAGTTTGCAGAAGGTCCTTAGCTTCTTCAATTCAAGATGGAGGTAAGGGGTCAGGTTGAGTTCCACAATCACATCAGCGGCACCTTTAATTATTTTACTAATAGTTGGGGCCCTTTTTAAAAGGACTGAAAAAACTCCCAAGTACTTGTCCCCTAACCAAAGTAGACTTTTAAAACTTTTAAAATATTAAAGGGACCTTTCCAAGACCCTAGTCAGTTTTAAAAATTTAGGAGATTTGTCAATTCCAAAATAAAGTGAATCTAAAGGCAATTATGAGATTGTAGTTGTGTGTTCACTTACTGTCAGAGGGGTTCAGCAAATGCAAAGTTGTAGACCCCACCGCTGATCCACAAATGTAGGAAGTTGGCTCTGTACATACTATCGTTAAATAAGATATGGTCTGCACAAAGTCCTGTGGATCCCCAGAGGTTAACAGAGGCTAAAGTAGATGATACTAATAGATCTGTTTCTGGTAGTGTGGTTGAGCAGTTAGGATTATCAGAGGTCAGTGTTAAGCATTTGTTGTGCACACTCAGGCACAGCTGTGGCCATGCAGGTAAGAGCATAGGAGCAGTGGGGCTGGACGGGGGTGGATTTCGACAGAAGACAACAAAGTAAAATGAATTATTTATCTAATGTTCCCTCATGGTCATCTGTTGAATCCCCCCCCAACCCGGCCCTACCTCCCCACCACTCTTACCTGCACGGGTCACAGTTGCTCAGGCAACAAATAATTACACACACCAAAAGACTAAACCCCAAACCAATTAAAAAGTTATTACGTGCTTGTTTTATTTTAGAACCAAGGGGAACTCAGTTGCAAGTAATTAACAGTTTGAAGAATAGCAATCATACTTTTCAAGATGCAGTAGGAATTGTTTTGCAAGGCTGTAAAAATGCTTTACAGTAGCAGGAATAGTCTTATTGTCACTCAGAAACAGTAGAGCTTAGCAATTGCAAAAGATAGACTTTTAAATGCAGTAGGGGAAATGCAACACAATCCTATGGGAGGGAAACAAATATAGGCATTTACAAGTAAGTGCTCAACTTACACATCCAGTCTTCGGGGGGGTGAACGGGTGTAGAGGTTTCCGCGGCCCCATGTTAGTCAATGGAGACTGGTGGCACCCACAAAGGGTGCTGGTTGCAGGTAGGAACCCGTGGCTTCGGGTTACAGGCCACAGGGCTTAAAGTGAGCTTGGGGGTACACAAGGCAGCACCAAGGCTATACCACTATTGGCACAGGGGTTGCCGTGTGCAAATGGATTCAGCATTGGGCACCAAGTCCTCTTCCATGGGGTACCTCAGTTGCACAAGGAGGCCGCATGCTTGGACCAGGAGGCTGGATAAAGGTTAGACAGATAAGTTGGGATGTCAAGGGAGGTCCAGTCACCATTGGTTGGGACCCCCAGGCATGGGCACTGAGGATGTAGGGGTACCTTTTGGTGCCAGATTTTCTTTGTCCGAGTTGGTTGCAGTCAGGGAGAACCTTCGTGTGGAGGCTGCATGCAACTTCATGGAGTTCAGGATATGTCAGTCAACAATGGAGTTGAGGCCTGGATTTGCTGGGGAGAATTCACTGGACAGGTTAGCCATTCAGACTTGGGCATGGGCGTCGGGTGCAGAGTGGGCAGGGGTTGGAGATCCACCTGGATCAGAAGTCCTTGATGTTGGAGTTTCAGGGCTGCTATCCTCTGGAGAGTTGGTCTTTGTTGAAGAGTGGCAGTCTTCCTGGGGTTCTTAGTAGTCGCTAGTCGCAGGACAGGTGTTGCATTCATCCCAGGATCTTCAGCTGGAGACAGGTTGGTAGGTCATCTTAAAACTTTGCTGGATAGCACCCTTTTTCTACTTCTTCTTCGTAAGTTGCATGAATTTCAGGATCAGAATTCAGGGGTGCCCCTAAATATTGAATTTTGGGGTGTTGTAGGTACTGGCAGATGGTAGCCAATGGGCTACTTGCCTTTTAGGACGACTATGCCATTAGTATGTTTCCTTCCTTTGGGGAGGGAGATTCCCCTAACCTGATTGGCTAAAATCCTTCTTCTCAAAATGGAGGATTTTCTAAGGAGGGGACCACCTCGATTCATGGCACCTCAGGGGTGGTCCTGGCACAGAGGGTACACAACTCTCCTGACTACTAATTTCCCCCCAACCTTGCTGCCAAAAGTGGGGCTTGGTCTGGGGGGAGGCTACCTCCTCTAACTGGAGAGGCTCTGAGTAGCACATCAAAGGGCAGGAAGCCTTTGAGGGCCACCGCCCTGAAGGCTGTTCCTGCTTGAGGGTAAGTGTAAGTCACTTCCACCCCAAGCAGCCTTTCTCCCCAATCCATGAGAGCACAAGATGTCCCACCAAAAGGGGTCAGAATCATGTCTCTGTGTAGCAGGCTGGTGCAGACCATTCAGCTGGACATGAGGGAGTTGGTCATTTTTAAGGGCTATCTCTTAGATTACCTCTGAGTGCATTTTGCAAAAAATCCAACACTGATATCAGTGTGGGTTCATTGTGCTGAGAAGTTTGATACTAAACTTCTTAGCATTCAGAAATGCCATCATGGAGCTGTGGAGTTCATGTACTCAATATAGCTTCATTGCACTTACAATGTCTAAGAAAGGACTTTGGGGCTCATTATGATGGCGGAAGGACTTCCACCACCAGGTCGGTGGCGGCAGTCCCTCCACCATCTGACTCCCATTTCCCCCCTCCACATTGGGATGGCGAGGGAATCGCTTTGTGACCACGGCAGTCACAAAGACCGCCCTCCACGCTTCCACCACAGGCAATCGTCATGATTGCCTGGTGGAGTGATCAGCATGGGTAAAATGCCTAGCACGCACCGCCCACCAGATTACAATGCTGGCATCAGCCAGTCTTTCCATGGCGTGGGAATAGAAAGGCTGGTGGAAGCTGGGTTCGGGGGGCCGTTGCGTGCCCCCTCTGTGTGGGGGTAGGGTGTATCTGCACTGGGGTGGTACCCATGTTACTCACCTAAATTTGTATGCACAAGGTGGAAGGCACCCGGTGGTGCACTGCGTGGCATTTTGGCATTGCGAACAGTGCTGCAGCCAGAACCACCATCCGCAATGATCAGGGCCCCGGATGCACCGGCCATAGTGGCGGGCACATCCTAATTCACTCAGAAGGACCACCGCCTTACCGGCGGGCAGTCCCAGCACCGGAACAATGGCCATCGTAATGAGCCCCTTAGACACTGTAGGTGCATATTGCTAATGCATCTTTGTCCTCACCTGTGGGCCAGCGGTGGGCAAATTGTGAAAACAAAGGTACAGTTTTAGGAAAGAACACAGGCACTGGGAACCTGATTGTCAGGGACCCAGTGCACACTTAGTCAAATTCTATTAGATATCAGGCAAAAAGAGGGGGAATTGCAAAAAGGGCCACTTTCCTACATAATCCAATAAGTAGAAGTTGATATGTGAATCTTTATAGATTAAATGTAAAAGTAGCGCTGAAGAGCAATAAGCACCTATGGGGGTTATCTGGTTGCGCTGAGCCATGGCAAAATCAAGAGTTCAGGTCGACTGTAATGAAGCACGGGCCGGATGCAGTAGCCACACAGGCCCTTCAACATATTACCTTGATCCTGGCCTCAACATTGAGATGCGGTGTGCAGTTGAGTGATGATGCTGTGTTGAGCCCTCCATTGAGGGGATGCATGGACGTTTTGACTTCCATGGATTCCCCACATAATCATTCCTCAATTTCATTGACCCCCACTGAATCATTATTAGAATCCAGGGACCCCCACTGAATGAGTTTGATGCACTGCTCCCACATATCAATCTGAGGATACTAACTTTAGCCTCCAGTTTCAAATTACTTCACATTTACAGAACCTTTTCAATTTTCTATTTTGCTTTCTTATTGTTACATACACTTTATTGTTCTGTTAACATCATTTATTTTATAAGCAGTCACGGCCCCCTGAGTGGTCTTTGCTGAGCCCCAGGGGTCAAGTGAAGCTTTATATGTATGTTATGTATTTGGTTTGCTACGCTTACGGATTATGAGATATTTCTACTTTAACATAAGTAATTAAATTGTGAGTGTGTGGTCTGAATGTGAATGAGCAGTGGATGAAGTTTTATTCTTCTCTATGGGTCTCTTGGTGAGGGATGAGGGGACTTTGACAGATATTCATGTTTGGCCACTATGTTTATGAATTAATAATGAATATATGTAAATGAATGGATCAACAATGACATTTATGTATGAATAAATATAATGTGTATATTTACTTAAAATAGATGAAGGGCTCTGCATTGAATGATTTTCAGATTTATGCAAATTATTGCAGACTAACAATCTGTTTGTAAAATATATTTGGGTAGCATTTCTTTCTTGCTTCATCATGGAGCTTTTTTCCCAGTTCTGCGCCCTACATTCATATTCAGGTGGAAGCAGCAAGCAACCAGGCATTCTCAATTTTAGTGGTCCAACTGTGTCTACTTTCCATGTGCCCACAAGAGCTTTATATCTAAATCTATATCTTCTGGCGCAGAGGCTGTTGAAATATTAAATACCAAACAAGCAATATCTGACTTTGTTTTGCTACTTCATTATTTAATATACAGCAGTTTTAAGGCCCAGCTGCTGGAGGTCACACCTAAACACCCATATTTTAAAATGAATCTGTGCATAGATTTTGCTGTACTTCCTTATATTTGCGTTTGCAAGAACTGGAACAGATTTGTATTTACAATAAAGATATTAGGAAATAAGCAGTTTCATCCATTCATTGCCAAAGTGTTTTCCAGATATACCATGAAAAAAGAAATATACTGCAGCAGGAAAAATAGATCTGTTATTTAAGTCACCTGCTTTCGCCCAACAAGGTCCACAATTGAGCATATCCCTATAGAGCAGGATGCAGTGTATTTAAGAAGTTGGATATGCATTTATAAGTTTTACATGTCCAGGCAGTGAAAAACTCTTAACTTTGTTTTTCACTGGTGCAAGGCCTACCTTTTCCGTGAGATACCATTGAATGCCTTATTACATTTACTAAGTGATATCTTTCAATTGAAAACAGGTAGACACGTTGAGTTTGGTGTCTAAACAATTGCAATTAAAAGCCATCTTTTATGGTAAAGTTGGATTTTGAGTCACACATTGGAAAATATCACACTTTAAATTTTGAAACATACATAAAAGCTAATTCTAACAATACATAAAAAACGTTTTACATTCATGATCACACAGCAGTCCTAGGATACAGGTTGGTTATCATGGTATCAGGTAGACCCATCAACTAAGAAGTTGAAAGTAGCAAATGAGGCAGCTGAACAGAAAAAATACAGTGTACATAAAAAAAAGAGGTGAATCAAATGCAACCTGGTCACCATTGTGCTTTCATCAAGCAACCATCGCACAACTATTGTAAAGAAATGAACTTTGCGACTGAGAGGTTTGAGCCCTTCATCCAGTCTAAAGGGGCAAGATGGCAGCTGTGTGAGTCTTGCGGGTAGCTGTCTCCCAACTACTGCCCCGTAATTGACAAGGAGACTAGGATGACTGCCTCAAAAAAATTGAAAATTGAAGATATCGGACATCGGATATTGGAATATTTGTAAAATATCACCTACCTGGCTACCGCCGGATGCGGATACAACTTTCCCCAGCGGCGCTGACCCTCGCAACTCAAGCGTTGAGAGCGTGGAGAGCAGCAGCGGCAGCCACGGACAGACGCGAGGAGCGGCGGGGGGTCCGGCGATACTTTGTTGCTGCTTCAGAGGACTCCTCAAGCTCCGGTGAGATAACCTGTATCTCTGCAGGAATGCCTCCGAAAGGAAAACCGGCGGCGAAAGACACGGACGGGACTGGGGCCAAGCAGGCGTCCTTGACGGCATCCTCGACTCGGCGTGCCGGGGAAAGTAGAGCTCTGGAATCCAGCATCGATGCTCGACACTCTGGTCTGATCAAAGAAGGCCCTCAGGGGGGCAGAACAGCGCCGAGTGGAGCCGGCAAGCAGAAGGGGGAGAAGGGAGCCCGAGGCAAGGGCCCAACTGTGCCAGGGATGTTTGCCGGCAAAGGAGCCAATATCGTCTCTTCTTCATCAGTGCAGGCGAATACAGGACTAAATCAAAATAAAGGTAAAATTGCTGTCAACACAAATGGTAAATTGCTTAAGGATACTGGGAAACAAAAGCAAGTAGTGGATAAAGGGGCGCAAGACAATTGGCTGATTACCCCTGTAAACATGGTGTCTAGTGCTGAGGAGATTGATGGCCTTGCTAATGATTTGGAAAACATTTTCACTATCGCACCCCCTAGTACAATCAGTGGGTCCAAAAAACAAATCACCGAGGAACCTGCCGCAGAGGACAGGGAGCAAATTGCAGGGCAGTTAGGGGGTACAGATAACAGGCCTCCATCCACCCCGGTAAAGGGATTATTGGACATGTCCTTTCAGGCACAAACGGAAGGAGCTGCTGCAGGAACCCCAGAGGTGGATAGTTTCTGTTCAATGACGGATGAATCTGAGGCCTCAGAGGACAGCTGGAAAAACAGCCCTGACGAGTTCTCATCAGACAGCGGAAGTCCTGTTTCTAAGCCTGATACTCAGAAGCGCATACCCTTTCGTAGCAAAAAGAAAAATTTAAGAGACTTGGGGAAAGATCATGGTTTTACTTCCGACTGTAGCCAGTCAAACCAGCTGATATGGGACTATTCCGCCTAACATCTAGAAGGTGCGATACAGCCAGAACCCACACCTGGACAGGGTATCACAAATGGTGTTGATAACGGTGCAGGGGCCTAAGGATGCCCACCCTCTATGGAACTGATCTATGCAACTCTAAAACAAATACAGTCGGAAGCATGGCACGAACATAAGAGGGCCCACGCAGCTACTAGGAAACTCCTGGGAGCTGTCAGGAGGGTCAATCAGGCTTGTTCCGAGATCAACGATTGGACCACTGCGCCGCAGGAGCGCATAGTTCATCTGGAGGCAAGTGTGGAGAACTCTGACAAACAATCCACCTCTAATAAAGGCAGAATGACCGACGTCCTCTGGAAGCTGGAGGACTTTGAAAATAGACAACGGCGAAACAATCTAGGGCTACTAGGAATTGCGGAGAAAGAGGAAGGCGAAGACATCCGCGGTTTTGTTCTGAAACTTTTCCGGGAGGCCTTCCCAGAGCTGTCTCACTGGAACTGGGATGCAGAAGTGCAAAAGGTGCATAGGTTCCCCCTAATGCTTAAGAAAAGCCCAGGCCAGGAAGATAAACCCAGAGCCATATTAATATTTGTTGGCAATTTTCTTTTACGTCGAGCTATTTTTGAGAAGGCCAGGCCCAATGCAAAAAGAACTGCTGCAGGACATTCCTTTTTCGTTCGCCCTGACTTTTGTCACTCTACGGTAGAGAGGGGATGGAGACTTCGCTCTCTGATCTCTCCCTTCCAGCAACAGGGGTGTGAAGTTTTTTTGATGAATTCGGCCAGGCTTAAAGTTATTTGTAAAGGCATGACTAGAGTGTTCACTTCGGAAATCCTAGCACAGGAGTACCTGAATGAGCTTAAGAACAGGGAAACTAGGAAATGAGGGTTAACTTTGAAGATAGGCAGTATCACTTAATGGATTGGTGTGAGGTCAGGGCCAGGAGCGGCTAGGGGCGCAATCACATGCAGGAGGCATCACAAGGGTCTCCGGACCTTTTTTGCCATTTTGAAGGGAGGGGGAAGGATGGGTTGGGGAAGGAGGGGGCGGGACCATGGGAGAAGCAGTATGTTACAGTTACAGTAGACAGGCGTGTACAATGCTGTATTTGGTTGGACCGCGTTTTTCTGATATTACTTTATTTAGTAAATGGGGGGGAATTAGAATGGCCTCGGTTAATATTAGTGGCTTAAATGACCCCCAAAAAAGGAGGCAGGTTAGTGTGGATGTGCAAGCTTTAAGGGCTGATGTCCTATGACTCCAGGAAACTCACATCGAGGGGAGCAGGAAAAGACTTCTGGAAATGTCTGGGTAATATATTGTAGCAAACACATCACAAGAAACTCGAACAAAGGGGGTATCTATCTTGGTACGGAATGGGACAAGGAGCTTCCTCAGCATCCCTCGATGTCAGGCTGACAGCTTGGGCAGATGGGTGATCGTACAAGGGTGTATAGAAAATAAAATATTTACCCTATGCTCAGTATACGGTTCAGTGCTGGATGACCCAGCTCCGCTAGATTGGCTTAGAACTGAATTAGTAGGCTGGACTTTACCTCTGATTGTTTGCGGAGACTTAAATATTATTATGAATTGCCAAGTTGCCTCCAGGAAAATCCCCTATCAGGGCAGAGAGCCCAAAGTGTTTAAATCATTATCCCAGCTGCAGGCTCTCCATGGGTTAGAAGATGTATGGGCCTTGAATAGGGGGGCAGATTTAGGATACACATATTTCTCCGCTCATCATAAGGTTTTTGCTAGGTTGGATTATTTTCTAGTTTCACAAGAATTAGCATCAAAAAGCACTATTGACCTATTCCCAAAGGTTATGTCAGATCACAACCCCTTGGTGATCGAGCTAGATATAATAATCCACTTTTTTTGTAAAGCGCGAACAATCACCCGTAAGGGTCTCTAGGCGCTGGGGGCCGTCAGGAAGATTAAGCAAGCTATTGCCCAGAGTCACATGGTGCTGGGCTAATCTGCTGCCGGTACCGGGGATCGAACTGTGATCCCTAGATTCCGGAATCAGTCACCCTGGCCGCGGCGCCACACCTCTTCCCCGCAGCACCACAGCTCTCCGAGCTTCCCCTCAGGCACACACAATGGTCTTTTAACAGGGCATATCTAAGCGATACAGAATATATCCATCAGATGGGCGAGTGGATACCCAGGTTTATTGAAGAAAATGATGGAAGTACTAACCTCAGCAATGTGTGGGACACACTAAAAGCAGGGGTAAGGGGAGAATCTAACAGGTTTGGGTGGGAATCACAGAGGGAAGAGAAAAGCCTGTTGCAAACATTATATCAAGATCTAGGAGCAGCAGAGGCTCAGCTGATAGAGGCGCTCTCTGCTGGAACAGACTCAGAGGCTACGCAGATAAAAGTTACTGTTGCTAGATCTGCAATCACACAAATCTCAGCGAAAAAGGCAGCTGATAAATATCTGGCATGGAAAACACAGGCTTACGAGAGCAGTGAAAGAATAGGGCACGTATTAGCAAAACGCACTAGGGAGAAAACACTGCACGCCAGAATAAGAGAGATCAGGGATCCGGGTGTGGGGTTGGTGACCGAGACAAAGGCAATTATCACCGCTTTTCAGAAATTCTATCAAAATCTGTATACCCAAGATACTTGGGGCGGGAGTCAGGAAATTCAGGACTATTTATCAGGGGTGGCCCTGGGTCAGCTCTCGGCGGAAGAAAGAAACCGCCTAGACGAGCCAATCACCTGAGAAGAATTGGTAAACAGCAATAGATCATTCCCCAACAGGCAAAGCCACAGGCCAAGACTTAATTCCAGGGGAATTTTATAAAAAATGTAAAACACACATTATGGGATTGATGTTGGAAGTCCTCCAAAGGGCACAACGGGACCAGATCACGCCAGATTCTTGGAAAGGGGCGAATATCATAGTATTCCCGAAAAAAGGCAAGCCTATTGCGGAACTAGGATCGTACAGGCCAATAACCTTGCTGAATAGTGATTTAAAGATATACTCTAAAATTCTGGCAAATAGGCTCTCAGGAGTCATAGGAAAACTAGTCTCTCCATTCCAGCACGGATTTGTACCAGGCAGGGGACTACAGATCACATAAGAAGGATAATCACTCTGTTTAATCTTGCTAGAGTGTCTGGGGACCCTATCGCGGCCATATTTCTGGCCAGAAACTATATTAATGCAATAGGCTGCATGTATCAAAATCCTGAGGCTAGGATTAACGTGATGGGAGTCTCATCGGATTCAATGAAAATAACACGCAGCTCTCATCAAGGGTGTCTCTGCTCTCCACTATTATTTGCATTATATATAGACCCTTTTATTAGGATAATAGTGGAGAACAACGACATCCAGGCAGCTCAAACATTGGGGGGAAAATCAAAGATCTTAGCATACGCAGACGATCTTGCTATAACAACAACTAATCCTGTGGATGTAGTTAGGGAGGTGGAAAAAGAGGCCAAAAAATTTGGGAAGTCTCAGGTTACTATTTGAACAGGGAGAAAACCATGATTGTTAAAAACTCCCAGACAGTCCTGGTTGATAGCAGGGTCACAGAGAAGGCTAGATATTTAGAGGTTGAAATCACAGCCAATGTGGACAACATAGTGCAAAGCAACCTGGCACTCTTGTTACTCACCCTTGTTACTCAAGACCAAATCCTACTTCAATAGAATGAACAACCTACACCTGACATTACTGGGAAGGTGTAATGTCATCAAGATGCTGTTTTTGCCCAGAATTTTATATTTTTTTAGATCCATCCCACTGGAAGTAATAAAACCTGGCTCTCTGCCTTTAACCAAGCCATTTCTAAGTTTTTATGGGCTGGGAAGCACCCACGGAGAGCTTTGAAGTATATGACTCTTCCCAAGGACCGGGGTGGGTGGTCTGTCCCAGATATTCCGATTTTTTATTGGGCTGCAAATCTTCAACAGATGTCCGAGCTGTTGGGTAAAGGATACTCTAACGCCCAAGAGGGATCTTACCCCTCCATATACAAATTATTGCTTGGGGACGAGGCCCATGGCTGCTTGATGCGGCACATGGATTTTGCCTACATTAAAAGAGTAAAGTTCAAGGTTTTGTTGGGTGCTTTTAAAATATGGACCTCAATCAGGAAAAAACTGAAATTGAAAAGGATACATAGGTATACGCCTTTGCAAAACAACTAACTTTTGCTAGAAGTTTTTCACGATGGCTATATGGAATCTTGGAGGGAGAAAGGGATAAGACATGTCCGGGATCTAATAAGGGATAGCACAATTCTGTAATTTGCTTTAATTAAAAAAGAAATTGGTGTGGGAAACAATTACTTTTTGAAATATTTACAAATCAGGGACTTCCTCTTTAAAAAGATGATTCAGGGCCATACAATCCCCCTATTGGAGGCAGCCCTGGGTACTCAAGGGGCATCAATTTCCAAGCTGTACACACGGCTTAGCGACACAATGGATGATGATCTTGTTAACCACATGGACCAGTGGCAAGATAAGGTCCAAGCTGACCCGGGGGTCTGCGAGGACTCTTTAATGTTAAGCTCTACTGCACCCATCTCAGCTAATATACAGGTTCAATGCTATAAGACGTGGCTATAAGACCTGTATATTACTCCGGCAGGATTTTTAAGTGGGGAGGTACTACAGGTATTTATTGTTCTTGCTGTGGAGAGCTCACCGCCGATAGTGTACATATATTTGCAACATGCCCCTGGTTAACGAGTCTGATCGGAAAAATGGGCTATTACGTTAAACAAATTTTGGATTGTGATATAGAATTGTCACCACAAGTTATCCTGTTGGGCGTAAGCAACCAGGCTCAGACAACACCCAAGTAGACACTGCTTTTAATTATGATGGCGGTGTTTAGGCTCACTATAGCGACATTTTGGCTTGATAAAGAGCCCCCTTCAGTTCACTGCTGGCTGGGAAAATTGTTAGCTACATATCGCTGGGAGAAAGAGATATATAAAAGCAGAGGCCTAAGAGCTAGGAAAAAAGGAGCCGATATTTGGGCTTCAATTAGCTCATGGATTAACGAATCTTTGTTTTAAGCTTGCGGTCTGGATGAGCGGTTCTATGGGGTAGGAAGAATCGGTAAGAATCAGAATCGGCTAGACTGAAGGTATTAGTTACAGGACAGGTCTGGTTATAATGATGGAGCAAGAATTCGCACGTTGCACGACTTGCTTGTACTCATGAACCTCGAATAACAATATTAGATTAATCCAATATGTTTGTCTTACTAATTTTCCCGTTATTCTGACATTTTGGGTGTCCCATTGAAGCTTGCCTATGTGTTTATTAACATTAACAACGCTTGTCATTAAAATGGCCGCTGCTTCGCTGGGTTTTCTTCTGCGCATGCGTTGGTCACACTCACGTGACGTGACGTACTCGCAGTTCTGGTGGGAAATGTTTGCTCATGCGCAATACAGCTAAAATGGCCGCTTTGTTTCTCATATGCTCCGTGCTTGCAAAGCTGCTTTCGCAAAGTTGTTTGTTCCGCACTCACCCTAATGCTATAGTTATTATAAAGTAAGGGGTATAGAGTAGCTATTCATGGTATACAGTGTATTCATTTTTTTCTGTATTTCTAAATTGTTTTCGCTTACTTTTCATGTATCGTATTATTTGGGACCTGAGGAACACTCGTGATTCCATATTGAACAGCCTTTCTGCGCATGACCGTCTTCTGCTAGTGACATTGAAATGGTGACAATCCGAAGTCCCAGCCAAGATGTGCCTGGGAAGATGCACCTTCGCCTAGCAGAAGAAGCTGAACTGTTCTCAATGTATCATAATTCATAGATGCTCTATTGTAATATAGAAACTTAGGTCATGGGAACCCCAAATTCAATAGGCGGTCCCAGAATATGTAAATTAGGACTTGTAGAAATGAAATGTGGTTGGTGTGTTGACCTGGCCTACTTGGGGACCAATCAAAATTGGGGATTCTGACACTTGCAACATTTGGGGGGTGGTACACTGACCCAAAAACAGTATAACTAGCCTAGGTTTAGCTAGAGAAATTGTCCGACTTGTCCGAATAGCTGACCTGTCACTGACCCAACGCACTCAATAGGTGACTGATACAGACTGCTGCGGAGCACTCTGTCCGTAATTTCCAGAGACCCAAGCGGGGTTTTGGAAACCTTAAGTACTGGCGGAACACTTTGCTGGGGAATTCGATAACCCAATTGGGGTTCTGACTGATAGCTGCAGAGAGGGTGGAGCTCAGGCGTTGCTTCCGAACTGCGGGTGCTGGTCTTACCTTGGTGGTCCTGTCCTGATCCTAATCTGGTTTTCCTGTCCTGTCCTGGGGTGTCCCTTCTGCACCTGCTGGCCTACTGGCGACTGCCCTTCCTTGGGGTTCCTCCTGTCCTTAACTGACCCGTGGGCAGGGTTGGTCTTCATACCGTTCTAGGTAAATATAATTCTAAGGGAACCTGTCCATTTGCATTCTCCATTTCTTGCTTTAAATAGAATCGTACTTGCATATTGTTCCTTTTTCTTACCCTCCCGTTGCTGACAAATGTTAAAGTCCTACATTGTAGTTGTTATACTAGCATGTTCCAATTTTTCCCCATCCTATAAGCACTATTCTAAGTACTACTCAAACAATATATAGATGTTCCTTTTCTTTACCCATCCTTTACTCGATTCAAGCAATTGCACTGTTGTATTAGTATGGTCTATTCTTACTTTACCTATAGTTCCTCTTCATGGGGAAATATTTCACTGTGAAATTCTAGTATGTTCCTTATTTTTCCCGTCCTTTAGACAACATACTGAGTCCAAACTTTGAAACCTATATTAGCATGTTACCTGTTTTTACCTTCCTTTATACTTATAAATGGTTGGTTTCATTTACTTCCTTTATGGATACGTGCTCTTTGTAATTTTGGTTATCGATTGCTTACTTATTGTAAATCTTATGCTTACGGAATCTGATGAAATCTAGATAAAGGTTTTAAAACTTCTCGTGTCTCTGGTTATTATATGAGTGCAAATAGAGTAAATAGTATTGTTGTATTTTGGTGTCTGCCTTTCATTTACAGCTAGCTCCCTGATCCATTGTGATCATAGGTACCCGTAACGGTGGATTGGTAAGTCGGTGCAGTAGGAATAAATAGGAAGGAACAAGGGATACTGGTAGTAGAGTGTAAGGTTACCCGATTAATAAATATGGTAAATTGAAATATATGGGCCCGATACGTGTGTGGTAAAATTGTTGGTCGGGTGACCTGCGCGCTCTATCAGTATTTTTCTGGTAGCAGAGCTATGGTTAGGGACTAGTTAATGTTAGGTAGGACTAGTTAAGATAGGTTATTTGCTGCTAAATGTGAATATGTTATTGCTGCTAAAGGTATCGATCGATCAAATGTTATCATTTTGGAAAATTATGAAATGTTTTAAATAGTTTTTCTTGCTGTTATATTGATAAATGTACTAATATCACTCGTTAGTAAATTGTTATATGTTTGTCTGGAATCCCCGGGGAATTGAATAGCGAGTGGTGAGGAGAATCCACTTCGCTCTGAGGTCAGTGGCTCGAGGAAAATTAGTGCATGGTTAGGCAGAACTGGAATCGCTAATTAAGGTTTCTGTATGAATAGTTGAATAAATGATAGCAACGAGTTCGCTAATGAAACTTCAGTTGTGATATAACCTAGTAAGGGTCACACGAGAAAGGAGTAAAAGGTTCATCGGAGCTTGGGTGATAGCAAAAGGGTTCCCTAGTGAAACTTTAGACTTAGTATATATATCCCGGATAGAGTGGATGAGTCAAAGAAGTAGCAGGTTCTCTAATGCTTGAGTGAAGGGTAGGCGGAAGAGATCTATCCGTAGTGTATGAAAAGTAGATAGAAGAAGTTTGCTTGCAGTGAAACAAATCTTTCTTTTCTAGACACTCGAGTACAGTGGCAAATGTGTTATGTTGTAAATTAACTAAAGCACTTGCACTTTAAGAGGGAAAGTAAGTTTCCGTTACCTTGTGAAGGAGGGAGTCAGTTGCGGAGCTGCTCTGACATCACTCTGTGCCGCGCTGGGATTGGTAGAGACAGCGGGTGTGTAGCGGAGCTGGAATTGTAAAGGAGGGGTGAGTGCCGAAGCGCGAGAATCTGTCTCGCGACAAGGCCGCACACCCATTGGCTGAAAACATTTTGAATTCGCGCATTTGATTGGTTGCATGAAAATAAAAGACGCTTTTGTATTGGAAGTGATTTTGTGAACAAAGTTGCTTGCGGGAAAGTATATGTGGCATATAACTAACCCGGAGACTAGACCTGATCCAAAATATTTAGGGTTTGGAAAAGAAAAGTGGAAAGGTCGTAGATACGACATTATGTACGGAAACAAGAGGAAAATGACCTCAGTAAACAAGGTGAGGAATTATTTCAAAAAGGATAAGCCGATCAAAACTAGAGAAGGTGTTGTCATTCCACCACCTAACACTCCGCATCATTCATGATGTTTGATAAAGGGTACCACTCGTGTGTATGGTTGGAGAATCGGGTGGAATACACTAAAAATGACGGAATTTTGGCATTTCCGTTAGAAGGTACGTTTAATGGCAGAATTTTGTTCAATTTGAGAACCAGAATGAACGATTTACATCCCAGACCCAGATTGACACAGTACGAAGCCCTTGAGGAATGGGAGATAGAAGATTTGAGAGGGACAAACCCCGAATGGATAAAGGGTTAACAAAATGGTATCCTAAAGTGAAACCCGAAACTCGAGAGAAAAGAATGAAAGAGTGGAGGCAGAATATGATAGTAGAAGGATTGTACCCTTTGATGGCACTAGGAGACCCGGTGGGAGGGAAAAAGACAGAAAAAAACAAACATTGGGTAACCAGTGGAGATTCGGATGACGATGATTTGGAGGATTTGTTCATGAAGAATCCACCTCCTTATAATGAAGGACCCAGATCCTCAAGTGTAGGGGATGCTTGCTTGAGACCTCCTTACCAGGAGGGATCTAGACCAGTAAATGTAAGAGACGACTGTCAAATACCTCCTTATCAGGAGATGCCGAGACCTTTAAGCACAGGAAATCCATTCATGAAACCTAATTATGGTGAGGGACCAAGTATGACGCATCCAACCGCCCCAACTCCGACTCCGCAAATAGTACCTGAGATAAGCCTTTAAAGAATACTGCAGGAAAGAGAGCGAGAGGCTATAGCCAAAGAGAGAACAGAATTAATTCAGAAAATTTCCCAGTTAAACACAAGTCCTGAAGCCTTGACAATTCCAGTAACTATTGGACCAGTGGTTCCATTGTGCGGGGACAAACAGGGGTGTGCAAAGACTCCAATTATTACTCCAGCTGTAGTACAGCCGAGAAAAGAGCCCTTAATTGTAGATGACCAAGAAAGTGAATGTGAATCTGTAATTTCCCTAATGGATTTACCGATAAGAGAACCAGAGAGGGGTTCCAGAAAAAAGAACACTCCTTTCAGTGCAGGAGAAGTACAGATAGAGTCAGCTTCCGGTACTAGAAGTGCTACCGTGGTGACTCCTGATGAAATTGAGAGATGGAGTTGAGAATTGGAGAAACAAAATCCCCAAACAAAACCCTTAGATATTTTCAAATTAAGAATAGAATTGGAAGAACTAATGGCTGGAAATGTGGGGTTAGGCAGACAAAATACCTTTTCGGAAGAAGTATTGCTGTTTATCTGTAAGAGTATCACCAGTAATACCCGGGTGTTTCATGAGAAATTGATGGACACCGCGGCTAGTATGGGAATTGATATTGGGAAATCTAAATCATTGCAAAAACCCTATAGAGCAGAATTCTCGGATAAAGACTTAGAAAACATGAATGTGTCCGGGAAAAAGGTACAGATCAGGGAATTGTTAAACCTATTGCAGAAATGGGGAGAATTAGAAAAATGGAAAGCCGGGTGGGCAAAGAAAAAGGAGGAAATTAGATCAAAAGAGATGGCTTCAGGGTATGTCCTAAAGGAGGCAGACAAAGCAGAAAAATTATATCCTATGCGAGAAGTGCCAGGTGGAAAATATGTACATGTTCCATGGTCCCGACAGGATATTGTGTCCTTTACCAATGATTTCCCAAAATTACGAGAGAAACCTGTGGATTGGTATAGGCAGGTGGAAAGGTTTGTGAAAGTACAAAAATGCCTGTTGAAAGATCTGGATGGGTTTTTCGATATCGTAGTTCTTGTAGATTTGTGGACAGAATGTAAAATTGCTGTTGATTGGCCTAATAAAGAATACCCGAGGGACCCTCTTACAGGGGCTCCTTCTGATAATGTAATGGCAAAATACAACCAGTTAATGTTGCATCTGAAGGGAAAAGTGCCTGCAAAGGAAACTGATTGTACCCGAATAGATAGAACTGCCCAGGATAGAGATGAAACTGTGCATTCCTATTATGAACGACTGTTACAGGTGTTCAAAACTTACAGCGGCATAGACAACATTGAGATGAAGGACATGACTCACTTCATTTACAGGTTTGTAAACGGTTTAAGACCTGAAATTTGCCAATGGACCAAAGACAACAAAATCTGTTGGCAGTCTAAGAAAATTGATGACGTTTTAAGGTATGCAAAATACTGTGAAGATGAGATGGCTGACAAACGAAAGGCTTTAAAGGAAAAGGTCATGTGGGCACAAGTAAAGCTAGCTGAACAGCAGGAAAAGCAGTTGAGTAAAATGAATAACAATACCCAAAATCAAGGTTCTGGGGGTGGAGGGAAGCCCAAAGTAAAAATGAGCCGAGAGGAGGCCAAAAAGAAGTTCCCCTGTCACGGGTGCGGACAGCTAGGGCACTGAAGAGACGAGTGTCCATACGCACAAAATGATGATTCCCAAATTAATGATTTAAATCCACAGACGCAGAATGAAAAGCCAAGAAGGACCCAGCAACAGGTAAAACAGAGTCAGTTGCCCCGTGCACCTAGACCGAATTTTAAGGGTAAAGCACAGCAGGGTGAAGACATCGAGGTATGGGGAGGAAAGGAGGTTAGAAATGCAGCAACTTCACAATTTTTGTTGAATGATACTTTCCTCTGTAATGAACCCTACTGACGGTGCCTGAGGGGGGAGGACGAGGAGGCGTACTTGGCGCCTCCTTGCCGGTAGACCAGTCAGGGCCATACATTGAAGGAAAGGTTGAAGGAAATGATGTCACCTTTCTCTTGGACACTGGGGCTACCCGTTCTACTGTAAGAACAGCAGACCAAACCTACCCCTCTCGGGAGAAGCGATCCAAGTAGTGGGTGTATCTAATCAACTGATTAGTACCCCAGTTACTGAGCCCATGGAGATTACAATAGGGAATTTCAGGGAAATGCATAGATTTGTTGTCTGTGATTCCAGTCCTGTAAATCTACTGGGACGTGATTTGTTGTGTAAAATGAAATGCGCCATCTTTTGCACACCAAAGGGCGTCGAAATACAAACCCCAGACGAAGATGGAATATACAAATTAATGTTAATAAGGCCTGACTCAGAAATTAAAAGACTAACAATACAAGACTTATCTGAAGAACTTCAACAGACAGTGAAGCCAGAAGTATGGGACTTTACTGGAAAAGATGTAGGACTAATGGCAAATGTAGACCCAATTAAAATAGCCATAAAAGGAGATGCAGTTTACCCAAATACTAAACAATACAAAATGAGTGCAGAAGTGAAGGCAGGAGTTGCCATTGAAATAAAAAGATTGCTAGAAGCAAACATCATACAAGAAGTGTTGAGTAGTCCTTGCAACTCACCCATAATCGGAATCAAGAAACCTAGTGGGAAGTACAGGGTAGTGCAGGACCTAAGAAAGGTAAATACAATTGTTGTTCCTTGCTGTCCTATTGTTCCGAACCCAGCAGTGATTTTGTATCAAATTCCATGGAATGCTGAGTGGTTCACCGTAATTGATTTATGTCACGCATTCTTTTCGATCCCATTGCATCCAGACAGTAAATTTCTATTCTCATTTGAATTCGACAGTCACGTGTTCGTTTGGAATCGCGTTCCTCAGGGGTATACAGAAAGCCCCTCAATCTTTAATCAGATTCTGAAAAAGTGCCTTGAATCTTTGATTTTACCTGGAGAATCAGTTTTGGTGCAATATATAGACGACCTCTTGGTGGCGTCTAAAAGTCAGAAAGACTGTGTCATTGACACCATTGCCTTACTGAACCACTTAGGGGAAGGAGGACAC
The DNA here is from genome assembly GCF_964261635.1 of Lissotriton helveticus. Classification (NCBI taxonomy): domain Eukaryota; kingdom Metazoa; phylum Chordata; class Amphibia; order Caudata; family Salamandridae; genus Lissotriton; species Lissotriton helveticus. The sequence continues at coordinate 1,534,705,661 of NC_136057.1, forward strand.
AAAGTATCACCTGACAAACTACAGTTCTGTACCACGTCAGTAAAATATCTGGGGCACCAGATAGAGAAGGGTATCAGGAAAGTTACTTCAGAAAGAATTAGAATAATTCGAAACATGCAATTACCCCATACTCAGAAAGAAATCAGGATGTTTCTTGGAGTTGTAGGATACTGCAGACAATGGATTGTGATATTTGCAGTCCTAGCAAAACCATTAATAAAAATGACCAGGAAAGGAGCGAAAGACCCAGTAGAATGGGATGAAGAAAGCATGACAGCATTTACTAAATTACGAGAATGTCTATGTACAGCCCCCGCATTGGGAATGCCTGATTATTCGAAAGAATTTGCACTATTTTGTGATACACGAGACAATTGTGCACTGTCAGTCCTAACCCAAGAGCATGGTTTGACTAGACGTCCAGTAGCATACTTCTCTGCTACTTTGGATCCAGTGGCTGCTGGATTGCCTGGATGTCTGAAAGCGGTAGCTGCAACTTGCTGAGTCTTGAACAGAGCGAATCCATCATTATGGGACATCCTGTAACTGAATGTCTGACATAATATCGACAGACAGAATATCTACATACAAAAATATCGACACAAAAATATCGAAATCAAAAATATCGAAATTATATCTACATAATGGTAAGTACAAAAATATCGAAAAAATAATATCGTAGTACAAAAATATCGAAATTAAAAATATCGTTTTTTTAAATGTATTAATAATAATGTAAAAATAATTTTAAAATACATATAATTTAACAAATATTAAATAAAAACATTAAAACATAATTAAAAAATTAAAAGTAATACATATACATTTAAAATAAATTAAAAACGTAATAATTTAATGTAATTTTTTTTAATTTCATTTAATTGATTTAAAATAAATTTTAATTTATTTAATTTTTACCCTGTACGCCTGTACCCCAAACACCCAAAACTGACCCTGAACCCTAAAAATACCCCTGTACCCCAAAAACCCAAAACTGACCCTGAACCCTAAAAATACCCCTGTACCCCAAAAACCCAAAACTGACCCTGAACCCTAAAAATACCCCTTTACCCAAAAACTGAAAACTGACCCTGAACCCTAAAAATACCCCTTTACCCAAGAACTGAAAACTGACCCTGAACCCTAAAAATACCCCTTTACCCAAAAACTGAAAACTGACCCTGAACCCTAAAAATACCCCTTTACCCAAAAACTGAAAACTGACCCTGAACCCTAAAAATACCCCTTTACCCAAAAACTAAAAACTGACCCTGAACCCAAAAAATACCCCTTTACCCAAGAACTGAAAATTGACCCTGAACCCTAAAAATACTCCTTTACCCAAAATTAATTAACATTATTTAATTACCAATTAATTATTAATTAACAATAACAATAAAGTAAATATATTAGCACATTAGCTATAATTAATTTAATTTACTAATTAATATTAATTGTTCCCAAATAGTTAATTAACAAAACAAATTATATATATAAAAAAATTACTCTAATTAATGTAATTAACTAATTAATATTAATTAATTACCAATTAATTATTAATTAAAAATATGTACAAAATTATATTAATTAATTAACTAATTAATATTAATTAATTACAAATTAAGTATTAATTATAAATATGTACACAATTATATTAATTAATTAACTAATTAATATTAATTAATTACCAATTAATTATTATTTAAAAATATTTACAAACATATATTAATTAATTAACTAATTAATATTAATTAATTACCAATCAATTATTAATTAAAAATATTTACAAGCATATATTAATTAATTAATTATTATTAAATTACTTCCCACCCTATTCCCCTATAAACCCACAACCCGCTCTAATACTAAAACGCAAAATGTTAACAAAATTACTAATTTTCAAACATACATTTCTTAAACATATTTAGCAAACATATAAACAACAAAATAAAATACATAACACTAAACAACAAAATTTCGATATTACTAACATACATACCTTAATCTCGATATTCTGTCTGTCGATATTATGGCACATAGATATACTATACCATCGATATTAAAACATCGATATTATTGTATATCGATATTTTTATTTCGATATTTTGTCTGCCTACCCCTGTAACTGTGTATGTTCCACATGCAGTTGTAATCTTAGTGACCAGAACTAAAACCCAGTATCTCACACCTAGTCGGCTGACTAAATATGAGAGGATTCTTGTGGGTGCGGCAAATGTAATAATTACTCGGTGTAACATATTGAATCCAGCAACCCTATTACCAGATTCACTAATTGCAGAAGCAAAAGGAGAGGTTGAGCATGACTGCATTGACCTGACTGAGTTTAGTACTAAACCACGCCCAGATATCAAGGAAATGCCCCTGTCTGTAGAAGATTACGAGCTGTTTGTAGATGGCTCATGTCTGAGACATGAGAAGGGAGGCCTAAGTGCTGCCTATGCTGTAGTCACAGTATCATGTGCTGTAGAAGCATCCTATCTATTTGGAATAAAGTCTGCACAAGTAGCCGAATTGATTGCATTGGCAAGAGCCTGTAAAATTGGGAAAAATTAAAGAGTAACCATATATACTGACAGTCAGTATGGTTACGGGGTTGTGCATGACTTTGGCCAATTATGGCTGCAGAGAGAGTTCCTGACTTCTTCAGGTACTCCTATCCGAAATGGAAAAGTGGTACAGGAATTACTGGAAGCAATCCAGTTACCAAAAGAATTGGCAGTGGTCAAGTGTGCTGCTCACAAATCTGGCGATGACAATGTGACAGCTGGTAATCGATATGCTGACCAACTGGCCCAACATTGTGCAAGACATCAAATGTCAGTCAAATTGGGGGGATATGGAAACAACTGCCAACTTATGGTGTTTGAGAATGTGTCGACCTGGGAGGAACTGAGAGATTTACAGAGTGCAGCGGGACCAAAGGAAAAGAGAAGATGGAGAAAGTTTGGTTGTCAACAGAGAAACGAGGATGGTGTCATTGTTTGCTCTGATTGTATGCCTGTGTTGCCTGACAGCTTGCTTGCTCCTATGGCCCGGTTAATACATGGAAATGCACACATCGGTAGGGATGCCATGGTCCGTGTCTTCAAGCAGACATGGTTCAATTCGAAATTCAGGAAGATAGCAGAAAGACTCTGCCAGAGGTGCTTGACATGTCAGCAATACAATGCTGGGAAGACAACAGTAGTTTCCCTGGGGAAGATTAGGAAAGCAGAAGGTCCTTTTATAAGGTTACAAATTGACTTCATTCAGTCACCCCCTTGTAGAGGAATGAGATACGTCCTTGTCATTGCTTGCCTGTTTTCAAAATGGGTAGAGGCTTATCCGGCCAAGAAAAATGATGCCATCACTGTAGCCAAATTGTTACTGCTACTGCGAGAACTAATACCTAGGTACAGGGTTCCAGTCACAATTGAATCAGACAGAGGTGGGCATTTTCAGAATGAAATAATCGGTCAGATCTGTGAAGCATTCAAAATTACTCAAAAACTGCACTGTGCATATCGTCCAGAGGTTTCTGGAGTGGTGGAACAACTAAATGGCACTATCAAGTCCAGACTAGGAAAGATGTGTGAATCTACTGGCATGAACTGGATAGAGGCCTTACCTCTTGTCCTGATGGGAATCAGAAGCATTCCAGACCGAGAAACAGGTCTGAGTCCCCATGAGATCCTGATAGGAAGAGTAATGCGACAAGCATGGGTACCAGGACACAAACTGATAAGCATTTCTGATGATTTGGTACTAGAGTACTGCAAGCAACTGGGTGACCAAGTGCGTTCTATCTCTCACCAGATTGGGGAAGACGCCGTCGCCAGCCCAGCAACTCCAGTCCATAATCTGAATCCAGGTGATTGGGTGGTCCTAAAGAAACACACCCGTTCAAGTTGCCTTGCACCAAAGTAGGGAAAACCAAGACAAGTGATTCTGATGACCACAACAGCGGTGAAGTGTGCCGGTGTGCCAAAGTGGATCCATGCCAGCCCTACGAAAAAGGTAACCGAAGACGAAGTAACTGACGCTGAAGGTTGTCCAGCTGAGGGGTCTCCAGATGTTGGTCCTGAGGTAGCTGATGACGAACAACCGAGCACCAGTCAAGATGGATGGATACCTGTAATCGACCTGACATTTGATCTCATAAGAACCAGAAGCCAAACATACTCAGACAGAGAGTGGGATAGTGATGAAGAGACAGGAATAGGAGACAATCAGATTATCGAAATGCATGTCAAATCTGATGAGGAGAAAGATCATATAGGGACAGAACAGGTGATCGACACACCTCCAAGAACTCCTGAGATTGAAAAGGGACAGATAGAAATTAGGGAGAAAGTTCAAGCGGAAGAAAATCAAAGATTCGAAGTGCTTGAACAGGATGAGATAGAATTAGACGAATGTGTTCAGGACACAGAAGTTGAAACATCTAAAAGTCAAATCCAGTCAGCACATGAACAAGGCCAGCTTAGCAACCAGGCAGAAGAAACTGAAATAAGACCTGGAACTAGTCAGATAGAAAGGGAGGAAGCAGAAACAGAAGTGCCACAACAAAACGAAAACAAAAGAGCATTAGGAGAAAGCCAAACCACAGTGCCAGTTAAAAGATTCAAGAAAAAAAATAAAGAACCAAGGTACATCAAAAGACTGAGACTAAGACTAAAAACAGTAGAAGAAAAGATTGAGCAAAGAAGACAGGGCTCCAGTAAAACAGAACAAACCTGAGAGAACTCCAAGCGAAGAAGTGACAGAATAAAGAGACTGAACGAAAAGTATTGGGATCCTGAATGGACTTACCTGGTGTTGGAGGAATTTGAGGATCTTGAGATAAGTGACGAAAGTGATGAAGAATTGACTGTTGACCAGTCTGCCGTAGAAGAAGAACCAACCTGAAGTTGCCCAGTGTAAGCAACTTGTGCAAAGTTACAAAGAGGGGTTGGAAAGCTTCTTTTGAGCGAAAATGTCTGATTCAAATGTGAATGAAAGACCGAGACGAAGTTGTTGTAAAACATGCTGCCAAGTATGTTTATGTAGTGTAGCAATAGTACTGATCCTTTGGATAGGACTAACAGTAACCCTTCCTTCTATGATAAGTAAGAACCCAAGTTTGTACCCAAATAATAATTTACCTGACGACACTGTAGAATCACACACTAGAATTACACCACGAAGAGTAGACACTTTGGACAAACCACTTAGTCTGAAATGAAGACAGTTGGATTTAGAAGCACCAGATGAGGAATTATTACACTCTAACAAGATTAAGAACAAGACTCATTTAAACGTTTTCGCAAACCTGTTATTGCATTATGTAGAAACTATGGAAATAGACGACTGTTATGTCTGCATGAAGCTACCTACTTCTGTAGCTGAAGGCGTGACCTATCATCACTTGCCCTTAACCTATGTAATCTCCTGTAGTATACTAACTAGCTTATTTTACAAAAGAGGACCTTTACAGTATTACTATTCAAACTCTGACGTAACATTTTCTGAACTTCCTGTTCGAAGAAACCTGAACCCTGTACATACGACTAGAGATGTAGCTAAATTCATGAGTGATTATTTTCTAACTGTAGGAAAAATTAATATAGATGATGCACATAAAAATAACTTGACCTGTTCTTTACATGAAAAGGAAAAAGAATTCCTGGACATGGTGGAAAAGAGAAGAGAGAGTTTCCAAAAGAAGGCCAAAGACAAGAACCACAAGGTTCCTAAATGGGCAGAAAGTATAGGGAGCACCTCAAATGGTGGAGGAAATGCTGCTATGCTCCTCGATTTCGAAAAGAAGGGGAAGCTGTGTCTTAAAAAGGAAAGGACTAGTTATTATAACAATGTTTTCATTGGTTCCAGTGAATGCGAACATAATTACAAGGTAATTGGAGGTTGGGGTTTCAAAGATGGGACAGAGCCTGTGTTTCCTGGAATTTATTTTATTTGTGGGAACAAGGCTTACTTCAAATTGCCCGACCATTGGTACGGAAGTTGCTATTTTGGTATTGTCTTCCCAAAGATATACCATGTGGGGAAAATCACTGGAAGCACTGAAGAAACTAACCAATTAGTATGCAATAAAAGAGAAACTGCTGGAGAGATTGTAGGAGATATTTTTAGCGCAATAATACCTGCAGTGGGAGTGGTTCTGAACGCAAACAAAATTTGCAAATTGTCAACAGTAGTAGATCGGTTATCTACCGACACTGCTGGAGGTTTCCTGATGGTCAATACCAAAATGGTTGCGATCAGATCAATGGTTTTACAAAACAGACTTGCTCTTGATACTCTATTAGCCAAAGAGGGCGGAGTCTGCAGAATGTTGAAAGTGCAACATTGTTGCACTTACATACCTGATAAAAGCGTAGGAATCCAAAGGTATGTGAGGAACATTACAAATTTGGAAAAAGAACTTAAACCACTGGAGGTTGACAGTGCCTGGAAGAGACTTACTGATGGTCTCTCTGCTGTAGGTCATTGGTTTGCAAATTTAGGTAGAGGTTTATTGTTTAAGGTACTGATGCCAATTGCAGGAATAGGTTTTATCATATTCCTCATATTTGTCTGTTGCAAATGTCGCAAACACCAAAAGAAATATACTGTGAACAAAAGAGGCGTGAAACGGAACGTGGATGAACTTGAATTAGAGGAACTGAATAATCAGATTTATAAAAGGGTGAAGAATTCTCACCCTAACAAAGAAACGAAAGAGAAGTTGAATCAAATGTTGGAAGAGATTGAAATGGGCAAATTGTAAAAAGTTGGCATCTGATTCTATTGTTTTGTGATGATAGTAAATATCATCAAAGAGGGGATTGATGGAGCAAGAATTCGCACGTTGCGCGACTTGCTTGTACTCATGAATCTCGAATAACAATAATAGATTAATCCAATATGTTTGTCTTACTAATTTCCCCGTTATTCTGACATTTTGGGTGTCCCATTGAAGCTTGCCTATGTGTTTATTAACATTAACAACGCGTGTCATTAAAATGGCCGCTGCTTCGCGGGGTTTTCTTCTGCGCATGCGTTGGTCACACTCACGTGACGTGACGTACTCGCAGTTCTGGTGGGAAATGTTTGCTCATGCGCAATACAGCTAAAATGGCCGCTTTGTTTCTCATATGCTCCGTGCTTGCAAAGCTGCTTTCGCAAAGTTGTTTGTTCCGCACTCACCCTAATGCTATAGTTATTATAAAGTAAGGGGTATAGAGTAGCTATTCATGGTATACAGTGTATTCATTTTTTTCTGTATTTCTAAATTGTTTTCGCTTACTTTTCATGTATCGTATTATTTGGGGCCCGAGGAACACTTGTGATTCCATATTGAACAGCCTTTCTGCGCATGACCGTCTTCTGCCAGTGACATTGAAACGGTGCCAATCCGAAGTCCCAGCCAAGATGTGCCTGGGAAGATGCACCTTCGCCTAGCAGAAGAAGCTGAACTGTTCTCAATGTATCATAATTCATAGATGCTCTATTGTAATATAGAAACTTAGGTCATGGGAACCCCAAATTCAATAGGCGGTCCCAGAATATGTAAATTAGGACTTGTAGAAATGAAATGTGGTTGGTGTGTTGACCTGGCCTACTTGGGGACCAATCAAAATTGGGGATTCTGACACTTGCAACATTTGGGGGGTGGTACACTGACCCGAAAACAGTATAACTAGCTTAGGTTTAGCTAGAGAAATTGTCCGACTTGTCCGAATAGCTGACCTGTCACTGACCCAACGCACTCAATAGGTGACTGATACAGACTGCTGCGGAGCACTCTGTCCGTATTTTCCAGAGACCCAAGCGGGGTTTTAGGAAACCTTAAGTACTGGCGGAGCACTTTGCTGGGGAATTCGATAACACAATCGGGGTTCTGACTGATAGCTGCAGAGAGGGTGGAGCGCAGGCGTTGCTTCCGAACTGCGGGTGCTGGTCTTACCTTGGTGGTCCTGTCCTGATCCTAATCTGGTTTTCCTGTCCTGTCCTGGGGTGTCCCTTCTGCACCTGCTGGCCTACTGGCGACTGCCCTTCCTTGGGGTTCCTCCTGTCCTTAACCGACCCGTGGCCAGGGTTGGTCTTCACACCGTTCTAGGTAAATATAATTCTAAGGGAACCTGTCCATTTGCATTCTCCATTTCTTGCTTTAAATAGAATCGTACTTGCATATTGTTCCTTTTTCTTACCCTCCCGTTGCTGACAAATGTTAAAGCCATACATTGTAGTTGTTATACTAGCATGTTCCAATTTTTCCCCATCCTATAAGCCCTATTCTAAGTACTACTCAAACAATATATAGATGTTCCTTTTCTTTACCCATCCTTTACTCGATTCAAGCAATTGCACTGTTGTATTAGTATGGTCTATTCTTACTTTACCTATAGTTCCTCTTCATGGGGAAATATTTCACTGTGAAATTCTAGTATGTTCCTTATTTTTCCCGTCCTTTAGACAACATACTGAGTCCAAACTTAGTAACCTATATTAGCATGTTCCCTGTTTTTACCTTCCTTTATACTTATAAATGGTTGGTTTCCTTTACTTCCTTTATTGATACGTGCTCTTTGTAATTTTGGTTATCGATTGCTTATTTATTGTAAATCTTATGCTTACGGAATCTGATGAAATCTAGATAAAGGTTTTAAAACTTCTCGTGTCTCTGGTTATTATATGAGTGCAAATAGAGTAAATAGTATTGTTGTATTTTGGTGTCTGCCTTTCATTTACAGCTAGCTCCCTGATCCATTGTGATCATAGGTACCCGTAACGGTGGATTGGTAAGTCTGGTGCAGTAGGAATAAATAGGAAGGAACAAGGGATACTGGTAGTAGAGTGTAAGGTTACCTGATTAATAAATATGGTAAATTGAAATATATGGGCCCGATACGTATGTGGTAAAATTGTTGGTCGGGTGACCTGCGCGCTCTATCAATAATTCATTTTGAAATATGGTCTCCTTTGGTTCCGGGAAGTGGGTGGGTTGGGGGGGGGGGGCTGGGGGTGGGGGGGAGAAAAAGAAAAGTGGATATATATATTTTGTGTTTGATTGTATGGCGTGTACTTGTTCTCAAACTATGTTTATTTTGTACTGATTTATTTGAAATGGCTCATCAAATAAAAATTTTAAATAAAAAAAAAAATGAAATCTAGTTTATGGTAATTGAGTGAAAATGTAATACTGCAACGCCAGGAGACCAGAACAGCCGGCCGAACGGGTGACAACCAGAGGCAGGAGTATATAAACCCCATTTATCTGGGTCATCCCTGATGGAGCATGATTTTTGTGAAAATAAAATCCTGCTCGATCTAATCTACTCATAGGTGTGTTAGTAACAAAATAAATTGATTAACATGGGTTATTTATTAGATGTTCGTGAAAAATGAGCATGAACAAGTGGCGCGTTTAGTGGTCAAAGTACACTGATCACTAAGTAGAAAGCATTTAAATGATGGAGTTTTTATAAAAATACAATTTGGGAGAGACTTGACTAATATATACTAAAACTAATAAAGTTGAATTATGTCAGGCTTGCGGAAAATGTTTTGTGAATATTTTTTTTTCCTATAAAAAGAAAAGAGGCTTAATAATAAATGAGTTTGTATTTAGTAATTAGATTATGCTTATGAGTTTAATTGGGAAAATGATTTCTTTAGAGAATCTATCCTATATATATATATATCTCTTTTGTCTTTTAAAATACGTGCAAAGACGTGAAAAAATTGCCAGTTTTTTCCTGCTTCCGAAGAGCGATGAAGATGTTTGTTTTACCAAAGAACTCTAACAAAGAAATCTGGATGAGCTGGTTAGGACGATGGTCACCTCTTAAGCCGTCCAATGAAATCGTGTGGAAAAGTATAACTATTACCGTGAGAAAATAACTTGGCAGTTGCTGCTTCTTTGAGAAGAGAGCTTGATGCCGTACTCTATGCTACTCTGGCTAGCTATTATCCTTGCAACTCATGATCGGGACTGTCCTGAATATTTGCACTTCATCGGCTGGTGATGTTGCACAAGCTATACATTTTCAGCCAAAGGGTTAGTGATTTCTAATTTATTCACGTTGTGCATTAGTGATTTTGATCTAGGTTTGTATGAACATTTTAAATTGCATAACTGATTTGCAAATGATCTATTTTTCCTTGTCTCTCTCTCTTCTTCTCACTTGTTTTTGATTTGATGTAGTATCATGAACTGTGTTTTACTTTTGAGAAATTACCTGTATCAATATTAACAAGATTCTAAAGAAGAAACTGATGAGTCTTTTATGTGTTTGTGTATTGACCATTCACATTTTGAAATATTATATAAAAGTACTTTGACAAGTAAAACAAAAAATAAATAAATATAAAAAAGAGAGGTTTGAGCCCTAAAGACTGAAGTTTATTGTCCAGCAGCTCTTGGTATTGAGGTGAACCCTAAAGCTTTTTGGGTGTGAAATGCATTGACAGTTCAAGAAAAAACAGGGAGAGTGTTGGAAAAAGGAGCTCTGGCAAAAAAGAAACCCTCTGTTAGAACAAATTGCATGTTTGTCACCAGTCTTTTGTGTCCCCAGACAAGCTGGGGCCAGGGCAGGGAGGAAAGGGATACCTAACACCTTGGGGGGGGGGCGAAATCTGCAAAACATTCTCCTATTTCATAGTGGGCACCAGGTTTAAGTAATGGATCCTCACACCTAACTCTGTAGTACACACCTAGATGTGTATACAACTCAGAAGAAGGGATGCTGTGCTGCTTTGTTGCAAGAGGGACTGCCATTCTGCTGCGCTGCCCTGCTGCTCCCCTGCCTGAGTGAGAAGGACTGGACCAACATCTTGAACCCAAGCCCATCAGAGTGACTTCAAGGGCTAGTTGGCAGGCCTCCTAATCAGAGTTTTAGGGACAGAACAGGCTCCCACAATCATGAATCCAGCATCTGCAACCTGTCTCTGCAAGTGGAGGTGGGCCTAAAGGAACTCGGGCAGCCCATCAGTGGTCGCAGCAAAACCTTTGCAGCGTAATGCATCGCCTTGTAAACTCTGCATCGGAACTATGTGCAACACATCCCTGACCCCACATTGCAGCCTGCAGTCGCCTCAGAACCAATGCAATACAACCTATCCTTAACTCAGGCCATCACATTGCAAGACTCTTGGCAGCTGCATCCTCGATGATGATGCATGACTCTGCATCGCAGTCTGCGGCTTCTTCAGAACCGCTTGTAGGCAATTCACCTTCAGTGCGGGACTTTGCATTGTGAGCCACTCATTGACAGCAACCTTGATAATGATGCAATACCTTGCATCATAGTCTCACAGTTCCACCGAATGGCTGCTTCTTCGATGCTGGATCTCACAACTCTCCACAACTAGGATTTAAGGTACTTTGTTCAGCAGGTCTAATCTGGTCACTCTATCAAACCCACACTCCACTGTGGTTGGCCTGAACTTGTGACTTTGTTCTGGTCCAGTGCGACCAGATAACCATGGTAGGTGCTAGGGGGGTGGAGCTAGCTCGTGACTGTGATGGCCGCTTGAGCCCAGAGCTCCGCCGAGTCATATCACTGTCCTGTAATTATTCTGCAGCTACAGTGACTTTTTGACCTCCAAGTTAGCACCTTTTGTGTCAGAAGGGGTGCGGAAGAGACGGACACGCCCGGTCCAAAGATTTGCGGCTTGAAGAAAAGGCGGTTGACGGGGAGGAGTCAGTGGCGACTGGGCCGTGAGTCCCCGACCGATGGTCGAGGCTCTTGCCGGGAGACATCACTCGATGTGCGGCCGGCACCTGCACTGTGGACCACACTCAATGGAACTCTGCCACATCGGGGCCCGGGGGGACGTCGATTGTGCCAGCTGCTGGCGAAGGTGACCCGGAGGTTTGTGGAATCAGCGGGGAGCCTTGTGGTGGACCAGGGAGTTGGCCGACGGTGTACCAGGGAGCGTGTGACACCGTGAGGCCTGTGCCGCGAGAGGCAGTGGCAGACCTCCTTCGGCGCTGCCTGGGCCCTAAATGTGGTTGCAGGGACCGAACTACAGGAGCGGCTGATTCCGGCCTCCTGGCTGGGCTGCTGATACGGACACCGGAGGCTGGGGCCCACTTTAAATGCTCCATACTGACCCGGTGAAGCAGCGGAGGCTTGGAGGGCAGCCTGGGTCGGAGGACAGATCTGAATGGGGCAATCATGGACAGGACCACCCCTGCTCCCCCAGGGGCTTTGCTGTGCAGTTGGTAGGGACCTGCTGCCTGCGTCCACACTATATATCCTACGTGGTTACGGCGCCGGCCAGGTGAGGCCTGTAGCGGGTTCCCTGAGTTTGTGCAGGGGCATTGGAATAAAATACACATCTTTGGTGCCCCCCTGCTGGTTGTCTGCGGGCGGAGAGAACTGTTAACCACCGTGCACTGGGAGCCTAGCTGGACTCTGTGGGAGCTGTGAGGCAGGTGCCTCGACCAGCGGGGCTGCAGGACGTGGTCGGTCCTTGCAGTGGGTTTGGCTAGGCGGTCCTGAACAGGATCTTACCCAATTACCAGGCCGGGGAGCATGTGTGCCAGTGTGCCAACAATGAGAGTAGGAACTCCCAATTTTCAAGGGCAAGGGAGATAAGACCCAGACAAAACTGGACTTTGACCAGAGGCGATCCAAGCCCCAAGACCCCGCCCCGGATGGGGGCGCTAAGATGCCGCCACCAGCACAAGAAGATGCCGAATCGGACATACACAGCATCCTAAAACCAATGGAGAAGTCTCTTCGGAGTGGCATCATCTCCCCGGGCACAAAAATGTACGCCCTAACATACAGAATGGATAGAATGGCCGAATGCCTTGATAAACACGCGGAACGACTGGATATGTCCGAAAGACGCCTGACGGAAGTTGAAGAGGCCCACACTACTCTTGATGCTGACTACAAGCAGCTGGGAAAGGTCCTACGTGTCCTGCAAGACAAGACAGAAGATATTGAAGCTCGTTCCCGGCGCTGCAACCTGCGAATTATTGGCCTTCCGGAAACGACGGCCACAGGAAATATGGAACAGATTGTCGAGAAATTGCTTGTGACATTGCTGGGGGACGATGTCTTCTGTGCAATGTTTGTGGTGGAGAAAGCGCACAGTGCTCTGGGACCTAGACCACCGCCGGGTGCTACACCGCATCCGATAATAGCGAAGCTACTTAACTACCGGGATCGAGATTCGGCTCTCCGAGTTGCTATCCCTATATCCTGATTTCTCTGCAGAGTGCAGGAGGCTCACAGACATTTCGTCCCGCTCAAGAGACAGCTCCGAGATATGGGTGTGGACTACGCCATGCTGTACCCACATATTTTCACGGACCCTAAGGTTTTGCAGCAAGCCATCAAGAGCTGGACGAAGGATCTGAAGACAGCCCGGAGGGATTGCTGCTGGAGGAGTCAGAGGGAGCCACGCTAAATGAACAGGACTGAAGAGTTGAACTAAAAGATATCAGAGCAGTGAGAAGTTCTGGGGATTTTGCGACGTGGTGGGTTTGGGATCGGGTATGAGGTATTGTAGGATAATTAATGCTATGCCTAGTTATTGAGGGAGCCCTGCTGATCTGCACCTAGCTTAAACGGTGTGGCTGTGGCCAGGGGAGTTCAGCCCTAAGTGTAAACCGGGATTGCCTCATAATAACAGGACCCATCACCGCGAGGCTGTAGCCCACGACACTGTAGCCCCCCTCTGAGGGTAGGCTGAGGTGAATAATTAAGGAGAACAACGGGGACCTGTTTATTTGCTTGTGGGGAGAAGACGTTTAATTACATATGCTGAAAATATGGTTACAATGACACGTGGAAGCACGGGCTGGTTATGATTTCTGTTGGTATCTGTAGAAGTTAGGCATAAGGGGCTACCTCCACTCACGTGTGCCTGGCACTGTTGTTGCTCTCTCTCTCAAGGGGGTTAAGGTTTCGGGGGTATGGGGAGGAGGGGGAGTCAGATTGGAATTCATGCGACCATGTTGGGGGAGGTCTGCTGTGGGAGGGGGTAGAGGGGTAGAATTGGGAGGATTATCATGAGGGGTTGTTCTGGAGGTTGGTTGTTGTTTGTTAAGCAGATTGTGCACTGCATGCTAGTTCACAAACATACTTGGTACAAGATATGCCTTGCCTACGTAGTTAATGTTAATGTCATGTGATTCTATAGAGACCCGGGAGCGGGTGGGTGTTATACGTGTTATGTCATGGAATGTTAGGGGACTCAATGATCACCGCAAACTTAGGAAGGTGCTAAATTATCTCATTAGACAGAATGTGGATTTAGCATTTCTACAAGAGACGCACCTACCCCAAATGAGCCCTATGCTGAGGTCTAGTGGACTGGAGGGTGATATTAACTCAGCAGGGTTCACCACGCATGCCAGGGGGGTATTGAACTGGACTAATCCCAGGACATCACTTAAACTTACGATGCTCCGAGCGGATGCAGATGGCCGATATGTCATATCTAAATGCCGGGGTTGGGACTTGGACCTTCTCATCATTAATGTATACGGACCCAACTATGATAGCCCTGACTTCTTTGGGCACATTGCTAGGATTATCAGCCAATATGGGGACACCAAGATCCTGGGTGGTGGGGACTTTAATTTGGTTAGGGACCCGGACCTAGATAGTTCAGCAGGCCCCCCTAGAAACCCAGCGGCGGCTGCGAGAAAGATGGAGGAGGTTCTGGTGTGTTTGGACATGTGTGATGTGTGGCGAAAGAGGAGTGCAGATAGAGGGGGATATACGCACTACTCGGCGTACCACAACATACACACACGTATTGATTATTGGATGGCATCAACTTCGCTGATTAATCAGATACGACAATGTATGATATTGCCACGTACGCTATTTGACCACTCATCACTGTTGCTGGTCTTAGACTCCCCGAAGAAAAGTCTGCCTTCATTCACATGGAGATTTCCTCCGTATTCTCTATTAGATCCCTTATTTAAGGAGGAAATGGCCGTCCCCACTGATACCTTTTTTGATACTAATATTGGCTCAGTAGATAGTTTCCAGACTGTCTGGGAAACGTTTAAAGTGTACATCCCGGGTATCGCAATGGCTAAGCATTCGGGTGTGCTTAAGGCTATTCGGAAGACTCTGGCTGATCTAGAAACTAAACTAAAAAACCTAGAACAGCAACGGCTCGCTGGGGGTGATGAGGCTTTAGACAGTGAGATTAAGTCACTTCTTGAGGAATACCATGACGCTGCCGATAGTGAGGTGAAGCATATGGGAAAGTACGCTATGTCGCGCTCATATGGAGAGGGAGACAGGCCGGGGTCTGTTTTGGCACGACTAATAAAAGCACGGCGGGGTAGGACGCAGGTATCTGAAATCAAAGCGGCGAGCGGTGAACTATTGACGGAAGAGGTCGATGTGGCTGAACGCTTCAGACAGTATTATGCCGACCTGTACAGGTCCCGGTCTGAAGGGACCCAAGAGCAGATTTCGGAGTATTTGGAGCATATACAACTCCCGTTTCTCCCAGATTTACATAGAGAGGGATGAGATTATTGAGGCTTTGGGTAGTATGAAAGCTAGTAGTGCCCCGGGGACTGATGGCTTGACTGTAGCTTTTTATAAGACGTTTTAGAGCAATTACTCCCACACCTCGCTGCCCTGTTCGAAGATATGTGTGTAATGGGCACCATCCCCCGTCAATGAGAGAGGCCCTACTGGTTGCCATCCCTAAACCTGGTAAGGCATTGGATGAATGCAGTTCGTTTCGCCCACTCTCCCTTCTCAATGTGGACACTAAATTATTCGCTAAATTATTGGCTACTAGACTTGCTCTTATGTCCCACATTCTAGTTGCTCCGGAACAGGCGGGATTCATTCCATCCAGAAACCTAACTTATAATATACGTACGGTATTTGGCACGATGCAGCATGTCCGCCAGGAGAACAAAGTGGTAGCTGTTTTTCTAGATATGGAAAAAGCATTTGATTCGGTGGAGTGGTCATTTCTAAGGCAAGTATTGACGAGAATGGGGCTTGGGGCGCTTTTTTTGCAGCTGCTTGGTACCTTATATTATAAGCCCACGGCCTGTGTGCACATAGGAGACCTGGTTACCACCCCCTTTCCCATTACTAGAGGCACTAGGCAGGGCTGTCCCCTATCTCCGCTGCTATACGCTCTGGTGGCGGAACCTTTTGCCTGTGCCCTGCGGGAGTACCATGGCAATGAGGGTATCAGATTTCCGACGTACAGAATAGTGGTATCAACCTATGCTGATGGCATGCTCCTGTATGTGAGAGAACCTGAAAACAACGTGGCATCAATTATCAGGGAGGTGGTCCACTTCGTGACACTGTCAGGACTGAAGGTTAATTGGGAAAAATCACTTGTGTTTCCACTAACACCAGCCACCACTGAATTTGCTATGGAATACCCTCTGCTATGGACTGAGGACTAAGTTCGATATTTGGGCATCAGGCTTTACACCGATGCTGAAATCATATTTAGAGAAAATTATGGCTCGGCCATTGCTGTGCTGGAGGACGACGTTGAGCTATGGTGCTGTCTCCCACTATCCTTAAAGGGGCATATTTCCATTATGAAGATGGTAGTCTTGCCTAGACTCCTATTCCTATTCACGAACATTCCCTTAGTGCTCCGGCGTGCCTTTTTTCACAGGCTTAGACAATCAATGTTAAAATTGGCTTGGGCGGGTAAACAGGCTCAGGTGCAGTGGGGGGTACTCACACTTCCATTTCATTTGGGGGGTCTGGGCGCGCCGGATTTGGAATTATATTACAGGGCGGCGCAGGGAGCTCACCTCCATTCCTGGATACACGGCGGGCTTACATCCCCTTCCTACGAATGGAGAGACTGTTCGCTGAGCTGAAGAATTTGCCAACAGTAATTATGGAACCAGTAGACTGCAGTATTAATGTAAACAACAAGGACCCCCTGTTAAAAACTGAATTCGTAATACAGGGAAATAAACAATGTGAGAAAAATAGACAATTGATAATACATGCGGGGAGGAAAGATATGAAAAGCACAAAAACCAATTAAGAAAAACAAAATTGCATTTATTGCTAAGTGTACATATTCATATTAAAAACATTTAATGCAAGAACATAAAAACCAGGTAATCATATAAACAATCGATCATATACAAATAATGTATTTATAACACAATTGCACAAACAATAATAAAACAGTGGCGAACAATATTAGTCATCGACGCGCGTTTCGGCGTTATCACGAGAACGCCTTCTTCAGGAGCCACAATAAAATCTGAAAGACATATGTAAAACACATTAAAAACACAAAGGAGTAATCTTGAACTCCCATCATCAACATAGCAATACATGTACATATGGCTGTGCTTACATACCATTAACTCCCTGCTTGTGCAGCTAAACAGTATAGCTACATAAGGTACAAACTAATCGTTATATATTTGAGCAGTGGTGTATGGATAAAAATAAAAAAAGGTCTTGGTAAGGTATCTCGACATGAGACTGTTCAAAGGAGGAGATTTCTTCCCATTTAAACCTGAAGCCAATTATAAGAACCACATGAAAGAAAGCCAATATGCGCTCCCAGTCTTAGAGATGGTAAAGTAAATCAGGTGCCTGTCCTTATTAGCATGCACTGAATACACTAGTGAACGTCCATCAAAATGTGGTACTGAAAAAGGAAAATGGTAGCGAACCTCTAGTTGCCATTCTATACACAGATAGTTTATGTTCAGAATGTAGTTTTAAGCTGGAAATCTCAGGATCTTACCGAGTATGTTAAAAAGACGAAAAATTACGTCAGGGTACAAGAAGAAGCCAACTGTCAGTCTTCGGTACTAAAGATAAAGATAAGACCAACCTCTATTTATAAATAAATACATAGTTGATTTAAATTATTGATGCAATTTCGGGGGTAAAGACAACTAACTTACCGAATGTGATCAAAGATGAACAGTAACATAAACCAAGGAGAGCCGCACTCAGGATATCTGCTAGCGTCCCGCACCAGTATCTTCAGTACTAAGGGTGGAAATACGACAAGCTACCAGTTACGAACAAATACATGAGTGATTCAATTGCGGGTGCAATCTCGAAGGAAGAGGCAGCTCGCTTTCGAGGACGAAGATAGCTAACTCACCGAGTATGATTAAGGATGAGCGGTAACATAAACAAGAGGGAGCCGCGCTCAGGATATCTGCTGTCGTCCCGCAACTGTATCTTCGGTACTAAGGGTGGAAATACGACAACCCCCAGTAGACTGCAGGACAGGTATTTTAGACTCCCTAAACACTACTAGACATGCATGGCACTGGCTCCTGCAGAATCAAGCGGGTGTATTACTGTATTCCCGGCAATGCCTACTGAATGGATGAGATGGCTGGGACCTTGTACAGAAAGGGGCGTCATTCTGGCATTGAGCGCATTGAACATGGTGGTTGCAGGGGACCTCTTTCATGATGGGACGGTTCGTACCTCACACCAAATTATTGGGACTCCGAAAGGAGCCAAACTCCTGAATAAATTCCAGTTTCACAGGGTGCGTTGGGCCCTCTGGTCGCTGCTTGGTGACAGTATGGAAGAGCCCCCAGAGGTACCAGAGCTAACACACGTTATTGAGACACATCCCCCCACAAGATGATTACAATTATTTCCAAGATTGCCAGTGCATGTCGCACAGGGCGAATAAACAAATGGCGGCCAGGCTTGCATGGCAACAGGACTTGAATATACAGCTGGAAGATGATAAGTGGTAGTCTTGTTGTATGAATACTAGGAAAATATCACTCCATGGCAGGCACAGGTTTGTTCATTTCAAATATCCTAATAGTACATATTAAACCCCTGAAAGGCTATGCAGACATGGCCTGCGTGAAGACACTATTTGTGAGAGATGCCACTCTTCAGCAGCTGATTTCATGCACCTGGCCTGGTCGTGCCTGGGAATTTACTCCTTCTGGAGGGATATATTCGAGGAGCTGGGAAGGGTGGTTGAAACGGAACTCACACCGGATCCATTGATGGTGCTCCTGGGGTACACCAAGACATTGCCAAAGGCAATACTTAGGTTGGTCGACATGGGGCTGCTCATGGCCAAGAGAAGAGTAGCTCTATGTTGAATGAGGGGTCCCGTCCCGACGCTACGGCAATGGTCCCGGGACATGATGTACTGTTTTACACAGTCGGAAAATTATAGTGAGCTGCTTCCGCCTAGGAGCCGACCGAAACTTTTTGGGGGATTATATACCTCTTACATGCTTGGTACATTGAGTGACAGTGGGGAGGAGATAGCGAATGTTCACGACAAGGGTGATGCAGTTGCTGATGAGTCCACTGGAGATGTCTGAGGCCTTGCGCGACTTGTCTACCCACTGTGACGTGAGGAATGATTCTGATGTGTGGGTTAACAGAAGAGCATATGAAAATGAAGAGATTCCAACCACGGGAGATATAAGGGAAGGCCGATGTTGAGGGGGCATAGTTTTGGAACACGTTAAAAACATCATGACAAAGTGGGACGCACTTCCATGACTTCTCTGGGAGATTTCTGGCTTTACTCCTATTGTAATGTTTTTTGAGATTTACTTTTTTCCGCCGCCTGCCCAAACTAGGATGTTGGCATTACGGCTGTGTAAGAAATTTGGTGAGTGTATTGAGTGGATTATGTGATGCCGATGCACTGTACCATGACGTGTATTAAGTCTGCTACTACAATCAAATGTTCCAAAATTTAAAATCATTTAAAAAACATAAAAACCATGGTAGGTGCTTTGTGCTTTTAGGCACTATTTTCACTTAAATCTTCAACATAGCATATCTCTGGTTCAACTGATTCGATTTTTTGTAGTTTCGGTGTCAAATAATGTATTACATTGTACTCTGTTTCTAAGTCAGTATGGGATTTGGTTTTGTGTGTTTTATCACTTTATAATGAAGCATTAATGCTTTGCACATTGCCTCTAAGTTAAGCCTAACTGCTTTTGTGCCAGATTAGCAGAGGATCGATCACAGGTTGAACCATTAATGCTTTGCACATTGCCTTTAAGTTAAGCCTAACTGCTTTTGTGCCAGACTAGCAGAGGATTAATCACAGGTTTTTTCAGGGCTTGCTGTGACTTCACCCTAACAGAAATTGTGGTTGCTGCTTGAGAAGGGGTTTACCCCCTCAAAGAGTAACTCAATACTGACAAACAACTATTTTTGAGAGTTGACAAAAAATCTAATTCAATGATTACATCGGATTTCTGATAAATATTAAAGAAAATTACTTTTAGAATGTTACCTTTTCCATGCTTAACACATCTAGAGATCCATTTTCATATGTTCTCCTACTTCTACCAGCCACAAATTAGCATTAGAATGGAGTAAATTGTTGCAAAATGCCTCCCAGGAGGAAACTATGATGTGAATTGGCAGAAATGAACCTGAACCTGACAGGATATGCAGTGGGGGGGGCTGTGAGCATTCCTTTTGACATTAGAGTACCAAATCGTACTTGAATATAACACTTGGGGTGCACCTCAAATAGGCCTCACCTGTCACAGGCAATTTTTAGCTGATACCTGGGCATAGTCCACCATTTGTCCCCCTAACCAGATCTGCTCCTTCTACAGTGGGCATCTTTTTGACATTACAGTCTCAAATAATGCTTGAATATCAAAATGTGCTTGATAGTAGGGATGGGTGGAATTTGTGTAGTCGCGCTAAGCAAAGCTGTGCAAAATGGTCAAAAATCTCTGCGAGCACGCAAAAGTTCTGCGAGAACGCGGAATTGCTTGTTCCGCCCATTCGCAATGCTTTTTTTCCTATTCGAGAATGCTGTTTGCGTGCTCGGGGAGAAATATCTTGTGAACACGCATATTGAAAGCCCGAACAAGCAAAAAATTCCACGAAGCCGGTGACCGCGTAATGTTTGGCAATTATGCATTCTCCATGGAACGCAAATTACCCAAATTCCGCAAATTTCGCGAGCGGAACGGAATTAACCAACCAGGCTTACTTGGCAGGTCTTCTGGGGCTTTCCATTTAACACTTGGGGCATACTTTACGGGGGAGATGAGGATGCCAAAGCAATTCTTAATTATCTTCTGTCTGGTTGGGGTTACAGTGGCTGTCTCAAACTGAATTCCAGTGTTAGATGTTGGATGTTGGAGGACATTAAGATTACCATAGTAGACGCCTCACACACACACACACCCCAGCACTCAGAGCCCAAGTTTAGCATTGTTGAAGACTTATGCCATCTTGAAAATGGCCAAAGTGGGTAGGGTTGGCCCTTGATACTCTTATGTTATTGGTCAGGGCATGCCCATGAGTCATACCCATCCACTTGTTTGTGCAAGGCAAAAATGCGGCACCTCCAGGCACCCACTTCAGAACACTCCTGAACCTGATAAAAATCAGAAAAGGACTGAACCTGCTGTCTGTGACCTAAGAGCCCCGGGAGTACTTGACCTATGCCCTCTTGTTCCCAGGCCAAAGAAATGAACTCCAAGGGTCATAAGGTTGACTTCCTGTTAAACCTATAGTGGTGTAACAAGATGCAAATGGCCTTTCCTGGCCAATTGATCAGTGGCAAAGGACCTGGATTAGACCCATCTATTAGCCTCTGCCTGATTCTCTGAGAATCAAAATGCCTCTCCTGAGGCCCCGGGGATTGGGGGCTTTGGAACTGTACTCCTGTGGTGGATTAAGAGTTAAAGGACTGCATCAGAAGATAAAATCTTTGACCGGGTTGCACCTGGTTGGTGTATCCGAACCGTACTCCATCGTGGTCAGCGTCTAATTGTATTTAGGCCCCTGTCTACTGCAACCATTGACTCTCATTGGCATGATAGGCATCTTAACTCTATCTTTACTTAAAAGGTTGAACATTTTTACCTTTGGTTCCCCTTATTCGATTTTTGTAATTTTAGTGCATTATTTATTAATTTGTACTTTATTTTTCTGAATTGTTTTCAGAATTTTATTGTTTTGCATTTCGACTTCAGTTCTGATTTTGAACTGCATAAATACTTTGCACGTTGCCTTCAAGTGAGGCCATTGCTACCAGCTCAGGTATATGTAATTACTTTAGTAGTTCACCCTGACAAGAGTTCTGGTTATTCCTTGAGGGGGACAGTGACACTGCTTGAGTTGGCAGGATTGGAAGTAAGAGGTAGAGGGCTTAAGTTAATGTTTAGAGATAACGATAAGATCAGTGACCCTCAGTGGATTAATAGGCCATGTTAAACTAAACTCGGTCTACTGTTAAAACCAAAATCTACTTTGTAATACATTAGTAGCCGTCCGTGCATGTTAGCTTTTCAGTTAGTGGAAGGCAGGAGGAGAGCAGGCATAGTTACTGTGCAGTCACAGAACACCGTAAAACTCCCCTCCAAAACATCTCACATACCCAGAAAAGAAGACATGCCTACAACGAATTATCGGTTACGTTTCAATATATTTTCTACGGATGCATCTTTACTTTGAGCAGCTATTGTAATTTACATTTACGATGAAAACTGGCAGTACTGTTTTATACGTTCTCATCCATTCCAACTTCTCCACACACACGCACATCCTATTCGCTATTTGGGACCACCTACTTTGAGTGGAGTCAAAATACATTGCTTAGGCACATGAGCAGATAGCGGGGTTCTGCTTGTTGTCCCCGAAAGATGCCACAGGTATGGTTTTCACTTTGTTGACAGTTTTCCATCACAAATAGCACGGGACATGTTACATCTACGCGGTTTCTCAGACCACGCGCTATCAACGCTCATGGCTCTGACTAACCACTGAAAATGCAAGTCAAACCTATATGCGTTGTCAGCGCATTTGTCTATAAGTCAGTTTATTCTCTTAAAAAATACAAGATTCGAGCACAAAGAAATGCTTTCTTTGTTACATACAATGTTCACATTTACGAATCTCTATCGATACAAACCACAGCAGCTGTGCACGGTTATCAGCTCGTTTCCTCGTACTGGGAAGTGAGTTCAGTTTCCAGTGCATTTCATGCCTCTTTGTTTGGCATGGAAGCATAATTTCTGTAACATACCTTGAATGTCACATTGACCGTTCCTGGTAAAGTAGCTGACAACACTCCAGTTACATTCGTCATGCTTTATTCTAGTCTGCTTATTTTCAATTTGAGTGGATGATTCACTGTCTGACTTTCGAAGTTCATTTTAGCAGAAACATGAACGTTAATTTATATAATTCCTATAATCGTGTTTTTCCAATGTCTAAATGGCATAAAATGTGATAATATTTTACTGTATCTGAAACACTCACCTGGCAAATTGACACTATTTGTTAATTATAACAGTTTGCTTTTACATCAGCTGGCGAGTTATAGAATGAGGCTGGTGTGAAGAAGTGCTAACTTCTTTTAATTAATTTGAAAGCTTTTCAAAGCCTTTGGTTATGAAGATGGATGAAATTAATTAGAAGGCTCATAGTAAATGGTAATTTAATCTGTTTGGGATCTGCATGAGCCTTCATTGTTCCCACAGAGATGGCCCATTGGGATCCACCTACCCTGGAATGATACATAACATCAAGGCACAAAGAGTGTGTGAAAAACTGTATTTAGGAATGTCTGATGGCATGCATATTTATGTATAACTGTGGAATAAAACATGATTTGCCTTACCGAAGTGTTTGTTTTTACTTTAAATTTGGATCACTAAAGGCAGACGGATTAAATGGAATGTGCTCCAAATTTAACAGAGGAGGCTTATTTACAAGTCACTTGTGCTGCCGATGCATCACTTTTTTTGACGCGCCGGTAGGTCAGAATGCAGACCCATATCTACGAGGCCCCACAAAGCCACTTTGCATAGCTTTTCATGGCCTCGTAGGTATGGAGTGAGGCAAAGCAGCTCAAGTCGCTGCTTTGCCTTACTCTGTTTCAAAGAGGCGTTCCATGGACATCCCACGAAACACCTATGGATTTTGGTGCATTCCCAGATTTACAAGGACTTGTAAACTTGCCAATGAGTCAAAAACCTACACTTCCCCAAGGGAGGCATAACGTGGAGAAATACTGTTTTTGCTCCAAGTGTCTTCCTCTCTCTTTGTGTGCTGTATTCTGCAGCACATATAGGAGGAAATGCCTTCATTAATTATTTTTGTGCAGGAAGGTGTCTTTCCCACACAATAACAATCATTTCTACAATGTAGTCACCCTTTCACCATGGTGCAAGGCTGTCTGCATTGGTGCAAGGCAGCCACAACAGTGCCAGTGAAATGGGAAAGGACAGGGATGTACTGTATTTCATGAAAGAAATGCATTCCTGCCCTTTCCTTTTGATGCAGTGCAACGCAGCAAAGTGACCTACTGCACTGCCCTGCCTCAAAAACTTGTAAATGAGCCCCAAGGTCTATAAGGAAAAGAGTGGAAATCAGGAATGCTATGGATAACAGCTATTGCAAAATGTGTGCAAATAGAACTTCTCTAAATTAGTCATCATTTTTAGCTCCTGATGATAGATTGGGTGTAATAACACTGAGAGAACATGGTGGAAATACAATTTGCTGCAAAGCTATTTTGCTCCCAATGTTGCTAATCTGGTGGGGATATGCACAATCTAGTTCTGTTGTGAATGTGTAGGGTTAAGGTATGGACTATATGAATGTTCGCCATCCTCACTCACTCAAAATGTGTACATTAAAATCAAGAGTACTTTTCAGCCCGAGGCAACTTCTCCATTGTTGTCTAGAGTAGAGGTAATCAAAACAGTTCTTGAGGCATTATTTTATTCTCACTTATTTAAATAATGCTGAGCTATGAACAACATATATTCTTCTGTGCACTCACTCTCTTGCCTGCTCATTTGCTGTCTCACTTGGTTACTCCAGCAATAGAAAGCCCTCTGATGCTTGTGGGAATCTTGCCCTTTGTTGGACCTTTTGACACTGTTTTTCCGAACATGTTGGGGGCGATTATGATGTCATGCGGAAACCTTCCGCCGATTCTTTGTCAAATTTTTCCCACTGACTCTCTATTGGCAATTCCGTGCAAGCAATTACGATGCTTCTGAACACCATTCGGAATGGACTCCCATTGACTTGAAAAGTAGCCTGTGTTCCTAACGACAACACAGGCCCCTATGGGGAAAATGGGCATCTGCAGAAAACCTTGTACCCTGTAGCGGGCACCCCATGGAGCATGGTTTTACAGGGTGGTCCCTTCAGGACCCCACTGTCCCCAACTGGAGGGCTCAGGATAAAGGGGGGCCTTCCAGGGTCTCCCAAAATCAGTTTCCAACAGCCTTTTTGTGTCGGACAGACCAAGTTGGAAAGGCTGTCAGAATCTGACATCATAATCAGTCGGTTGGAAACGCTTGCAGTAGAGCTGTACAAATCCACTCTGACTGATTTGGATTCTCCGACTGCCGGTCGGATCTGATTCGGAATGACCAGATGGTTTCCCTTCCAACCGCGAGCATCGCAACCAATAGGTTGGAATTATTTCCGACCGAGTCCGGCGGATCGGTTCTGACACAGTCTAGGGGAATCCGACTCTCAATCAGAGGCTTTCCGCACAACATCATAATAAGGCCCCTTTGTGTTGTGTTTTGGTCATTTTTTTATCGTAGACTTGATGCAAAGAGTGGGATTGGAACTGACAATCCAAAATAAATCATGATTTGATTGTAACTAAAATATTGCAATCCACAGTAATGTAAGTGTTAGACCTGGCACCATTGGCTTGGGTCTCCCTTCCATTTTTTGCTGTTGCCTCATGTGTTTTTGCTGGTGTTAGATGCTTTGGGAACTGTGCCACTGCTGTCCAGTGCCACAGTGCGAGTACTCCCTACTGTAAATTGATGTATTGATTAGTGGTTCCATGATTGGATGTTTGGTTTACTGTCAGACCCAAGTACAGTGCACTGAGGGTTCCCAGGGCGTGTAAATCCAAATGCTGCTAGTGGGCTTGCACCACTGGTTGTGCCACCCACAGAAGCGGCCTTGTAAAATGTGTTTAAGGTCTGCCATTGCAGAGCCTGCATGCTGTCTGGTAATGTATGCTGACTGGGCAAGTACACCCACTTGTCAGTCCCTAAACCTTCCCTTTTCTTCATATTAGTCACCCCTATGGTAGGCCCAAGGGCAGGGTGCATTGTAAGTATAAGGTAAGACAAGCCCTGATGTGTGTGGCATGTCCTAATAGTGAGTTACAGCCATTTTCGTTGTACACTATTGCAAGGCTACCTGCTCTCCATAGGCCAGAATGGGCTGTAGACTTACCACAGTTTATAATCCTAACAGACTCAGAGAACATGGTAGAAATTTGAGTGTAGTATGCCTGGACTCAGAATAATAAAATACATTTTAGTAAAGTTTATTTTAATATTCTGTTTTGCAAATACCACTTTTAGAAAGTAGTTATTTGCTTGCCTAGCCATTTGAGCCTGCCTCTGCGTTGTTGTGTATTCCTTGCCTGGGTTTGTGTGTGACAGGGCTGGAGAATTCCAGGAGACAGGCTGGGGCAGCCCGGTGGTGAATAGGGAGATCTGCATCTAGATGGGAGGGAGGAGTTGCACCTGGGACCTGAATAGGGCTGGGCCTTCCCTCTACAATGCTGTCTCCACCCCCTGTGGTGTGTCTGATGTCTCTGCCCTGCACACTGAAAGAAGAGAAGGAAGACTGTCAACAAAGAGCTCCTGGACTGTACTTGCCTTCCACAATGCTGGTTCCACCTCCTGTGGGGCGTCTGATGTGCCTGCCCTGTGTGGTGAAAGGCAAGGAGAAGTTTGGTAAACAGAGTGCTTCAGAACTGGCTTGAACTGGGCACAGGTCACTCTCCCCTCAGAGAACAAAGGATTTAGGAGTATAAGTATTGGGACCCTGATCCCATGAAATTAGATCACTTCTGGTCTTAAGAGACAAAACCTCTGCTGAGGAGAAGGAACCTGAAGAAACTGAGGAGAGACTATTCCCAAGCTGAAGTGCTGCTTGGGGGATTGGCCTGCAGTGGTTGCCTGAATGTCAAAGAGAGGAGAAAGAACTTTGGGACTTTTCTTTCAACTTGTGCGAAGATCTCCAAGGGCTTGGAAGCAAGCTTGCCCCCTGACCGAAGTCCCAGCACCAGTGGACCTCACCACTCTTTGTGAATTACTGCTGGAATCATGTGGCTACAGAAGCAGGGAGCTGTGACCGACTCTCACGACCAGCCCAGAGTCCTGTAGGCACTGTACCAAGCAATGTCCGCCTCGAAAAACGCAAGCTCTGCGCTCACCGACTCCGTCCTGATGCCGTCAACGAGCCGTAACCTGCACCGCGACTGGAAAGACACCGCGACGTGCAACACGTCGCTACACTGAATCAAACTGGTCTGACCGACGCGGTCACTGCTGCTGACATCGAGTCCTGTGACCGGACCGGAGTTGGGCACCGCCTCACACACTTTGCGACGCACCACCCGACTCGTACCGCTGTCCGGACTGATCGATGCCAGCTCCTGAACTCCGGCTCTGTTGCCGCACTGTAAAGCTGGAAGCACCGCAACAAGCAAAGTCCGCCTCGAACAACGCAAGCTCTGAGCTCACCGACTCCGTCTCGCGCCGTCAACAAGCTGTAGCCTGCACCGTGAATGTAAAAACACCGTGGCCTGCAATACTTTCTTTTTCTACACCGCGACGAACCCCGAAACCCGCTTGAACATCCGTGCCGGCCGCTTCAAGGAAAAGGTACTGTGACTGAGTCTGTCGACATTTGAGTGGCCCCGGACCACCGTGGTCCGCTGCATTTGTTAGACTCTGTGCTCCTTTCAGCAGCGCTTAAGCCGGACAAGTCTACCGACTCACACAGAACCTTGAATTAAGCCTTTTAACCTGAACTCTTGAAACTGAATAGTACTGTGGATTCTTTTTGTCGTTTATTGGTCTTGTGATAACTCTATATAAAGTATACTTATTTTTTTATATAAAACCTGTGTGGTGTCCATTTGTAGTGTTGTCACTGGGTTACTGTATGTGGTCACAACTGCTTAACTTACATCGCCTCTGAAATTAGCCTTGACTGCTCGCGGCACGCCGCCTAGAGGGTGAGCAGGGGTTATTTTGAGAGAGTAATTCCCTTGCCCTGACTAGAAGAGAGGGTCCCTGCTTGTAACAAGTACCTATCTGTGCCAACCAGAGACACCCAATTCTAACCGTAAGGAAACACAATGCTCTGCATTGCGATTCTTTAAGTAAATGAGGCGTTTCACGGGGGAGTGGTGCTCGGGTGTTCCAATGCATCTTCAAATTGATTGTGATGTAAATATGTATCTACAAAGAGGTGTAGATCTGAATTTGTGCCGAAATCCTACGCCTCCCTGAGGTTGGCATACAGAGGAGAAATAGTTTTCATATCTTTCATTTTTTCCTAATTGTATGTGTGCTACACTATGGTGCAAGGGTATCTGCATTGACACATGTCTCCATAAAGTGCACTAGAACAGGAAGAGAGTAGAACAGCCCCACATATTTTTAGATAAGGAGCTGTTCTGCTCCCTCCAGATAACGTAATGCAGCTTTGCAACTTCACTTGCTGCTCTGCATTGTGTGATTTATTTTTAAATCTGAGCCTTTATCTATATGGGATGTAGATCTTACCAATTAATGCGCCCTCTGAAAGAATTTACTGTACAGAATAGGATCCTCGTGTGAGAACGCAGACCAATAAGAATTGAACCACACAGGTTATCTCCAAATGCTTCTTACCAAAGAAAATTAACATTATCCTTATTTCTAAGTGGTAATTGTCACTATTTAGGGTGAAACCCCACCAAAAATGAATTACTTGCTTCCAGAATGACAGATAGGGGTGCTGATGAAGTATTTCTCTCCATAATTTTGGAACAAACTATTGTGTCAAGAATATCTAGGAAAAAATATCCAGAAGGTAAGCTTCTATAGGTAAGCAAAGTTTTACTATGTCTAACTTCAAATATATGTACCTTGATGATATATCTAGGTACGTTAATGTGGGGAAATAAATTGTAAATTCATACTTACCTATTTACAGATTTTCCTCGTTTGATTTAGTGTATCAGCACAATCAGCACAAATTATACACTGCTCTGCTGTCTTTGAATTAAAAGCACATGAGAGGCTTCTGCCTTCAGCTTTTGAGTATTTGAAGCAGTCCCTGCTTAAGGGGGTTTCATTGAAGTGAAAGGTATGTAAAATGTAAATTGATACTTGTATAGCGCACTACTCACCCGCAAGGGTCTCAAGGAGCTTGTACGAATACCACTGTGGAACCCATCCTGGCTTTCCCTGTGAGGTGTCCACTCCTGGGCACCCCCAAGGTGGAGGTCAGGCAGCCTTAGCGTTGTGGGGGCCGTTGTGGAGATTAAGCAAGCTACTGCCCAGAGTTGCACAGTGGGACTCCATGATTGGAATAGGCACCGAGGCGAGAATGATCAGGTCCGTGGAATTTTGAGCCCAAGACCCGCCAAAGCGGAGAACTGAACCCTGGTCCCGGGCTAGACCACTGCATCAGGGTCTGCCACTCTAACCATTGAGCCACACTTCTCCACACCACCGGGGCTGTGGCCTGCTTCAATTACATTTATGGGGAATATGTCTCTTGACTGCATTGACCCAATACCGTACCAACACCCCTGCTTCTTCGTTTCTAGTTCAGAGTGAGAGAATTGTTATTTTAATCCTTAAACTCCCAAAATCTGATTATGGTTTCTTGCACTGTGCACTAGACAGCCAGTCATTTCCATTGCTCCAAAACAATATTTTAATTTTAGATTTGCAAATTGCTGTGGCTGTGAATTAAATCCCAAAGCTTTGGAATTTTAAGTCAGATTCTAGATTGGGAGCTGGAAATACTTGTAATTTTGTAGTTTAAACAAAAAACACGTATCAGTTGGGCAAAACTAAGGCTCATATTTATGAAGCCTTTGCATTGTCATTGCGTCACGCAAGACAGCACAAGACAACGCAAGGGCTTCAGTGAGATTTACTATGCCACACAAAGTGTTACGTTCCCAATAGAGGCGTAAGATATGGCACCTTCCCACAGTTGTCAACATAAACGCCAAGCCTGCTTCAATACCTCCCTCAATCAGTGACACCTGCAACTCCTTCACTGAAAATCCTATACTTCCTTGGGTATTTGTTGTTACTGTAAATTCACCTGAACCAGATGTTAACTTTCAACCTTGTTTCTTTTTACCGCTTTAATGTAGTGCATCTTGTTTAGAAAAAGAGAACAGCTTAAGTGTACACCTTTATAGAAAAGGAACATTTTAACTAACATTTCTCATAAGCGCAAAGGAATCAAAACTCCCATCACTCCTTACATTAAATAAATAAAACAATAGCGGATTCTGAAAAGTAACAATTAACCATACAGACATTTACACTGATAAAACGAATGAGCAGAGCAGCAAAAATGTAATGGAAATTAAATAATAACATGAGTAAAACACGGGATTTTAACTTGTGACAAATTCAGAAATCTTTGATATAGGTAAAACATTTTTACCAGGCACAAGGCATGAAACATTTAGACCTATCACAAGATGTTCGTTAGGCTGCAACAAGGGAGTGGATTCGCGGAAGTGAAAAGGAAGGAACCTGAAAAATCATTATTTCATGAACAGTAAGTGCACTTTTATCTGTCAAGGTAATTCCAGACTTAGCATACAGTCCAGTAGTATATCAGACTAACATCTGATTCCCTAGTAGCATCCCTCAGTTACACAGGGAAAGGTTCTGTAAGTAAACCAAATCTTTTCCTTTTTATTGACAAACGAATTTTTCATTGTTGCCTCAAACAGGTGAAAGAGTCACACAGGTGTTTGTAGGAAGGGCAAGAGGTGGGAAACACTTTCATGTGAACCTTTTCTCATCCGATCTGGAACGTATCTGGGTCATATGATCTTTTTTATATTACCCATTCATGGGTAGTTAGGTGGTGGGGCACAATACTAGTGAGACATTTGTTGTGTGTTCAAGGGGTACAAAGGATTATCTTCATGCTGCCTTCCAAAGGGAGAATGACAGAACTTTGATTGGAGTCCCAGTGTGCTGTTGATAGTGCAGTCTGGGCCCGAAAATCATAAACTCAATTATAGTACTATCACAAATCCACCATCACCTGCAGTTGTAAGCCCTGTTTTCAGCGCTAAATCATTCTTCCTTCTCATGGTGGATCTTGGAATGTTATATTAGGACTCAAGGAGCAAATCAGACATCTCAAACTTAAATAGCTTCAACAATTTTATGTTCAGTCAATGATGAGAGTTGGCATCATATTCTAAAACCTTTATTCTCATTAGGAGATTAGTAAAGTTATTTACATTATTTTTTCTTTATTTCAGTTAGTCCATAAATCAACTACGTTTACAGAAATCTCATCAAAAGAATGGTTAGGAAAAAAGTATCAAATCTATTTTGCATTAAGGGCGAATAAATTCCCAATTCTAAAGATCAGGATCAGAGTTTTAGATTTCAAGAACCAATGAAGAGTTCTATTTCAAAGAAAAGAGTGGAATCAGAGGGGCACAAAGCTTCAAAGCCAAATTATAGTAGCAGAACTTCCCATCAAGAGTAGTTCATGAGACTCAGCCGAGCCTTAATAAATACAAGCCAATCTGCATACAGTTGCAGAAGCAATCTGTCAACTATCAAACAGCAAAGTGAGGCAAAAGGAAAAACAGTAGAAGCAGTAGCAACAACCGTCAGGAGTCCGTCAAGGGAAAAGGGATAAGCGTAAAAGCGTTACATCTACCTATGAACATGCACTAATATGAAGTCAGGAAAATATGTGAAAACATTGTATCAACTTCCTTTATGGACCAATAATATGGCACCATTCTTTGGTATGCAAGTTCAGCTCCTCCATTCCCATGAAAAGACATGCGGTTTGTACACTTTATCACAAGGTAAGCTACAGTCAGTCTTGCGTAGTTAGATTTTGGAAACATTAGACTTGATTCCCATAAGACTTTTCAACACAGAACAATCTTATTAATCTTAATCTGTTTCACTGTGAGAACAATGAACTACGAACCTAAAGGCAAAATCACTGTTAGGCAATACAGTCCTTGTAATATGAATTAAACATTATTGCTTAAAAAGCACACGTTATTTTATTCAACTATTATGTCACATAAGAAAAATAGGAAGTGCATGACAATCAAGAATAACATTTTGCTTATAAGATAATTTATTTGTTAAACCAGAATATTCTACAGTTATGACAATCATTTATAAGCATGTCAATTTCAGGTCAACTTCTAACTTGTGCTTTGCACACTTCAGCAATAATAGGTTTGCTTCTAGTTAAAGGAAACTTGCTTCATAGCTTTTCTATGGCCTACACAGGTAACTATGACTGCCTATTGCATATCAGCCCATTTAAAATGTGTGTCTTTTTTTGTATTATGTGTTATATTTATCATTGCACATTCGTCTACTAAATTAATTATTTTTCATGTTAATTAATTTATTTTTCCACTGTGATATTCAGAAGCAATACCTAGGGGGAAACTAGTCCTGGTATGCTTGTTCTCTGAGCGATTGTCAGTGATTTGAAAAATAGCAAGCATTCTTACCATTACAGTTTGTGTGTTTTTTGTACTGCCCTAAGTGGCATGGGAATGCCCTGACATGGGTCCCGTGCTCACTGTGTCACTGGAACCAAGCTGTACATGGCTGCTAATCCCCTAACTAGGACAAACCAGGCCTGGAATGGTTGTGTTCCGGTTTAAGGTGGACCTGGCCTGTAATTACAGCCTGGGTTGTTCCCATGAGGAGCTGGGTCAAGACTCATTTGTATATGGCTGGGTGCGAAACTCAGTGCTGTCATTGGTGCTATGTTATTTGAGATGTCATCAGTGATGTCATCAGTGATGTCACTGACCATGTCATGAATGATGTAATATGTGACATCATCACAAGTGGATTGTGGGCGCAAGAGTTACAGTTAGTACAACTAACTATAATGGAGGAATTTCAATGGTTTTGTATGAGTAAAAATGTCCAGCTAACTATAACACCCCTGAAACTTATGGTTTTTTCAATGAATTTCTATGTTTTTTTAAATGATAATTCCTAACTATAACCTGCTTGAAACCTATGTTTTTTTCAGTGAATTTCAAAGGTTTTTTAAATGATAATTCCTAACTATAACCTGCCTGAAACCTATGTTTTTTCAGTGAATTTCAAAGGTTTTTTTAAAAGATAATTCCTTAGTATAACCTGCCGGAAACCTACGTTTTTTTTCAGTGATTTTGAAAGATTTTTTCAATTACAATTTTTAAATGAATTAATTGTTATTTTTATTTCTTTGATACTGATTTACTACATTTTTTTCATCTATTCATTTTTAGATATCTTATTTTTTAGGGTACATTACACATTTTTAATATTTAAAAAAAGTATATATGTTTTTTAATATTTTTTAAAATATTTTTATAATATTTTCTTTTTTCGTAAATTTTTTTGAGGAGTCGTGCATGCAAAATGCACCTTCATCAACTACTGCGCGGAACGTAGCCGCCATTTTACAATAGCTCTGCAGGATCCGCGTAGGGTGTGCGATAGGTGTATTTTCATGCACGATCGCTAAGGGACCCGTACGTGACTTCAAGTGCATCCGCAACATATACGTATCACACCACACCACGCGTGCTTGTTTCCGCATGACGTCATCTACATGTTCAATGCGGTGGGCGTGCGACTTCCGTGAAACTTTTCGATATACAAAAAGATATATATATATATATATATGTATTTAATAAAAATATTAAGGCAAAAGAATAATATTATTTTTGTTTTAATAAACTTATATTACTTTTAAATGCAATTTCGCGAAGTCGCACTCCGTGCGTGCTGCATGTACGCACCCAACGCGGATCCCATGTGGCCAAAAAAAAGAGATTTCATTGGTTTATAACACTTACTGTTCTATTGAAGAACCCTACCCATTTTAATTACTCTTCTTAGACCTTCCTTAGGAGAAGACCTGTCCTGAAAAGAACGTCACTTTTTCTTCATTGTAAACATCGTATGGAAATGTTTTACTTTTCCAGAGGGGCAAAAGAAATGTAATGCCACCAAAGTAACATGCAAGATTTGCCAGGCAGTACTGTCCAGCGGAGATCCAAACAAGAAATACTCCTGTGGCACTGCTAGTATGTGCAAGCACCTCCAATCCATGCATTCTGTGAACTATGCTCACGAAGAATGTAGAAGACTGCGCCAAAATGCACCTCCTCCACTGGCAATACCAAGTACCTCTGGGGCATCACCTTCAATATCACCACCAGACATACGTCCCCAAGTTGTAAAAGTTAGAATGCACTGCATGAAGTGCAATTGTTTAATTTGTTATGGGGAGCAATCAGTAGACCTAGTTTGCAGAGCAATTGATAACCATCAATGCTAGTTTTTTTTATTCCCTCAAAGTTCATGGTTTTGTTTGTCCTGTTGACTTTTATATGCTTGTTAAAAAAACGGAAAAAAGAAAAAAACATTCAAAAAACAAAAAAATATATATAAAAGTACAAAAAACTAAAAACTAACTACTCTGGTTAAAGAAAGAGCTAAATGTATATGTTAGTGTGTGAAAGTTTACATAAATGTATACGTACGGCAAAATTGACTAAAGAATACATTTGTGGCATATGGTGAATGTATAACTGCAGGACTATAAGAAAGTGCTGTAGCATGACACTGTAAGCTCTTTAGCTACAGCGTGCTAAGCTACTTCCAAAGCACAGGGATGCAACGTATGTACATAAATATGTTGGAAGTCTGTGCTTCCCTCTGCACTGCTGCTTAAACTACAGGCATGTGGTGTTTGTGTAGTGTAGGGGGTCGTGCTGGGGGTAGGGTTTTAGGGTTTAGGGTAGTGTAGTGGGGTTTGTAAAGTGTAGGGTTTGTGCTGGGGGAATGTATTAACATTAAACTATGACCACCCTAAGCACAATTAACCATAGTAACCACTCAAAAGTTCAA
Source organism: Lissotriton helveticus (assembly GCF_964261635.1). NCBI lineage: Eukaryota > Metazoa > Chordata > Amphibia > Caudata > Salamandridae > Lissotriton > Lissotriton helveticus. The sequence goes on from NC_136057.1 coordinate 1,534,740,588, forward strand.
GGTGAAGTTATCAGCAGTATGCTAGGAAAACGTTTATCAATATTAAATGCTTGTAATCAAGTAAAATTCAAATCATCGCATGCAGTGTGGCACAAACCAAATTACCACAGCAGTACCCCAGCTAAGATTTGAACTGAATAAATATGTTTCATGTGAGAGACCCAAAGGCCAACGCTGCAGCTTCCACATGTTTCAACACCCTCCACATACTCAGCAAGACCTTCAAATGGACCCACCCCCCGAATCAAAGAAGACCGTCAACCATGCACTCATCACCAGCAGGCTGGACTACGGGAACGCCCTCTATGCCGGAATCAACAAATTTTGACTCCATAAACCTCTGACTGTCCAGAACGCCGCAGCCAGACTCATCCTCAGCATCCCATGACAAAACCACATTACCCAGCGTAAACAAGCACTCCACTTGGTCCCTGTCAAAAAAAGAGTAACCTTCAAGCTGCTCACACACACCTATAAAGCCCTCTACAACACCAAACTCCTATACCTCAATCTCCTTCTACATCCCCAAAAGAAACCTCCACTCCGCTGACCAGGCCTTGGCCGAAATCCTCTGCATCCACAGAACAAGAAAGGAGGCACACCCTTCTACATCATGGCCAAGACCTGAAATGAACTCTCCCTCAGCATCAGATGAAGCCCCACACTGAAAGCATTCAGGAAGAGCCATAAGACCTGGCTTTTTGAATGACCAAAGCTGCGCAAATCCCCCCCACACTCCCCCAGCGCCTGGAGACCCTCACAGGTGAGCAGTGCGCTCTATACATCCCTGATTGATTGATTGATATGCCACCACAGTGTGTGTTTGAGTGTTATCAACAGGCCCTGCCATTGGTTTGGCTATCTATAACTCTTAACAGTAGTGAAATGAGCAGTGCTGCCTTCTTTAATATACAGAGAATATCTGAAATTGGCTTGGTATGGCTTTACCTCTGAGAGCTACTTTCAGGGTGCTGGTGAGCTACCAGTAGTTAGCGGGCTACTGTTTGGAGACCCCTGGTATGGATATTAAGTGGGGAATTGTAGTCATGCAGCACAAATGTGAAGGTCAAATTATGATTAAAGTAATTTATATATCTATGGGCGCGGTGGATCCGCGTATCTATCCACATACCCTACGCGCAGCCTACAAGCACCCTGCCGTGCACGAGCTGAATGCTCATTAGCAGTCAACTGTCAAAATCAGGAAGTGTTGGCAGCCATCTTGTGCCTCAGTAGAACCGAGGCACAAGAAAACAAAAACGAACCCGCAAAACGCAAAAAAGGGGCAGGGTAGACACACCCTGACCCTCTAGGCCTGCTCAGGGGGTCCCACAAGGACCCCCAGGCCCCCCCCCCCCCAAAACAATTATTTTTTTAATTCGCGGGATTTGCAAAGGATCCGTGAATCCTAGGGATATTAAAAAAAAGAAACGTGGTCTTAAGGCGGAAAATATGTACATTTGTCCCCGGGGGGCCAAATCCTGGAGGCATTATTGAAAAAAAAGTGTGGGTGGATCCCAATCCCCCCACACTGCCCCGGGGACCGTATCCCCCGGGGCTCTAATTTAATATATGCTGGGGGCTCAGGGCCCCCCCAGCCCCGGGACGACCACCCCCGGTGCTCGATTTTAATGTATGCGGGGAGGCTCTAAGGCCCCCCCAGCCCCGGGGACCGCCACCCCCTGGGGCAAGAATTAAATGTATGCAGGGGGCTCACGGAGCCCCCCCGCGGCCCCAGGGACCACAACCCCCGGGGCTTTAAACAAATGGGTGGGGGGTCTCAGGCCCCCTCAGCCCCGGGGACAGCCACCCCGGGGTAAGAATTACATGTATGTGAGGGGCTCAGGGACCCCCCCTGCAGCCCAGGTACCGCCACCCCAGGGGTTTTAAACAAATGGGTGGGGGGCTCTCAGGCCCCCCAGTCCCGGGGACCGCCAATCCCCGGGGCTTAAGAAAATTGGGTGGGGGGCTCTGAGGCTCCCCCAGCACTCAGGACCACCACCACCCAGGGCTTCTGAAAAATGTGGGAGGGGGGCCATGCATCCCCCCTCCTGGGGCCTTGTGGAGGCCCTGGGGACCGCCATCCCCCAGGGCCGGCTCCTGCAGTGTACTGGGGTGTCCACCCCCGGACACTACTGTTTGCAATGGCAGGGCAGGAGCCTCGCGGCTCCCACCCTGCCATTGCAAACTGCTTTGCTTCATTGTAGCGAGAGCAGGGAAACCTGTTCTCGCTTCAATGACGCAAAGCAAATTGCTTTTCCATATGGGGAGCAGCATGTTAGCTGCTCCCCATATGGAAAAGCAATGCCGGCTCCCGCAGGAGGCATGGAGCCAGCATGGAGCCGCAGGAGGCATGGAGCCGGCGGGACCGTGGGGGGATTATGGACCCCCCCACGTTCCCCAACGAAGAGGGCCAGCCCCGGGGGTTGGGGGCCCCCATCCAAAAAAATTAAAAAATAAAAAATAAACGGTCCGGGGGATGCTGCCCTCGGGCCAGAACTGACCTTAGGAGGGGGGCAAGGCAGCCGCCCTCAAAAATACTTTTTTTTTTTAAAAAAGGGCCATGACCCGGGGGATGGGGTCCCCGAGGCAAATTATGGCCTTGGGAGGGGGGCCACTCGACCCCTTCCCAATTTTGTTTTTTAAATTAAAAATTGGGGTCAGGCCGTGGGGGATGGGGTCCCCAGGGGCAATGAATTCGAAAAAGAAGGGGGGCTACACAGCCCCCTTCTTTAAAAAAAGAAAACAAAAAAAAACGGGACCAGACCGGAGGCCACGCCCCCTACCAGCATCACTCTGCAAACGTGCCCCCTGGTGCGTTTGCAGAGGGGCAATGAATTCCCCTTAAATACTGGGAGTCCCTGGGGGCCAACTATTTCACCAGGAACCTCCAGTATGTGCCAGGGGCCTGCGTTGCAGAGAGGTGTTCTGAGGCCAAGCCCCTTTTTGCCCACATTGGTGGGAACGCAATCTATTACCTAGATCCCTCCCATTGGAACCAACTCCCCAGCCACCTCCGGAAATTCCCAGGCTTTTAACAATTACGGAAGCTCCCTAACACTGGGCGTTTTTAAAAACGTCTCCTCACCCTTACTGCAGCACCTCCGTAGCACGGAGATACCCATATGGTGTGATTTGGGCACTTTACAAGCCAAATAAATAAACAAAAAATGTAAAGGAGTTGATTTGGGGCTGGCTTCGCTCCCAGCCTGGCGAACCTGTACATGGACAAATACGTGGATAAACACATCTGTGACCACAATTATCAATTTCTAAACAATATAACATTGTGGAAACGTTATATTGACGATTTGGACATGCGACAACTTTCGCAGACTTTCTCAGGGCACTGGGCTTCACTCCAATCTCATATGCTGATGACACCCTGCTTTTAATGTCTTTTGATAAAAACTCTCCCAATACGCAGTCGACCATCTCAGAAAGCATGACAGCAATTGCTGCCTGGATGAGGAACAGCTTCCTGCAGTTAAAACGGAGATTATGCTATTTTGAGAAGTTTCTCTGCCCTGGTCCCCAGGATGGTGGCCTACTGAACTGGGTGTCCCTAAAGCCATGGCAAAAAATGTAGGCATACATCTGGACCAAAAACGTATGATGAAGGAACAAGTCACTACCACCGTAGTCTCATGCTTCTATACGTTAAGCCTTTTATGGAGGATTTTCCCTTTTCTCCCTCTGACTGTATGCAATTTACTCCTCCAAGCATTAGTAATAAGCCACCTAGGCTCCTGTAATGCCCTCCTGAATTCATATAACAAGTCTTCCCTCAATAGACTTAAGGTGGTTCAAAACACTGCGTCCCACCTTGTCTCCAGCTCTCCTGCCAGGACCTCCTCTCTTCCGCTACTACAAGGACAACACTGGCTACCTATCTGTAAAAGGGTCAGATTTAAGATCTGCTGCTTTGTGTACAAGGCACTAAATGGCAATGGCCCTAGCTACTTAGCAGACAGACTCACCAATATTATAAGCCATCTTGAGCACTCCGTTCAGACTCTAAGTCGCTACTTCTGGTGCCTTGTGTTAAGAAATCCTGCATAGGTGGGAACGCATTCTATTACCTATATCCCTGCTATTAGGACCGATTCCCCAGCCACATCCGGAAATGCCACGACTATTAACAATTCCGAAAGCTCCTTCAAACTGAGCTTTTTAAAAAACGCTTCTCCTTACCCTTACTGCAGCACCTCCGTAGTGCAGAGATACCCCTATGGGGGTGATTCGGGCGCTTTACACGTCAAATAAATCAACAAAAATTTAAAAGAGTCGATGCGGGGGCTGGCTTCGCTCCCGTCCAGGCAAACGTGTACATGGACAAATACGTGGATAAAGACATCTATGACCACAATAATCCATTTCTAAACAATATAACAATGTAGACATGTTATATTGATGATGTGCTAATGATTTGGGCACATGACAAATTGAGCCTCATTGACTTTTGGAGTTGGTTGAATAGTAGATCTCCTGATTTCAAGTTTACTATGAATTATAGTAGAGAGACCATCTATTTTCTAGACGTAGCCCTCAAAATAGAGAACCATAGCATTCATTCCACCTTATTTAGAAAACGGACGGAGTGGAACACACTCCTCAAATATAATTCACAGCACCTTAGGAACCTACGAGACAACCTCCTATATGGCCAGTTTTTAAGGTTGAGAAAAAACTTCGATCACAATTGGGGGGAAACACACAAGGAACTTAAAACTGCCCTCACACACAGCAAACTGTGTCATGTTTCATCATAGGGCTGCTAACACTCGTCCGCGCAGACCAACGCTGGAGGTGGAGCAATAGGGAGGGGGAAGACAATACAACATGTAAGTGACAATGATATGCCCGCCACAGGGAGCACAATTTTCCCCATCCACCCCTTTCTTCAATGGGAGCCTGTGTTGTCGGTCGGAACACATGTTCCCATTGAAGTCAATAGGAGTCTGACCGAATGGTGTTCAGAAACATCATAATCGGCCAGTCAGACTCAGCGAATCCGATTATGTCTGAAACCATTCCAAGGCCATGTTGGGCAGAATGCCTTCCGACAGTCAATGTTATGAGGCCCTCTATATCAAAGGATATAGCCCAAATGTTACCCTCGTTAAATATCAGCTCTTTTCCTGTAAATGTGCACATTGTTTATGCATTTCCAGTTTTGGATATCAATGTTTGGCGCTTTTACACTTTAGGTTGGATTTGCATATTGCAAAAACAAATGTCCAAATGTTATTCTGGTTAAATATCAGCACTTTCTTCTTACTTATTGTAGCAGCAGTATCTCTGAATCAAAGACTGTTGTCCAAATGTTACCCTGGTTAAATAGCAGCTCCTTTTCCACACATTTGTACTTTGTTAGGACCCTCCGGTTTTAAATATGAATGTTTTGCACTTTTATACTTTAGAGTATATTTGCTCATTGGAGCTCTAGCAACTGTGCATCAAAAACAGATGTTAACATTTTACCCTGGTTAAATATCAGCAATCTTCTCTGCAAACTTGCACATTGTCTTCCTAGTTTTAGACAGTGTAGCCATTTTTGTACTTTATGCAAGACTTGCTTATTGTTGGACTAGCAAAATCTATAGCAATGACAACAATCTATGTGAGAAAGAGTGTTTTACCATGCAACAACTTTACCTCAAGATTGTATCTATTTATATGATTTGCTGTGTATATTTCAATCAATGTTTATGATTTTTATTAACTAATAAACAAATGTATGTACCTAACTAAAGGAAGGTGTTGGACACTAAAGGGGTAATATTTATTATTCCTACTGGAATTTAAACCAACTTAGGGAATGTTTTGGTCACTAAACGGGTGACATTTACTATTCCCTCTCCAACCTAAACCAATTTGGGGAAGTTGTTGGATACTAAAGGGGTGACATTTACTATTTACATTCAAATATAAAGCAATTTTGGGAATGTATTGGACACTAAATTATTGAAATATTTGACATTATATTCCTTACCAAAAATTAGTAAGTTTAATGTAACATATACATAAATACAAATATAAAATTGTTTTTAAAAGTTCAAATATAGTTTAAATATTTAATATTTTATTTAAAAAAAACAGGTGAATATATATTTTTTCACATTTAATTTAAAATTAAATACAAATTTAATACAATAAAATACATTTTAAAATTAATAAAATATTTGCATAGCCAAAAAAGTATTTACACCTTCTCTCCTCTTAACCCAACATCCCCCTACAATAAGACCCCATGGTAAGTATGGGCGCAAAATCCGCTCCGCTCGCGAAATTTGCGAATTCTCGCCAATTTCGCAATGCGCGAATCTCGCGAAATTGCCGAAAAATTTGTGAATTCATGAGTGGGCAGATTTTTTTTTTGGGCACCAGGAAGCACAGTTAAGGCAGGTGCTCGAGTTGACGCTAACTTTGTAACCATTTTAGAATGGCGCCGGCAAGCTGCCAGAGTGCTTCCTGTGGGCCAAAAATTAAACCTCAACAGGAAGCACTTACAGATATAAATAAAGCAGGTGCCCGAGTTGAAGCACAAATTTAGTAAAGTTTTAATCAGCCCAAAAGCATTAGTGAGCACGGTCGAGGCTGGGCAAGTATGCTTTAACCCCATATCTGTCGTCGAAATTAGCTCTAATACCCGAGGGAGGTCTTTGCATCCCTGAGTTTCTCAAGCGCAATCCCCGTTCCTGTGACCAGGAGGCTGCTTTCCCTCACCTGCTGCCCTGCTCGCTCGCTGACCCTTTATCCACAAGAGGCATGTGAACACACATAGAAGCCCCGCACCACACACTAGCGGTATAAAACGTCTTCCCGCCCTTTCCCAACTATGATGGCCAGCTCACTCAAGGGACCTCGGCGCCTTTTGGCGTTGTGGCAAAGTTACAGGCACTCATGGTCAGTGGAGATAAATCTTCTGGCCTTACGCAGCTGCAGTGTAGGAAAAGCACTATCATTTACCCAACGAGGTAGCATTTACTGGATTAGCCAGTAGTACTCCAGTTGAGTAGAGGTATTGCACAAAACGGTGGAATCTTCGTGGATAACTTTGCAGGGCAGGATTCATTCTGGCAAGAGGCTCCTCTCACAAAAATTAAACCTAAACAGGAAGCACTTACAGATATAAATAAAGCAGGTGCCCGAGTTAAAGCTCAAATTCAGTAACGTTTTAATCAGACAAATCTTCTGCCCCTTTACGCAGCTGCAGTGTAGGAAAAGCACTATACGTTTACCCAACAAGGTAGCACTTACTGATTAGCCAGTAGAAAGTACTCCAGTTGAGTAGATGGAAATCGCAAAACAATCCACGATTTTGCAAGAAAATCTGTGAATTTGCAGACTTTTTTGCGATTTTGCGCGAATTCGCGGACCGCAGATCCACAAAATTCGCCCATACTCACCCCATGGTACACCAACATCATGAAACATCATTTTCGATGTGCCAGGGGGCGCTTATAGGGTGTAGAGGGCTCCTGTAGAAGGGGAGCCCGTTCGCTGCAATCTCCACAAGCCCAAGCCCACAAAGCGGCCCTCACGCCACCAACTTCATTCTCAACATGCCAGAAGGTGCTTAAAGGGCATCAAGGGCTTCCTCAGTGCAGGACGCACACAGGTGAGTCTGGGCTGCACCCGGGCACAGACCAGGCCAAAGACAGTCCCATCCACGCTTGCCGGAGCCTGGAAGAGGCTAGCCTGGACCTACCCTCTTGTTTTTTTTCACTATGGCTTTCAGATATTTGGTGGCACATTGCCATTCGATGAAGAGTCTCTAATCCCTGCCAAGTAAGTTTCATTTTAATTCTGTGTACTTGGCTTAAGTTTGTACATTGTGAGGCTGTCACTGTTTATAAACTGGCCAAACAGAAGCAAACGGGTGATAGGAAGGGCCCACCCAAAACTCTCCAGAACTCTACCCTTAATTGCTTTCTGACATGGGCTGCCAGAGCCTGACATAAGGAAATGTTAGTGGTTGAACGTTGTTTATCTGTGGAGGTTTGATCACATATTGCTTTGAACTCATATCATACCCCCAAAAGGGTGCCTGGGGATATAGATTCTGGAATCCCTGTCAGTATACAGACAATAGCAGAACTACCCTCTTCGGTAAAGTCTTCAGTGAAGTCCCTGTCCCGTTATTCTGCATCCCCAATGACTGAATTACCGTCAAAAATTAAAAGAAAATTGAAACACCAGGAATCCTCCCTGGGAGCAAGTACCAGAGAAAAAACAAAATCCCAGGTGACATCACATGGGAGGACTAATAGCATTTTAACTGCATTAACAACGACGCCAAAATCTCATTCTACGCCACCAGTCTCCAAAGTTTTATCCTTAAAAGACATAGCGACTTTAATAAATTGATTTGATGACATATTATCAAAAAATCTCCCACCAATTTTGGACAGTCTCGATAAACTTGAGGCTAATGTGAGAGATATTCAAAAGTCTTTTATTAATCTTACAGTTGGGGTAGGAAAAATTGGGTCCACATATCCGGAATGCCCTGCTTCTGGGGGTTTGGGGGGGCACAAGAATTAGTAATACAAACTAACTGGGTAGGAAGACACAGTTGCAGACCCACGTAATCTTCTTCTTTAGTTACCACTCAAAATAGAGTTGACGACTGTGGGAAGGATTCGACCAAAGATATAGCCTTGAGACATGTTGATCAACCAACTGGGGGTGGGTATACTGGGAGTAGCTCAAGGCCAAGAACACATCGTGTCTTACAAAATGCAAATGTTACTGTACCTACTAGGCAGCCAATTTCACACATAGATGCCACTTCTGACATGTATGTTTCTCCGAATGAGATAAATCTGGATCTTCAACCTGAATTTTGCCCTTATGTGGCAATTTTAACTAATGCCCCTCTGCTACTGGGAAATATAAAGAAACCACAAGCCAACTGAAAAATAAAGTTGGCCACTGGCTATCTCATAACTCTGATTACACAAACTCCAGCTATGGCAACATTCTGTTTTTTAGAAGAGTGAGTTGGATCGGCCCCCTACTGAAGTCTACACATGGAGCCTGACTAGTGATTAAATACATATAGCTCCCCAGGCCTAGCAGAAAAACTGATTAGAGGCAGAAGGGAACACATTGGGTGGGGTCTTGACCTGGGGATTGACATTATGGTGCTGTTTTTCTTTATAAACATCTTAAGCCCAATGATCTGGTTATTATAACAAATGCTCGTACAGCCCACAATCCCCAGAAGAGTAATGAGCAATTCTCCCTTGCAATTAGTAATAGATACCAAGCTCTCTCAGAGCTGGACATCCCTGACTGCCTAAAGCTGGGTAGTGTCAAATCGATGGTGATCCATGATATGACCTTAACTAGCCAACCTAGGAGGGGTATCACAAAAAACATCTTGAGAGAAACTGAGATCCGAAACCTAGCTGTCCTCACTGATTATCATGTATCTACCCAAGGCCGAGTGAGTGAACATTCAATAGTAGGACCCCAGTCTCAGAGAAACCTAAATGATGACCAGAACCTAAATATCATCTCATGGAATATCGTGGGTAAGGTCTAAATTAAATGACCCGGATTGGGGTAAGCTAGTGGACAGCAGTCATATCTGTCTGCTTCAAGAAATCTGGGCATCTGAGCAATTATATAGGGTGGGGTATCCCACGTTTAGTATTGAAGCTAGACATTCAACATCTGGTAGACCTTTTGGAGGTCGGTTAATCTGGATTAAGACAACCTTGGGTTGCACAATCAAGTGGCTAAATACAGGCTCACAGGAGATCCTTGGCTTAGACCTGATATCACTCAAAGGGAACCTTCGTGTTAGAATAATTAACTTATAAAATTGGTTTAGCTGCCACCACAAGGATTCAGACGAACTTCCTTGAGAATTCAGGAAAAGAATATTATCCTATTGTAGCCAGTGACTTCAATGAGACATAAGAACCTGTAGATGTTGAGCAGCAATTGGTGCTGAAAGAAGAACAAGCTAGAGGTATTAAAAGGCTCCAGATACCAGCCCTGAAAAGAAGTACTAAGGTTGGACAGCAAGTCCTGTCTTTCACCCTTGCATAAGGGGTTCGCCCTTGTAATGGGTTGACACCCTCAGATGCAGAAGCTAAATTTGCATTTAAAAGGGTAAATGTCAAGAGCAGGATTGATTTTATTATGGAAGACCTTGATCTTTGGCCACAAATCAATGACATGATTATTTTAAACCACAAGGATAGTGACCAAAATGCATTGTTTCGGAGATTATCTGGCATTCATATTCTGCAGTCTCAGACTAATTTAGAGACAGCCCCTGTTATTGCTACCAACAATAATAGGAGAGTTAAATGGTCTCAGGTAATCGCTGATGAGAAGCTGCTCCCTAACATTTAAAAAGAGGTGGCTCAGACTCTTACTGTATTGGGTAATCCTACCCTAAATGATTACAGCATCATGTCAATTTTTTAACACTTATCGAATAGCATAAAGCCCTATTTTATCAGACAATGCAGCCCAAATACAGTTATTGGTAATGCTGCTCCCTGGTATAACGAGGACTGCAGGCAAGCTAGAATTGACATAACTGTGGCAGTAAAGAAAGGAATAAGGAATGACATATAAATAGAAGAGCCCAAAAGAGACTACAGGACGAGGCAAGAAGGTATTGGGAAGTAGAGAATTGGTGCACATTAGTTGAGACTTCTAGATTGAAGGACTGCCAGCTATTCTTGCATTTACTCTCTAAAGGGGTAAAACAGCCAGTCAGTTAAGCAGATTTTCACCTACAGCCTCATGTTTGGAAAGAGTATTTTCAAAGACTATTCTCAGGAGCGGGCCTTGAGCCTGAGGGTGAGGCAGCAGAGATGGGGAGGGACTGTAACATAGTGCCATTAGTTGATGATGTAATTAGCTTTTCCTTGGAGGAAACTGTGAACGCAATGAATTCACTTCAGACTGGAAAAGCACCAGAGCTAGATAGACTACTGAGTGAATTGTACTGATCTGACCCTACATATGGGGCCCTCTGCTCTATATATTTTTTTACAACCATCACAAGAGGGGGGATATCCCCCTGTCCCGGAAGGGTGCCTCAATAGTACCCATATTTAAAAAGGAGGATAAAGGGGACCCATAAATTTATAAGCCTATCAGCCTTATAGATGTATCACAGAAAGTATTCAGTAAAATAATTTTAACACACCTCCATTGCTGGAAAGAGAAAAACGACATACTCTCTCACTTGCAGGCCCACTTTAGAGCGTTCACGAGTTCCCTAGATCAGGTATTTTGTTTCCTGTTGCTCATTTGGAAGGAGGTCACCGTCAAAAAGGGCCACCTGCATGTCATGTTTGTGAATCTCAAAACAGTATTTGATTTTATAGATTGCACAAGGCTTTGGGTAGCCCTTAGGGGTCTTGGTCTTCCTGGTGGTCTGCTGCAACTTTTGGGTTGTTTACATCTAGGTAACTATGCCAAAGTCAGGTGTAACTCTGATGGTAGCCTAACCAACAATATACCAGTCTCAAAGGGTGTGCACCAAGGTTGTGTTTTGGCCCCAACACTGTTTGCCTTGTATTTGAATGGCCTCATTAATGATCTCTATGACAGACGATACGTTGCTCATTTCGACAACCCCAATGGGCATTCAGAAAGTTTTGACTAAGTATCCAACAGCTTGCAAAGATCGGGGTCTCGAAAGTAACTGCTCAAAAACTAAGTTCATGATTTTTAATCCCTATAAATCAACCAAGGGGAAACTGAGGTTGGATGCCCAATACCTGGAGCAGGTCAAGGTCTTTGATTATTTGGGATTCAGAATTAGTGATAATAAGGCATTGGCTCCCCAAATCCAGAAAAGCGTGCTTACACTGCAACATGTGGATTGTGCAATAGTGAACAGAGTCAAAAGGTCTCCTTTTTACCCAATTTTTCTCACCCTAGAAATACATCGGGCAAAAGGGTGGAGGGCAGCCCTCTACGGGGCCGAATTATGGGGGCTAGAGCACCTGAACCAGCTGAAAGTAGCAGAAAATAAATTCTTTAGAGCGATGCTTAATCTCCCAATGAACACGCCACTATTACCACTTCACCTAGATCTTGATCTAAAGTCTAATATTCATTTAGCTGTTTTTAATGTGCTTATGTTTTGAATAAGACTCTAAACCAGTAATACCCAGATTCCAGTAAAGGACGCAGTGGAGGAATAACTAATTCTCCAAAGACAGACAGGGCAACTGGTCTGGTTTAAAAAGGTTAGGCAATAGTTTTTTTAATTGGGGTTGGGGTTTAAATTGAATGAACCACAGTCGAATACAAAAAAATGGCTTTCCAGTTTAAAAAAAGGTACTGGGATTTATTGATTCTTCTTGCACTGAAACACAGACACTTGGCTCTTTAACAACCCGATTTTTAAATGTTAAAAGTTGTTTTTAGTTTGATCCCTATATGGATGATGTGGAACCCCCTCAGGCACGAGCACTTCATATACAGTTCAGAATTGGGGTTCTCCCACTGAATGCTATGAAAAGCAGATGGGCAAACGTGATTGTAATACCAGTGTGCCTATTGTGTAGCTCTTGCCCAGAAACTCTAGAGCATTTGGTATTCCTGTGCCCTTTCCATGCCAATTTGAGAAAAACATGGATTATCCCGGCCTGTCGGTTGTCGTCGTTCTCACATCCCACAGTTGCATTACTTGGTTTTAGATCAGACATGATGAGTTAGCTTGCTTTTACACTATCAATATACTTGCTCTATGCCTGGTGGTAGAGGTCTAAAATGGAAAAATAACATCTTGATGTAAGAGCCCGGGTAATATTGGGGAAGCAAGCATCAATGCCTCTCTGCGGGATTGTAGTGTTTAATGATGGTTGCAAATTATCTTCACAGTATTGGTGCATTTTTTAATTGATTTTAGGCATACAGGATTTTAAAGTATCTATTTAGGCTTATTATTACTTTTTTATCTTGAATGATGTAAAGGATTATGATGATTTCATTCATCTTATCTTGCTCCTCTTTTTATTATGACATATGTATGTTATGTGATGTATTTGTATTTTCCTGTTCATGGTATTGATCGAATAATAAATTACTTTACTGATTTGTGTTTCCAATTGATTTCAATAGGAAATTGGAGTTTACATTTTTTTTTAAAGGTAACCTGTTTTGATTTATTTCAACCATTGTTTTTAGTCTAGTCTAGTCTAGTCTGGATATTTATATTGCGCAACATATCACATCCCAAGGGAGTCTCAAGGCGCATGTGGACAATCCTGGGGAGGGAGAATGAGCCGTGAGATGGGATTAGCAGAAGAGCCATGTTTTCAATTTTTTACGGAAGCTCATGAGTTCTGTTGTTGTGCGTAGGCTTAGGGGAAGTTTGTTCCATAGAGATGGAGCCATGAAAGAAAAAGCACGACCGCCATTTCTGGCAGTTTGAACTCTAAGCGGCGTGAGCTGTGACTTAGTGCTTGATCTCAGCTGTCGACCGGGCCGGTACCATGTCAATTTCTGAGTCCAGTATTTTGGTCCAAGGCCGTACATGTGTTTATGAACCAGACACATGGCTTTGAAAATAGGTCTTTTTTTCACAGGGAGCCAATGTAGGATTCTTAGGCATGGCAGAGAGGGGGATCGTCTGGGTAGACCTAGAATCAGACGAGTAGCTGTATTTTGTACAACTTGCAGTTTCCTGATATGGCACTTGTTTATGGTGAGGAGGAGTGAATTGCCAAAATCTAGCCTGTTTACTATGAGGCCCTGAACCAGAATTCTGCGTGCTTCAGTTGGTATCCATTTAAAGACCTTGCGTAGACTCCGCATAATTCCGAAACAGGTGCCCACCGTGTGATTTACATGGTCCTTCATGGATAACTTATTGTCCATGCGGAACCTTAGATTGCGGACTGATTCTTTTGGGACGGGACATTCCCCTAATTCCGAAAGCCACCAATCGTGGGTCCAGCGTTCACTTGCTCGTCCAAATAACATGACTTCAGATTTGGTGCATTCAGCTGGAGATGGTTTTGGCCCATCCAGTTTTTTACCTCTACCGTACACATTTTAAAACGCCTTTTGGTGTCATTTGCGTCAGGGCCAAGTGTGACCAGTATTTGCGTATCATCTGCGTATGATAACACGTCAAACCCGGATGTCCTGATCACTTTGGCCAGGGGGCCATATAAACGGTAAAAAGCGAAGGGCTTAGAATAGAGCCCTGGGGGACACCTCTTATGACGGGCCGAGTACTGGCCAGTGTATTGTCTACTTGTAGTGTGGTTGTTCGGTTAGTCAAGTAACTGACAAACCATTTTAGAACCTGCCCTCTGACACCACACTCCCACAGTCTTCTAATCAAGATCTGGTGGGAGATGGTGTCAAAGGCAGCCGAGAGATCCAAAAGCACAAGAATAGAGGATTTACCTAGATTTCCACATTGTTGGGGTTTTCTGGATCAGTTATTTAAAAACAATATATTTTTTTATGGAACCCACAGGCTCTGGATTGCTTCAAGGAATTTAGATTGCATTGTTAATATTTTTGCATTATTTCGGGGGCTTTTTGTATTCATTTTCTTCATTAGTGGAATACTATTTTTTGCTATATGAATTTGGTGAGACTTCTGCAGCTACAGGACAGAAAGCTTAATACATTCTTCTGTTGTGGATGGCAAATATTATATTGCATTGTTTATGTTATGTTTATGTTTTCATATGTGGAATTGTTTGCTTTATGTTTTGTGTTTTCTCGATGATATGGATTGAATTTATTTTTAAGTTGGTTAGGTGGTAGGTAATATATGTATTTTTATTATTAATATCAATAGTTTTATAATATCAGTGATTAATATTTTTTCTATTTTATATCATGTTACGCTGATGTAATAAAATATTTATATTGTTATTAAAAATCATATTTATTTGTTTTGTTGTGTTAGAATATATTGAAGCTTTTTATGTTTTTCGTAGGTTAATATATATTTTAGAGGATAGATTTGGCTATTACTTCTAAGCAGTCTAGTCCTTTGTTATTTGTGAAAAGTTTGACTTTACTTTGTAGCAAGCATTTTCTTAGTTTGTTTGTGAAGTTTAGGGTCATTTTAGTTACCTTATTGATCTATCCTCGGTTCTTGGTAGCTTTGTCCATTTTTATGGTGTTTATAGAAAAGTGAATAACATATTGATTGTGAATACAGAGTGTTTCAGTTTTCAGTGATAATAACAGAGAAACTTTGAGTAGTAACAACAATAGTGTAATTCCACCGTCCAACAGACTACTACCATCACCATGGCAATGTGGGATTTGATGATTAACAAAGTCAATGTTCAGTGCAACACTGGTGACATCATGGCTGGCTCAGTGACCTGGCTTATGTTGGTGCTTGCCACGTGATCCTCCTGTGGTGTTTCTCGGACGTCCTCACTTGCGTTTGACAGAGGGGCCTCCGCTGCAGGCTCAGGGGTGTCTGAGGAGTCATTGTCTTACAGTTCACCCCTCCCTGTGGCAGCAGCTGAGGTAGTGGGAGTACCAGCAGGGAGGGTGGGAGCCGTTATTTGAGCAGCATTTATGTCCCTCAGCATACTCACAAGCTGGCCCATGAGATCCACAAGTTGTCCCATTTGGGTGTCCATGGACCTCTACAGCAGGCGGAGCTCACACAGTTCTTCTACAACTTTCACCTTCTGACCCTGGTTCTGTTGGTACACACCAGGGACTCTTGCAACAGTGACCAGGGCTTCAGTCTCAGTGTCCTCCTGTGAATGTCTCCCAGTTACCCTCCTACCTGCCCTGCCAACACGGGTCTGTGGCATTGGCTGCCACACACCCGCACTGTCCCGGGCATCCTTGGCGTGGGTGTTGGTTACCACTGAGCTAGGGACAGTGTTGCAGGCAGCAGTGGTGATGGTGGAAGTGGGAGCAGTACATGTTGTTGTAGCAGGGGTCAGCGTAGTTGTTGTTGCTGCTGTGTTGAGGGTGTTGGTGGTAGTGACAGTGAGGCTCTGAGATGGAGTGAGCCCTGGCAGTCCTGAAGGGCCACTTTGGTGTTCCTCATCCTATAAACGTAGAGGATCAGCATCTGATAGTTCAAGTTCCAGGGGGGAGACTGGCTCTGCTGGTTGGTGGTGTCTCGCCAGCTGTCGATTCCAATCTCCTGTTGAACAGTAGTTGGATTGTCAGTATGTTACGAACACTCCCCTACTTTGGGGACCCTGTTTTGGATGTTTTAGTTGTGAATACCAACCTTTTTACATTACAATCAATTGGTATTTGTTCAAGATTTTCAGCATTATGACATGTAGAGGTACATACATTACTTGTTAGTGGGTGGCATATTAAGTTCAACCATTTGACATGTACAGATAGTGTGTTTACAAGGACATATCATCATCGACCAACTTGGTACCCATCCACTTTGGTTTAGGCTGGGATATTTTACAATTTGCTGAGATTCTGTTTCATCTATGCTGAAACTTCCTAATTTCTGTTGCTAATTTTGCAATGACATCATGTGGTTTGTTTTGTTTGATCGGTGTCCATGCAGGTTTTATGTTCATATGTGCCTTCATTCATTAATACAATGGTACGTACACATTGCATTATGAACATTGAGTGGTTGTGGCATGCATTGATTCACAGCAGACTTTGTGATTCTAAATGATATTTATGTGAAATTTTAATGGGCTTCGCTGTGTGAGCACTGGATGTGACATATGGAGCTGTACAGAGTTGGCTACCACGTGAGGGATGTGGTGGTCATATAGCTCCATGCAGTCTGAGAAGCAGCACAGGGTGCATGGGTTGACTACCAACCTGTTAGGAGGCACTGTGTAGGGAGATGGCTGCCACACGCCTCTGGAGTGGGGGAGTGTTCCATCCTGTTCAGGGGTGAGGCAAGAGAGCATGAGCTGGCTACCTCCCTGTATGGTGAAGCAGAGGAATGAAATGGCTGGCACATGGCTTTAGGGTGGGGAGGGTGCTCCATGCTGTTTTGGAGGGAGGCCAGAGGGGCTTGTGGGGGTTGTGGTGTTGTTGTCAGGTCCCAACAACCCCCTCCCTAGTGAGCTGACTACCTACCTGTTAGGAGGCACTGTGTAGGAAGATTACTGCCAAATGGCTTCTGGGGTGGGGGAGTGTTCCATCATGTTCATCTGTGAGTGAAGGGGGCCTGGTGGGAGTTGTAGTGCTGCCTGCCGTATCCCATACCCCAATAAAAATATGGCTACCTACCTTTGAGGTGAATCAAAGGCAGGAAATGATAGATAAGTGAGAAATGTGTTGTAAAGAGTGGTGCAAGTCAGTACATGGCAGTGTAATAATAAATAATAATCCACATTTGTAAAGCGCACAATCACCCGTAAGGGTCTCTAGGCGCTGGGGGCCGTCGGGGAGATTAAGCGAGCTATTGCCCAGAGTCACATGGTGCTGGGCTAACCTGCCGCCGGAGCCGGGGATTGAACCCTGATCCCCAGATTCCAGCGTCAGTCGCCCTGGCAGCGGCACCACACCTCTCCCCTGCGATGGAATACATACCTCTCTGGATGCAGGATGGCAAGCACATTCTCCTCCCGTTGAGTGAATGTTAGTGGTGGAATGGGAGGGTCACCTCCAGTTCTATGAGCCACCTCATGGTTCCTGTTGGCACAGTATTTGACCCTGGTCTTGAGGTCATGCCACCTCTTCTTGATGTCACACAGTGTGCACAAGGTGGTCCCTACTGCATTGACTTTGTTGACAATCCTTTCCCACATTTGATTTTTTTTCTTACAAGTGGGGTCTGTTGGACCATGCTTCCAAACGAATGTGGTTCTCCTTTAATTATCTCATCTACCATGACGGACAACTCATTGTCTGTGATTTTAGGCATTTTTTCCTGTGTTCCTGTGACATCGTGTAAGGTGCTGGTGGAGATGTCTAAGGTGTGTCAGGTGTGTGTGTTGGAAGTGTTGGTGTGTGTTAATGTAGGTTGGTGCGATGGTGTGCTGTGTAATATGTTGCCTCTCCTAACAGGTGTGGTATATGGCTCTTCTATGCTGTAGTTGTGCAATGGATGATGGTCAGGGAAGGGGTTGGCTTTTTACTCTGCTATGTGGGTCTGTCAAAGTGAGGAATGACTGTTAGGTGTATTTTCCAGGATGACCCAGGATCTCATTGTTTTTTAATGACTTGGGGGTGTATCATTGGGGGGTGTCAGATGTGATTGAGGGCAGCGGGCAGGACTGACACATTTGAAGACCTGTTTCTGTAGTTGCATTTAGCCTCCATTTATCTTTTCGCGTGAACGCAGCGGTCGTAACACAGTGATTGTTATGCCTGCTCCTCCATGTCATCCAAATTTTCCATGCTGTCATACCATGGGTGAATCTGCCTTTTTAATGCATTTCCTTGCTTTTCCATCCGTCATGCTCAGAAATTCAGTATTCCCGACCGTGACGGACTTTATTTGTGAAACTCCATCCGCTGCAGATGGATTTTACATGCGTTGCATCATAATGAAGCTGCCAGATATCCCGCGGAACATAAGGGTGTTTTTTTTTCCGGGAGCACGGCGGTCTGAGGGCTTTTCCGTCCGCCATCGTAATGAGCCCCATAATTCTCCTATTTATTTTTCTGACTCTTCTTGTATCGCCTACCTTGATCAAGATTATTAAAAAGGATCAGCATGGAAGAGGCCTCACACTACACATTGTTCATGTGTATTTCATAACAGCACACAACAGTTTTCAGTGTCCTTCTACCATGTTAATTCTGACTTGACATCTGTCCAGAATTAGTAAGATATCCTGGAACAGGCCAATAAGAGAGAGCCAGCCTCTGATGGTACTGAGGGCCTCTATCATAGACACCCTTGTTCCTGGAGATCATGATCTTAAATAATGTTCTTTGTTCTCCTGTGATCAGGTGAAGGGTGTTCAGTGTAGGTGATTTCTCTTGAGTTTTGCTCTCTCTTACTTGGACTGGCCTGCATTGAGGTTATGGCAGTGTTACACTCATTGGAGGATTAGGGTTCACACTATATCAACTCAGTGATCAATATGTGGAATAATTTTACTAATTGGATTTAGCCTTTAGGATGGTACTCTCATCACTGCATTGGTTTGTGTGATAATGTAGACATGAAAGTCAAGGTAATGCCCCAATAATTACTCTTTGATCATGCTCCGAGGATCATTCTAGATAACATTACCAAGAGAACAGAAGTGGAGGCTATAATAATAATACTGTAATTTGTGAAGCGCGACAGCTACCCCCAGCACAGGGGTGTCCCGGCGCTGACAATTACACTAGGTGAAAAGAAATGAAGGGGAGCGGACAGTGTTTAGATCTGCAGTGCTGCTGTCTTGACATCTGACATCCAAGAGGACCTCCAAGTTTTGATATTTTAGTTTTAGAAATATAGATTCCTTCAAATAAAACTGTGTTGCACACATGCAGTAATGTTTAAGTGATTCTCCAATACCCATACCAATTGCAGATGAAGCTCATTGTCATCAGTGTACATTTAGAACTGAAGTTGTTGTTGTTCTGTGACCTGATACAATAGTCACATGTGTGTGTGGAATATTAGGGCAAAGAGCCTGAAGGTCTTTGCAGTATGCACATTTCAGGATAGATATTCTAACATTTTGCACTGGTTTGCATCATAGAAGTGACACAAACCACCACAAAATGTTTTTTTTAATCATTTTCTTTGCTGTGCAAAACTTATTTTGCACTGAAAAGTTGCCTAAAAGTAACAGAAAGCAGTGTGAGGCACCGTATTACATTACTAAGTACCATGGAGCCATTGCACCTTGTGTTTTGCATGTAAGTATTGTATATAATGTTGTTGTGGGTGATCTTCAATTCCACACATGAAAAAATTCCAATATATGTTCTGGTTTTCCTGTTTTTATGTATAATGAACAGTCAGATATAAAATAAAGAAGATGTATTGAATATATTTTTGTACTTTGGATAAATAAACTTTAAAAACCATTGATCTGTGATAGAATAGTTTATATATTATGGATGGACTGCAATTTAATATTTGATATTGTTTTGGAGAAGTTTTGTGGTTCTTTACTTTGCCATTGCATGGGGGGCACCTGGGTGTTCCTCTGAAACCATCCATGTTTTTTGACGGTTCACCGATGGAATATCGATATAAAAAATATTGATGTCAAAAATATCTAAAGAAATATCTAGACTACAAAAATATTCACTCCAATGCCTACAAAGGGAAGTACAAAAATATTGAATCTAAAATAACGATGTAACAAATATAAATGTAAAAATATAAATTAAAAAACATATACAATAAAATAATAAATACTAAATATATGAAATATCAATATAAATTTTAACAAAATAAATTAAATTGAATATACATTTTTACACAATATTACAAATAAAACTTAATTTAAAAAATAAACACACAAATGTAATAATTTACATATATTTACTTTAAAATATTTATTAAGCTATTAGCTCTAATTTATTTTAAAACTTTAAAATTATATAAAAATAATATATATATACAAATAATTTAAAATATAGAAAATAATAATTCTAGGATAAATTAAAAAATTAAACTATAAAAAATATTCAAACTTAAATTATCCAATACAATCAGTGCAACAGTAGGAAAAGTGTTTGATAGCAAAATAATGAAATGTACCATTCCAACTCCAGTGAGTGCAACAGTGGAGAAAGTGTTGGATAGCGGCGAGGTAAAAATTTACTATTCCACTCCACAGAGTGCAACAGTAGGGAAAGTGTTGGATAGTGGAGAGATAAAAATTACTATTCCCACTCCAATGAGTGCAACAGTAGGGAAAGTGCAGGATTGCGGTTGGCTAAAAATGACTATTCCCACTTCAGTAAGAGCAACAAAAGGGAAAGTGCACAAAAGCGGAGAAGTAAGCATGGGCGCAAAATCCGTTCCGCTCGCGGATTTTTCGGATTTTCGGTAAATCCGCAATCCGCGAACTCGTGTGGCGAAAATACGCAAATCCGCGCGCTGCGGATTTTTTGCTTGTATTCGCACTGCTCGCGGGCCGCGGCGCAGGCAGCAACAATCTTGCACTCGCGAAATTACAAAAATTACAATTGGGGAGGGGTGAAGGAAGTGACCCAGTCTCCAACTTCCTCTTCCTGTCCAGCAAGCTCCTCCCATTGCTTAGTCCATTTCCTGGCCACTTTGAATTCGATCTTGACTGGGAAGGATTACTTTTTGTGGATGCTGCTGGAGATTTGGCTTTGAGGCCTTTTGGATTACTTTTTGATTAGAAATTTGATTTACAAGTAAGTTGGTAAGTTGATGTTGTTTGTTTGTGGTGATTTTTGTGTGTGTTTTTCGACTTTCTGGGGTGGGTTTGGGGGCTGGCCATGTGTGGGAGGCCATTTTGAGGCATGGTCCTGCAGGTCCTGGCCATGTGGATGGGGTCAATCGGCCATTTTGAAGTCAGGCAGTGTGTTTTGTGCCCTATGCCCACCCAGTCTGCTCTGATTGCTTTCATTATGCCCAGGGGGCCTCTAACTTACCCGAAAATCGGATTTTTTAAAAAAAATTGCCTGTGTTCGCTCTGCTCGCGTCCCGCGCAGCAACAATCTCGCACTCGCGAAATTGTAAAAATTACAATTCTGCACATGAATTGAAAACTACCAGGCTTAGTTATGGGTGCATGCATGATACAACTGTTTTCTTTAATTTTAACATTATTCTGGCCAGGGTATGGATGGCATTGGATTGTTGTGATTTTTGTGTGTTTTACGACTTTTTGGGGTGGTGTTGGGGGCTTGCTATGTGGGTGGGGGCCAGTTTATTGCCTGGTCCCGTGTGGGTGGGGGTCTAGGGGCCATTTTTAAGCCAGTTTGTGTGCTTTGTGCCATAGGCCTGCACCCAGTGTGCTGTGATTTTATCATGCCCAGGGGGCCCAGAATCCGTCTGTTCGCGGATTTTGCTGGGTATTCGCCACGTTCGCGTCGTGAAGCAACAATCTCGCACTCGCGAAATTGCAAAAATTGCAATTTCGCACCAGAAAACCACCAGCAGGCAGCATAAACCTTCTGAAACTTAATGGATGGCATTGGATTGTGGTGATTTGATTGGTGTTGTGTTTTTTGACTTTTTGGAGTAGGGATTGGGGGCTGGCTATGTTGGTGGGGGCCATTTTGAGGCATGGTCCTGGCCATGTGGATGGGGGTCAAGTGGCCATTTTGAAGGCAGGCAGTGAGCTTTGTGCCATAGGCCTGCACCCATTTTGCCTTGCTTTCACCCATTTAGCCCAGGGGGAGTCAGTGGTACATGAAACTATAACCCTCTCTGTGTGTGCTCTCTTGGATCAATGTTAAATTCCTGTTTCCCAAAAATTTTGCAAATCCTAATTTTGAAATTTCCATATTGTGTGGTGTGCATGTGTGTATTCATAAATGCCTACTTGCAAACTATTTATTGAAGCGCTACATATGCAACATATATTTACTGATGTTCCTCTGTTTTCGTTTGCTTTTAGGTGCACAGAGTCAATAACTCTGCATCATCGTTGAGCATCAGTGCCAGGAAGAAGTCCTGCTGCGGCCTGTTGTTATGACATCTGAAGAAGATGGCTCCAAAAAGAGGTGCCCGTAGCTCCTCTTGCAAGAAAAATGTCTCTACTAAGCAGAAGAAGAAGCAAGTGACACCACTTACCAAGGAGACTGGTGGCTCGACCACTACATTTTTGTGGAAAAAACAAAGGCCCGCCATGAGTGCTGCACAGGTAGCCTGTTTAGTGGTTCAATCACCAACGACCAGTGATGTTGGCTCATCGCAAGAAAGTAGCAGCACACCATCAACACAGGTTGTAACTCATCTCACAAGTACTATTCAACAACCAAAGCCGCAACAACAACTGCATGGGCTACTAGTACAAGCACAAGTACATGCGCAAGGAGCTGTCCGAGAAGGAGCTGTCCGAGAAGGAGCTGTCCGAGAAGGAGCTGGCCGAGAAGGAGCTGGCCGAGAAGGAGCTGGCCGAGAAGGAGCTGTCCGAGAAGTAGAAGGTCGAGAAGGAGCTGGTCGAGACGGAGAAGGTCGAGAAGGTCGAGAAGGAGAAGGTCGAGAAAGAGAAGGCCGAGAAGTAGAAGGCCGCGAAGGAGAAGGCCGAGAAGGAGAAGGCCGAGAAGGAGAAGGCCGAGAAGGAGAAGGCCGAGAAGGAGAGGTCCATGGAGAGTTGCAAGTAGAGGTCAGTGAAGAGGCCCATGTAGCGGCGCATGGAGCGGTGCAAGTGCCCACAATGGTTCTTCTTCCAGGAGTAGGGGCACAGGAGGAAATTGACTTTGGAGCCGGGGTATCATGTCAGGACGACGAAGGCACTCCTCCTGATGATTCATTTTCTCCCAGCTCCCCAGCAAGGAAAAGATCAAGGAGTGTGTGTAGAAGTTCCTCTTCAAGCCCCGCCTCATCAGATGATCTGGATCTAGATTGGCAACCATCTCCGACGTCTGAGAGGGAGGCACACCACTCGCTGCGAAAGGTATCAAAAGTTAAAAGGAAGGGCCCCGGAAAGCTCATACATATGGATCCGAACGCCGGACTTGATGAAGTGGTTCATTCTGATGTGGATGAACAGGATGACAGCAATGACCTAGTCATCACACACGTCATTCCAGCCACACCGGCCATGCAGCAGACAGACATTTATACCCTATCCCGACGTCATGCTGAGCGTGACCCTGGCGACGTGGCACTGGTAGCACCACCAACGCAGTCAAGTAGTACAACAAGTTCAACAAAACCTACAGCTCCCATATTTTCTCCCCAGAGGGGGACTCCATCCAGCTCGACTCCCTCAAGTAGGGTTGCTGCAATAATTGCACAACCTAGTAGATGTATGCAAGGCTCATCCACCCCTGCTTCATCTGGCATTGGCAGTATCATCTCGTGCGGCAAAACCAGACGTTTCCAGTCCCCAGTTTGGAACTTTTTTAGTGTCCATGCAAAGTATGATAACATAGCCGTTTGTTGCATTTGTAAGACTAGAGTTAGCCGTGGTAAGACTGGTACCAACTATGGAACCGGAGGCCAGATAGGTCATCTTCAAAGAAGGCATGCTGTCGTATGGTTTGCGCACCTAGCAAACATCAAGGGAAAGCAATCCCAAAGGGCAAGTGGCCAAAATATACCCATACTAGGTGTTTCATCTGAAGATGACGGGGAGGTAGAACAAGCGTCAGACATTTGTCCGGTTGCACCCAGTACCCCTGGCAGCACCACACCCTCCGGAACACATAGGAGGCACACTGAGAGTCTGGGAGACACACCAATGCGGAAAATGTCAACACTGAGCAGAAGTGGGTCGAAGAAGGCATCAGCATCATCCAGTAAATTTGTCCAGCGCACCATTTCAGCCATGTTCTCCTCAGATGCGCAATTTCAACGCAACCACCCAATTGTACGCCTGTATAACACTAAGCTGGCTAAAATGCTAGCGGTGGACCTTCTCCCTTTTTCGTTTGTCGAAGGTGTGGGTTTTCTTGAACTCGTGGCAACACTGGCCCCTAAATGGAAGGTTCCTAGCCGGTTCTATTTTGCCAGGGTTGCTGTTCCAGCACTACATAAAGAGGTGCTTGAGTTGGTTGGGCAGCTTTGCAGAAGAGTGCTGTTCACACTATACACCTGACAACAGACATGTGGACCAGTTGCCAAGCCCTTGATTACATGTGCATCACTGCACACTGGGTCTCTTTTTCAGGGGTTGCAAAACAGATAAATGCAGGTGGTGACTTGGCCGAGATTTTTAAGGGTGCTCGTAAACATGCAACATTAGCCATGTTTGGCATGGAGAAAAGTCATACTGCAGTCAACATTTTGGATGACTTTAACAAAAAGGTCTCGCAATGTCTGCCCCCAAGAAATTGCAAGGTTGGTTATGTTTCTACTGATAATGGCAGCAATGTAGTTAAGGCCATGGAGAACGGTTACTATTTCAGAGTGCCGTGTTTGGCGCACTGTATGAACCTTGTCGTGCAAAAGTTCTTGAGAAAAGAACTTGCAGTCGACCAAATACTGACCATCTGCAGAAGAATATGCACACATTTCAACCATTCTTTTAAGGCCCGGAAGGAGCTGAGGCGCCAGCAAAATGTACGTAGAATGCCAGTGAAAGCACTTATCCAGGAGGTGGCAACACGTTGGAACTCAACCTTCTACATGCTTGAGCGTCTGCATGAGCTGTTTCCAGTAGTCAATGAGGATTTCTACAACCTGGGTGGTGATACGACAGAAATGATGCTAGCGGTGGAGCAATGGCAGCTAGTTAAAAGCCTGACAGACATGCTTCGTCCTTTTGAGGTCTTCACGCGTGACGTCAGCAGGGAGGACTGTTCTTTGAGCAAAGCTATCCCATTGTTGCTGAAGCTCGAGCACCAAGTCAAGGTGGTGTCTTCAGAATTAAAAGATGCTGGAAAGAATGAAGCATATGAGTTGGCGCAGAGATTAATACAACGCCTAGTTAGCAATAAACGGCTTGTAAATATCAAGAAACAACAGCACTACATTTGTGCTACTATTCTGGATCCACGTTACAAAAAGCTATTGTTTGGCAAAGTAATAATTCCTTTTGAAACATCAGATGTTACAGAGTACAAAGGTTGGCTAGTTCAGTCAGCCATTCGTTTTGAAAGAGAGCGGAAGGAAACTGTAGGAGAAGACAGTACTACTAGTGAATCAGCAGGCCATCAGGCGTCCCAAAAAAACACTTCTGCATCTGTGCCTGTGGCAGAAGTGAGTGACTTTTCCTCTGAGCCGTTAACCACACCAGCAACCGTATCATCTGCACCAGGCCCAGGCGATATGTCTGAAGCGGATTGGCTAAGTGAGCTAGGGTTTCCTTGTCCCAGAAAGGACACAGAAGTGCAAAGTACAGGAATCCGGGAGGACATTCTTTCAATGGTGCAGGCCTATCTGGATGACTCAACAGCGGTCAATATTACTGAGGACCCATTGGCGTATTGGCATGGGAAAAGAAACATATGGCGAGAGCTCACCAACCTGGCTATCAATTACTTGTCTTGCCCACTCGCAAGCGTGTCTTCAGAACGTGTTTTTAGTTCTGCTGGTGGCATTGTGACTTCCAAAAGGTCCCGCCTCTTGCCCGCAAATGTGGAGCGGCTCACCATGATAAAGATGAACCAGCACTTCATACCACCAGATTACAAAGTACGAGAATGCACGCAGGAAGAAGACGGGGACACCGACCTACCTGAGGAAAGTTCTCCTCAGTTACCAGAAGTACTACCGACTCAATTTGCAGAGTTTGAGGACGAGCTCTGCTTCCCTGACAGCGAGTTCTGAAAATGAGTCAATGATCCATTAACTTTAATATTAGTCCTTATTCACTTTTATTCCTGTGTGTCTGTCTTTCTTTTTTTAGCAAGTGCTTCATCACATTCACAACAAAACTGTAATCAATCAAACAACAAGCCCATCAACAGAACTGTCTTGATTTTGATGCCGCAGCATTCCTCAGGTTCACAACAGTTAGTTGACAAGAACTCAGTCCTGGTCGTCTATCCTCCTCCTCCAGACTCACCCTATCCATTTCCCGTAATGCTGATGCCTGGATTCTGCACAATGAAGAAACTTACGTTGACGAGTCCCCTAAAGAGGGACTGTCTGGAAGTAGTGAGTCCTCATTTAAATACATTTTGCTAAGTGTGACTTTTTTGCGTTTGGGTTTACGGGTCTTGGCTGGGCCATTGCTGGCAAGGTCTATTAAGGGATGAAATTGGTTAGGCATTTACTTTGGAAAACATTTGGCCTATTACACGTGAACGTTTAGGAGTTATTATTGCTCGCTTGCCTGTCTTAGGGGTGCTGTCTGTGGGGCTTCTAGGATTTTGGGGTCTGTGAGCACCGCAGCCATATTTCTAATGTTGATTGCTTTTGTTTTGCAGAAAATCCACGCCGGGAAACTCCAGTTGGGGCCCTGCTGCAGAACGCTTTAGGACATTGTGAATTCCAGGTGGAGCCAGCCCTCAAACACAAATTACAGGTAAGATAAGCGTTTGGATGGGAGGTAGTATAATGGAGTATTAGGAGAGGCGAGAGAGTGACAGTGGTACTAGTAGTAAAGTCCTAGGACTCCTCAATTAACAAACTCTGTGACAGGCATTTACTTTGGAAAACATTTGGCCAATTACACGTGAACCAACACGATGACAGTGTTCAGTAAAACGAACTTACTGCAAAACCACCACCCACCAGGCTCAAAAGTAGTAAAAAAAAAGATATGCTCAGATAAAGTTTGAAAAAGTATATTTTTATATCCCTAACAAAAAATCTCCCGCAAGACCCTCCCTAACCCCAACAAATAAATAGTCCCTCAGAAGTCCCCAAAAAACCCAACTCCCAATTCCCACCCCCCAAAAGTCTCTAAAAAAGGGGCAAGGGACACTCTAGGGATGCATGGTGTTGTTAACTTTGGCCTCCAGGGCATCATGCCTTAGGGCCAGGGCATCGTATTGCTCCCGGAGGGTGGCGTGATCTAAACGGAGGCCCTCCACCAAATTTTGGTACTCCTTCCATTTCCGGACCTCCGCCTCCAGGTCCGACACTCTGCGGATTGCTCGGCGCAAGCGAGCCTTTACAGTACTGTGAGGTGCAGCTTTTGCTGCTCGGTGGTGGCGTCTGCCAGCATGGCTCCATTTGGCTGGAGCACTGCGCTGACCGGCAGAACGTGGGGTCACGGAGGAGGATGCAGATGTCACGTTGGAATTACTGGACTGCGTGTCGTCCCCCTCCAGTTCCACCAGCCGCCGATATTGGGCAACAGTTGCATCCAGCCTCCGTTGCCGGGCCAGTACAGCCTGCATACTCCTTGTAGGTTTTGTTTTAGTATGACCAACTATATGAAGAAAGAAATACATATTCTGTAACCAATGCTCTTTAAGAATATGATTAACACAAAATGATTCAGCAGGAAGTTGTGTCACAGTACAACTAGCAACTAGCCAGCGCAGTACAAAAGAAACTATTCAGGCCAATATCATGAGCGTCCACAGGGATGGGCAAGAGAGGGCGCGATTGCCCCCCTCTGGATCGCAGGTCCATCCAGTGCTGGCCCAGTGACAAATTACAATATGGTAATTATAGCAGGCTGGGACCGACAGACAGATAGAGGCAGAGACAGAGAGAGAGGAAGACAGAGAGAGAGGAAGACAGAGAGAGAGGAAGACAGAAGGAGAGAGAGAGAGAGGGAGGGAGCCAGAGGGTGATAGAGGGAGGATGAGGGAGGGAGACAGAGAGAGAGGGAGGGGGAGAGAGAAAGAAAGATGTGTGTAATGTGTATGCCAGGTCTGGTGGCTCAGTGGACGAAGGCATCCGCTGCAGGGGCATGATTTCAATTTCATGGTCATATTTTTTTTTGTTGCTCTAGATCCACCCCCCTCCCCCACTGACCCTGCCCCCTTCGGTGCGGCCCTTGGCCACAAACCACACTATCAATCATGTCAGGAGTAGGACTCAGGAGATGGTGATGATGTTGCACCCCCCCCCTGGAAACATTTCATAGTATGTTCGTAGTTCATCCAGTGACCGTCTACTCTCTGTAGATACACATCATATGCTATCTAAGAGTCAGATAGTACCATGATCCAGCTTACCTGTACTCGCCACCACCACTGTCTCCTTCCTCACAGTCTGTACTTCTTGGTCCTCTTGCGCCGCCTCCTCCCCAGAGTGATCCTCGGACTCGGAGTCGATCACTATTACTACATCCGAGCTGGCCCCGCCACCAGATGTTCCACCTACAAAGTAGATTTAAGAATGTTAGATTACACCACTCACTAGTATTTGGTCTATGAATGAAGAATGTGAAAACAACAGAAAAAGTAATTGACTGTCTCCTCTAGTCTAAAGTAAAAATGT
This sequence comes from Lissotriton helveticus, assembly GCF_964261635.1. Taxonomy (NCBI): domain Eukaryota; kingdom Metazoa; phylum Chordata; class Amphibia; order Caudata; family Salamandridae; genus Lissotriton; species Lissotriton helveticus. The sequence goes on from NC_136057.1 coordinate 1,534,769,464, forward strand.
CCCTCCTTCCAGGGAAGGCTGTTGTCTTGCTGCACTTTTTTGTCACAATTGATGAATGCTTGATTAATTTTAACACGCACCATTTTTCTCTGAACAGACAGAAACTGGACTTCTAAGAACAAGAGCAACATCAACTTCAAACCAGGTGAAAGCTCGGCTCGACCACAAGAAATGTGTTCCATTACTCATCAACTCAGCACCAAGCACTTTTCCATTTCCAACTAACTTTATTTTAATATATGTGTTTACTTTAACTTTTAATAAAGCTTTTAAACTTGAAAAGACTCTGTGGTTTTTGGTCCTCCAGACTAGAGAGACTGAGCGAAAGGTTTTGCAATTTTTGCAAGGAGGAGTCCGTGCCGCTGACACTACCAGGTTTATACAGTGTGCCAAACACGCCACTCTGAAATATTATTACTCTGGTCTTTGGTGTCCATAGTTAGGTTTGTGGAGAATTGTCCCTGCAACAGTAGTATTATTGATTTTGCTCCTATCTAAACACTATTTCGAAAAAATTCAATTAGGAACGCTTGGACAACAATAGGTCCTCTATATTTAAATGAAAACTTACTGGGGCCAGCAAAGGAGCACTCGCCGCCCTGGCCTGCATCCTCCTCCTTTGGAGCCACTGCATCCGCTTTTTCTGTCCGCTTGCCCCTGGGCGGACCTGACGTACAACATGAAAGAATGAACAGAAAACATTGATGATTGATTGCTGCTTGTCGATGTCCTTGACAACCAAATCAAACATTTAGAAAGAACAAGAACCAACTATTTCAGTCAAAAAGAGGGCTACAAAGGAAGGACTGCACCTGAGCCTCTACTCTAGGGGCAGATTTACAAGCCCCTTGCAGCTCTTTTGCTCCATTCTTGCGTCAATTTTGTGACGCAGCGCCACAACAAGAGAGGCGCCATGGTGTGGTGTATATTAACAACGTGACGCATATGGGAGATGCATCCCATTCTAAAGCCCTGCGCCATAAGGGAGCGTTCCAGCGCAAGGGAGGGCGTTCCTGCGCAGGAACGCATGCTAAAAGTGGCTATGGGAAATATATAAAATTTCAATCAGTCATTTAGGACAATGATGCGTCACTGAAACCATGCGCCTGCATGAAGCAGACTTACGGCTTGACGCAGCATTGCTGGAGCTGCGCCATCGTTGCAACGCAACTCCATCAATGAGCCGCCTTTACGGCACCGATGCGTAACGCTTCGGTGACGTTTTGGGACCATGGTGTGCCGCATTGTAAATACGGCGCACCATGGGTGGTGCTGGCGTGCCGCATACTTTGCAGGGATGCGCAGGTAATTGCTAATCTGACACTTAGGGGCATACTTACGAGTTCTGAGCTGGACACCTCCAGATGTGCACCAGAACAAATGCGTAACGCAAAACTAACCTTGCGTCACGGCAGATGCGCCGCAATTACAATGCGGCAAACCCTGGCGCAAGGGTAGGCAGATGCGTGACGCATCTCGTGACGAAAGAGGGGCGCATCTCTAGAGTCGCGTCGCAGGCGCGATGCAACTATAGCAATGCTCAGGGCTGCCCAATACTCAACATACCGCATCAGTCCTTACGCCTGCTTCAAGCAAGCAGGCATAAAGAATTGACGTAGCAGCGTCGCGGAAGTGCCTGCGTTAAATCTTGTAGATTTCACGCAGGCACTTTTGCGAGGCGCACAGTTGAATAGGGCGAAATTACTGAAAAACGAGTTTTGCAAAAGCAAAACCAACGAGCAGGTGCAAAAGTTCGAGCTCATCATTTGTAACCATTTACCTGTAGTGCTTCCTGAAGGGGCCCTCCAGAATCCGGTTGCCTACTTGCAACTATTGTGTGACCCTGCTCTGACAGTCACAGAATAGTTACAAGTATGCCATTGCATCCTGTTATTGCAACAAAAAGGAAAGGGAGCAGACAAGCAGGTGCCAGCCTTCATTAATGTCAGTTTGGGCAGGGCAGGTGTTGTTGTTTGCAAAACTTAAAGCACTTAGCAGGTGTGCTTGGCTTTGCCACAATAATGTACACTCACTGGTCAATCAGAGGGTGCTGTGATGACACCGAGGGTGGCATGGGTGTGCCAGCCAGAGGGTGGCATGGGTGAACAAGAGTGCCAGTGTTGACAGAGGATGGCAGTGCTTTGCTTTGCCCCAATAATGTACACTGGTGAACCAGAGGGTGCTGTGATGACACAGAGGGTGACATGGGTGAGCCAGAGGGTGGCATGGGTGACCAAAGAGAGTGCCAGTGGTGACAGAGGGTGGCAGTGATGAAGAAAGCCTTGCAAACAGGCTGGGCACGTAGAAAGAACAAGTTCGCAAAACTGGCGACCCGACAAGTAAGTTCGCAATTTGCGAAATTGTACAAAACCCTCGCGAACTTGCAGAAACCCGTGCGAACACACACCCCAAAAAAAAATCCGCAAATCCGCGAGAATTCGCGGATTTTGCGTATTGTCGCAATCCGCAAATCCGCAAATCCGCAAATTCGCGGATTGCGAATCCGCAAAATCCGCCCATGCTTACGGAGAAGTAAAAATCACTATTCACACTCCAGTGAGTGCAACAGTAGGGAAAGTGCAGGATAGCAGAGAGGTAAAAATTACTATTCCAACTCCAGTGAGTGCAACAGTAGGGAAAGTGCAGGATAGCGGAGAGGTAATAATTACTATTCCCATTCCAGTGAGTGCAACATTAGGGATAGAGCTGTATAGCGGAGGGGTACAAATTATTATTCCCACTCCAGTGAATGCAACAGTAGGGAAAGTGTTGGATACCGTAGGAAAGAAAATACCATTCACACTCAAACACTTAAAATATATATATATATATTGAAAAATCAAAAACAATATAAATATTAATAAACATTGTTTAACAAATTAAAACAAAATGTATAACGCATATAAAAAGAACAAATCTTATAATATTAATTACATATAACAAAACCCTACAAATACTAAATGTAATAAAATAATGAATACATTTACAAATAAATATTTCTTTTAAACTAGGAAATATTTACATCCAAAGAACTAATTAAAAAGTAAATGTATTTATTTTATTTCCTAACCAATAACTCCAAACCAATACCCAAACACATCAAAATGTTTATTTAGATTTATTTACATAACTAACATAATTAATGATCAATTAAAAAAATATTAGTAATAAACAAACGATAAACACTAATTGACTAAAACGCAGTATACTTTTAATCTGACCAAGTAACATTGAGAAAGCATTGAGGTTTTAATCTATGCTTTTAATAATTGTGCTTTCTGTTATAAAAACTGCATTTGAATCTGACTCAGACGGTCTTTTACCTTGGGGATAGTGGCTTTTGTCAGCGAGGCTAGTCGAGTGCAGATTGGCTGTGGGAGAACCAATCAGGTGCTCGGTTGGTCGTAGGCAGTCGAGGGGTTATTCACCACGCCTACTTAAGGAGCAAGCAGTATGGCGCGATCACGCCAATAACACTGTTTACTTTTAATCTGACCAAGAAACATTGAGAAAACATTGACTTTTTAATCTGTGCTTTTAATATTTGTGCTTAATTTTGTAAAAACTGCATTTGAATCTGACTCAGATGGCCTTTTTCCTCGGGGACAGTGGCTTGAGCAGCAAGGCTAGTTGAGTGCTGATTGGCTGTGGGAGAACCAATCAGGTGCTCGGTCGGTCGTAGGCAGTGTAGGTATTATTCACCACACCTACTTAAGGGGCAGTATGGTGCATCCATGCAGCATGCCAGCCGATGGCGTGCTGCAGGCACGCCAAAGGCAAGCCCACCTGCGCCCGTCCATGTCCAGACGGGTCCAGGGGCCAGTCACTAGTCCCTGGCCGTTACTTACTCCAGGAATGAATTGTTGGGTTACATTCATGGGAGGTATGATATCTCCCCCTCAATCATAAAGGTAGTAAAGGCACTAGGGATCCTGGCATCCTACCAACATGGGGCCAGGAGGTTAGGAAGCATTTTAACCCTCCACAGATATTGTCAGCACCAAACAATAGTTCCAGATCACCACAGCAATACAATATCGATCTTCGGGTGGTGTATTTGAACACCTGCTCCTTAGTAAAGCACCAGGATGAAGCCCCGGACATCCTGCTACTAAGAGAGACCTGGCTCACGGCGGATTCCTTTCCAGATGTACTTGCGGCTCTACCTAATAACTATTATATCATACAAACCAATAGGAACTCGGGGAAGAAGGGAGGAGGGGTTGCGGCTATCATCAAGAAAGAGCACCACTTTTTAAAAATGACCTCTCTAGAACTCCCATCGGTGGAGAATCTTGTTATACACTTGGAGTCATCGTCCTCGTCTTTCACTTATGTGTTACTATACTGACCTCCCATACACATGCCAGATTTTTCTCAGGCCTTGGCTGAACCTTTGCTCCTCTAATTCATGATCATGCCAATATTCTTATGGTGGGAGACTTCAGCCTGTGGAGCAAATGAGGTAGAAGGGGGGCAGCAAGTCATGGACTTGACAGCTGCGCTGACTTATCTAAATCTGGAACAATTAGTGCATTGTCCAACTCACATCAAAGGCACACCCTAGACCAATTATGGACCACAAAATTCCCTGTGGGGAATTTAAGTATAGCCCCATGTGGATGGCCTGATTATCATGTGATGTCCTTTGTAGTATCTCTGCCTAAATAGAATATGTCCCCTATTGGCCCCATTATCTACTTTAGAAATTGGGTTTGGGCCAACCTCATAGCTTTTCGTGAGGATCTAAGCAAGTCTCCTCGTGCCCCAAAGGAAGACATAGACGCTTCTGCGCAGGATATCACAAGCTGGCTGACATTGGCTAGCAATGATCAGGCTCCCCTCGGTAGAACTAGGGCACCACCGGCCTCATGAGGCCAACAAATGGTACTCAGATGACCTGAAAAAGGCCAAGTTGAGCCTTCGGCAAGCAGAAAGGCGGTTGAGATATGTGCCAGATCTGAAAAAAAGGGTACATTTAACAACTTGGAAACTATAAAAATCTCTTGCGGCAAACTAAAGTAAGCTTTTTTTACAGGCAGAATCATGAAAGCCTCTAATAAATCTAAAGAGATTTTTTGGATTGTCTCTGATCTTTCTAATCCAGATTGAGTTACTCCGCCGATTTTATCCACACAAGATCTGTGTGACTCTCTGAATGTCTTTATTGTAAATAAAGTTGAGGCCATTACGAACAGTATCCCTCCCTGTTCACCACCTAATCTTTTCATGGACGTGGTAAACAGCCAAACGCTTACCTGCTTCCCTAACGTAACAAAAGAGGGCCTATTACTCCTTTTGACAAAGGTGAAGTCCAGTTCGCCGACTGACTTATGCAGACCGAAGGTCTTGAAAGCAGTATGTACTTGGTTGCCTGACTGCATACTGTCATTTCTTAACCAATCAATCAATACAGGGGTGGTCCCTGGGTCTTTTAAGAAAACGATTATTGCTCCAATTATAAAGAAAGCTGGTGCTGATCCTTCGAATATGAAAAACCTCCGGCCTATCTTGCTTTTACCCTATTTTTCCAAATTACTTGAGGCCCACATAGCGCGACATCTATGTCTATTTATCGAAGAGTTGGGTTTCTAGGATCCTGCACAATCAGGATTTCGACAAGCACACTATACAGAAACAGAGATCATGTCTGTTGCGGCCTTTGTTACAGTCGACCCTATTATCTTGCCCAACCGGATCAGGGTTGTGGGCCTCCGAGACTCAGTATTGAGCTGGCTTCTCTCCTTTTTGAGGGACAGATCTCAATCAGTCAGGTTACCACTTTACTCGTCTACAGAGTTGTAACTAAGCTGCGGGGTTCCCCAAAGTTCCTCGCTGTCCCCCCCTCTTTTCAATATCTACATTTGCCCCCTTATTCATGCTCCTAAATATAAAGAAATAAATATTTTTAAATTTGCAGATGATATGCAACTATTGATTACAATTAATGACAGCTGTTCATCTCGCCACTTATTTCAGGATACTATGCTGTTCATCCGAGTTTCGATGAACAGCAATCATCTGAATCTGAACCCCAATAAAACGGAGATAATTCCCACCAAAAGTAAGGTGAACTATTGGTGCCCTTCGTTCTGGCCTAGCGAGATGGGCTCCCCCCACAGCCAAAAAAACTGTAATAAGCTTGGGTGTCATAATAGATGCAGAACTCTCTTTTAAGCAGCAGGTAGGAGAAGTGACTTCTGCTTGCTTCTGCCAGCTACGTCACATAAAAAAAGATTTAAAATACCTTACAAAGGAGGCTTTGAGCCAAGTCATAATAGCTCTAGTCATATCTAGATCGGATTACACTAACACAATTTACTTGGGCCTCACTAAAATCCTCCAGCGCAGGCTCCAGCTAATTCAAAATCAGGCTGCTTGGCTGATTTACACCTTGCCCAAACGTTGCCATATTTCCCAGGCAATGATGGACCTTCATTGGTTGCCAGTTGCACAGAGAGTAATGTTTAAGGCATGTTGTCTGAATTTTAAGTCCTTGTACCTGAACTACCCTGCTTTTGCGAAGTCTAGGATTGTTAAATACTGTCCAATCAGAGCTTTAAGATCTAGTAATTTGCTCCTCTTGATAATTCCGTCTTGGAAAAAAAAAAGGATCAGTGAGCGTAGGTTTTCCCTTATCGCCCCTGTGTATGGAATAGCCTGCCTTTGGACATTAAGGGGCTCATTGGACCTTGTTACATTTAGGAAACTCCTGAAAACACTGCTTTTAGACAGGCTTATTACTAAGGGGAGGTTGAAGTTGACTGGTTACCTAGCATAAGAAACCGTTTGGTGGATGTGCGTTTTACAAATGGTCAGTAACATAACAACATGACATAACCACACACACCTTAACACTATAATAAAATAATAAAACACAATGAAAACTTATTTTAAAATTATGAACAATTACTATTAACAACTAATAATTAAATTACTAAAATGTATTTATTACCCACCCTCTACCCCTTTTAAAATAAATCCCAACAGAAAAAAAACATTTACCCAAAATAATTATCTGTTAATTAACATTAATGAACAACTTTATATTAATTAAACACACATTACTTTACACCCTTTATTCGTATAAACACCACAACACACACCTAGAATTAATGACACAATTACCAACATTAATTACAAATTAATTATTTAAAATTAACTACCAGCCAATTATCAATTCATAAATTAAAATTAAATTGCTTCCCACATTTTACACATATAAACACCACAACACACACCTAAAATGTATTACACAATACCCATAATTAATGAATCATTAATTAATTGAAATTAATTTACAATCAATTATTAATTAATGAATAATAAATTACTTTACACATGTAAACACTATAAAATATCATTAAACAAATACTAATAAATAAAAATGTATCAATAAGTTTAATGTAATTAAATTACTTCCCACCATATTCCCCTATAAACCCACAACGTGCTACGGAACTAAAAAGGCAAAATTCAAAAAAAATAATTAATACATTTAATATAATTATATTACTACCTTTCCTATTCCCCTATAAACTCACAACCCGCTACAGAAATGAAAGCGCAAAATTCTATTTTTTTAATACATTTAATATAATTAAATTTCTTCCCACCCTATTCTTCCATAAACCCACAACCTGCTACCGAACTAAAATCACAAAATGAAATTTAAAAAAATGAATAACCACTAAAAATGTAACATATATATTAAAAATGTCTACAATTCTTATACAAAAAACCATACATCACATACATACAAAATAAATACTAAAATACCTAAAGCTCAACTCTCAGAAGACAGAAGCTCTCTTCCTCGGAACCACTCCTTTAGTATCGGATGACACCTGGTGACCCACAGCCCTCAGCAGCCCACTGACCCCAACGGACCATGCCAGAAACCTTGGCATTGTACTCGACTCATTCCTCTCCATGAACTGACAGGTCAACGCCATCTCCTCCAGCTGCTTCAACACCCTCAGCATCCTCGGTAAGACATTCAATGGATTCCCCCTGAGACATGGAAGACAGTCACCCACACACTCATCCCCAGCAGGCTGGACTACCATAACGCCCTCTACGCTGGCAAGTCCCTACTTCGCAAACTCCAAACGATACAGAACACTGCCACCAGACTCGTCCTCTGCATCTTTCAACACAAGGACATCAGCCAACACCTACGGAAGCTCCACGGGCTTCCCTTGGAGTAAAGAGTCACTTCCAAGATTTTCACCCATGCCTACAAATGCATACACAACACCTCGTCCTCGCCGAAACTCAGCGCATCCACAGAGCTAAAGTGGGAGTAAGACCCTCCCTGAACACCTTCAGGAAGACTCTCAAGACCGGGCCCTTTGGGTGAGAAGAACTGCTGACCCCCCCAGCATCTTGAGACCCTCATGGGTGAGTAGCGCACTTACAATTCCCCTGATTGATTGATTGATTAAAATACAAAACAATAATAAAAACAATGTTTTTAATCACTATATGTTTGCAAACTATATTAGGTTATGCAATCAAAGAGAGAGAGAGGAACTAGAGTAGCTAGTTTGATTCCCCATGGTATTATGAGATAAACAAGAAAAACTAGCTACTATGACAATGTATGTGTAGTGTCTGCAAAGGAAAACTGATTGTTTTTTTTATGAAGGCACTCACCCACCAACCTAGTTGGTGGCATGCTTCATCATTGGGCCCCACCCGTGGTACTGAGTGTACCTCAGGTGTGCTACGACGCCTGACTGCAGCGGAGCGGTTTTAGTTACGTGAGTGTGAGTGCTGGTGCATTGAGTGTGGTTTTAAAATTCTGTCCCAAGCATTTACTTTATTGGTGGGCCCCTGGCAGGGTTAAAACCAAAGGCTTTAGGATGTGTAGGAATAGACTTATGGTCTCCCACATCCTGTGTGGTCTACTAGTTTCATATCCACGGAAGCCGCGGACGAAGGAGGAAGCACAATCGTGCTAGGGGCACACTGATACCCCACCATACCCTTCAGTCTTATGCTGGCTCATGAGGCATTGATCCCTCTATTGATAAGCATACTACATTATTAGTGTGGTAGCATATATGTGCTGTAATTATTAATTGGTAGTTACTCACATAGTTTTTTTCACTTTTTTGTACATACACTGTTTTTTCTACCTTTGTGGAGAATACATTAGTGAGTGACAGGGGGATCTCCCCTAGGTCCTGACGAAGAGGCCCCGTGCCTCGAAACATGTTGACCCACTTAGGAGAGAGAGCCCATTAACCTGCTCTATCTCTCCGCTTCACTTTTTCTTTTAATAATACCAGCCAGTGTTTAATAAAATTCTTTTTTTCCACTAGGCCAGGTATTTTTTAACTCACACCAGATATCACCCCTGACCCCACTGACACTCACTCCCAACACATAGCACCTCCATCTAAAAGGTGCTCCAGCGTATCCGCTTGTCGCAGCACTGCCCCGCCCCGCAGCGGGACGGGAAGACCCCGATGATGAAGCATGACACCAAGGGCCCTTTTGGTGTGTGAGGGGTATTTTAACAAAGATGTTGTATTCCAATGACATCTGGATACACATCCACCCATTGTGAGGTGGCCCTTTCTGATTAACCTAAAACCCTGACAAGAGGAGGACGTGCCCACCTCGGTGCCCACCGGCATCACCTCTTCACTCCCCCCCTTGATTTCCTTAGTCTACTAGTTTCAGCCAAGCCTTTTTTTCTAAACTGGCTTTCTTCAGGACCTTTATATGTGTGGGGGTGGTACAGGCGTCTAATGTGCTGTTAGTACCCTGTATGTGTTGCACACGCTAAGGTGCTGTAATTGTGAGAGGTGTTTCCTCTCTGTTTGTACCTGTAGGGAAAGAAAGAAATGGGACAGGACAAACACAGACACATATGGTTGAGAACACATGTGTTTTATGGCACGTAATATGTGAGGCAACGTCAGGTGCCTAAAGTGTAAAACGGTAATGCCGTCAGTGCTCAGGCGGTAGTGGCGATTCGTGGCATTAGCCGGAATGAGGCATTTATGCGGTAAAAGTGCTAATACCTGAAGGCGCGAGCTAGTTGCTGTGGTAATGGAGAAAAGGAATTTGTATATGTATACATGATTAATGCCTACTCCTAACTACGGGGGGCAAGTTCCAAGGGTCTCTGCCGGGGGTCCGAGACCTGTGCGCACTTGGATTACAAAAGAGGGAGAAAAAGGCATTATAAACATGTTCTTGCTACGAGCGGTAATGAGGTGCACATGCAGTAGTGGCCAGAGGCAGCACTACTGGAGGCGGTACCGTCAGCATGACCTGATTCTGTGCACTTACTTGGCAATGTCTTCGGTACCGCTGCAAACCTATAGTCCAGTCAGGGGCTCCGTGGTTACTGTGTGTGTGGAGCCAAAGTGGTTTTATGCCGGTTCATGGTTGCAGCTGGTGCTCATTAGGGTGGGCATGGCTCTGCGTGATTACCATCGTCGAGTAACGTTCCTAGAAAATAGTAGAAAGAGGAAACATGCTCGTGTGCCTTGCCTGCTTCAACGTGAAACGCTAGTTTCAGAGGTTGTGGGCGTCAATTTCGGGGCGTTAACCTCGCTAGAATGGTGCGAGTGTATGGGGTGTGGCTTCCCTGGAAGCTGGGTTGGGTCTTCCCACATCTATGATTAAGTGTGTACACACCGGGCAACACATGGTTGAGTGGAAAGAGTACTTCGGCGGCTGGCCTGTTTCTGACAAGTGAAGGATATGGGGAAACAACACTAATACTGATGGCTCGAGTTTGCCACTTTTAGGTCTAAGCATGTGGTGGTGATGACAGTTAGCGCCGTACTCACGGCGTATGGCACGCATGTACATGTGGCCAGTGTGATGTTTGGCTCTAGGCTGGGCTATACTGAGGGAATGGGCTGCATCAGTATGGCGGGAGAGATGACAGTTCGCGCCGTACTCACGGCATGTGGCACGGAGCTACATTGGCCAGTGTGAGCTATACTGTGGGGCTGGGCTGCATCACATAGAATATTATGATACAAGGTGCGTCAGCTTCCCTACAGATGTTCTGTATTATAAATCGTTTGGCAACCGTACGGAGCAATCATCTCCGGAGACTGTTCCTCGGTATATTGTCATTAATACACTGGGTGTGGGTGTACAATCTGTATATCCAGCGTTGTTCTTTGGTCAACAGTGTTTTATCATTGTCCGTGTTTTATCATTGTCCGTCCGGTGTATTGGTATTTGTTTAATGACAGTCCACCTCACATCATTTGGTGTATGACCAGACTGGAGGTAGTGTTCCGTTAGTTTGCTTATTGTTTTTTAACATCAGATTGTGCTCCTGTGTTCCATGATCCTAGTCCGTATTTCCCTTGTGGTCACTCCCACATATCTCAGTTTGCATGGACACTCTATGAGGTAGATGAGATTCGTGGAATTACAGTTTGCGTGTTTTGTTTGGTGCCATGTTTTGCCGGGTTCTAGATCAAGGGTTTTGCTGTGTTCAGTAAGATGGCAGATGCTGCAGTCACCGCAGGGGTAGTGTCCGGAGACTCTTGGGAGGCCCCATTCTGTGTGTAGCTTTGTGTTGGCAGGAGTGGTGGTGGCCCTAGGTCGGGTGGATGCCAGTTGATCTTTTACACTGCTGGATTTCTATAGGCCGTATAGCGGTTGCGCCCAGTTTCTATTGCCAGTGTTTAAATTCCTCCCTTTGTTTCTGATGATTTTGCCCACATGGTTTGAGATACCATTATAGGTTGTAACACAGGTTAAAGGTGTGGTGCTGTCAATGCGCGCTGGTTCCTCCAGCAGGGCTTCTTGGTTCTGGTTCCTAGCACGTTTGTTCGATTATCCTCTTCGGGTACCCGCGTTCCTGTAGTTTTTGGGCCAGGTCAGCAGCTTGTTTGGTGTAGTCTTTGCTGGAGCTGCAATTATGTCGGATGAGCAAAAATTGCCCGAAAGGTAGAATTTTTCTTAAGGGTCGTGGATGGAAGCTATCGAACTGTAATAGAGAATTTCTTGAGGTGGGTTTGTAATATGTGGTGGCGGTGAGTTTTCCACCCTTAGCCTCAATCATGAGGTCGAGAAACTGTAGTTTGTGGTTGCTGGCCGTGCTGGTGAAATATAGGAAAGGGTCATTTGTGTTGAGCCAGGTTAGGAAGCAGTTGAGAGTTTCCTCTGTGCTGGTCCATATCATGAGGATGTCGTCTATGTAACATCGCCAAAAACATATTGTGTCTTTGTGTGGGTTGTCTGAGGACAGGATGTGGATTAGCTCAAAGTGATAGACGTAGAGTCCTGCCACGCTTTGGGCAAAAACACTGCCCATCAAAGTACCGTTTGTTTATAAATAATACGTGCCTTCAAATTCAAAATAGTTTTCCTTGGGGTCGAGTAGTCCCAGTGGGTTCTTGTTAGCATGTCATCCAAAACTTTTAGGGTTGCATCTTGTGGGAGGCTTGTATACAAGCTCTCGATGTTGAGTCCTACTAAAAGTTGGGTAGAAGGGTCAAAATGTTTTTACGAGATGAGGGAGAGAAGATGTTTAGTATCCTTAATGTAGGTGGATGCTTCTTGTACCAAAGGGTTCAGGAAGAAGTCGCAAAATCTGGACAGTGGCTCAAGAAGTGAATTGATGCCCGATACAATAGGGCAGCCCAGTGGTGGTCTTGCCTCCTTATGAAGTTTTGGAACAGAGTAGAAATAGGGCACCTTTGGGTCTTTTTTGCAGAGGAACTCAGCCTCTTGTTTGGAGATATGGTTGAGGTCTGCTGCCATTGATACCAGGTTGGTAATAGCGGTCTGCAGGTCGTATGTGGGTTCTTTGTTGAGGCGTTTATAATTGCGTGTGTCGCCAAGTAACCCTTGGCATTCTGCTGTGTAGGCTCGTTTAATCTGGATAACTATCCCTCCGCCTTTATCGGCGAGTTTGATGGTGATGTCGTGGTTATCCTGAAGGAATACTGGATGGTGGCGATGTGAATGAGGATTTTACTCTCAGGCCGGTTTCATTGCCGTCCTCTATCTCTTTAGATTGCTGTTGCTTCTCAAAGTAGGCTTTAAGTTTGAGTTTTCTAAAAAATTTGTCTAACTCTATGTGTAGGTGGAACTTGTCCACTCGTTTGGTTGGTACGAAGGAGAGACCCTTGTTCAGGACTTTTTCTTCCATTGTGGTTAAGGGGAGAGAGGATAGGTTGAAGACCAGGGAAGGTGGTTGCTGCTGTTGGGTAGTTAGCGGGTCCCGCTCGTTCCTGGTTGTGTTTCTTTCGTTTTCTGTCTCGTGTTGGCACTAACTGGTCCATTAAAAATGTTTTGTCCTTTCTTTTCTACCTTTGCATGTTTGCTGCTCTGCACAGCACACATACAAAGTAGCTGAAAGTGTACCCTTCCAGTACAAGATGTATGCTAGACTCGCACACACACCCTTGTACTATGGTGCAAACTAGTGACCATGGTTCTGGGCATCACAAATCTGTGCTGGCTCTAGGAAGAGGGGAGGAGAGTGCTATATCTCTTTAGATATGCCACTCTTCTTCTCCTCACGCAATGCACCACAGCATTTTTGACTGCCAAACTGTGTTTCGTGAGAAAGTGATAAATATGACTCTTCAACATTTATGCTGGTTGTTGCTGTGCCTATTCTGTGTTTTGGGAATCTGCCTCCAAAACAATCAAAATTAGGACTATTCTGGCAAGTGGGTATGGTCAGCTGTGATATTCATTTACATTGGTTTATATTCTCATGTCAAAAGTTGGTTTGTCACAACTTCCAGTATTGCTGTGTGCGATTTGGATCTAATGGAACTAAAACGTTAGGAAGAGCTAATCACAGTGAGTGCGCACAGATGAGGTACCAATTAACAAAGGGGTCAACTGTGAAATGTTAGGCTCAGTACCAGAGTTCACAACTAGTGGTTGATACAGTTTATGTTTATGTTTATTCTCCTATATAACAAAGAAGGGAGGGAATGAAACAGTGGATTCAGTCTCCCTGGGCGTTTACAAATAAACAAATTGGAATCCACATGGGGGTTAGTGGTGGTCCCTACTGTGGTGGGGAGCACACCGTGTTGTTTAAATACCCCTCACACACCAACAGGCCCCTTGGTGTCATGCTTCATCATTGGGGTCTTCGCACCCCTCTACGTGATGCGGCGTGCTGCGACCTACGGCTACGTGGGAGCACTTCCTGTGAACTATGTGTTAACCCCTTCGCTGCTAGGCCTTTTCCCCTCCTGTGCTGAGGCTTTTTTTGGCGTTTTGGAGTAGTGCGCGCTTAGGCCCTTGTAACTTTTTGACCACATAAGGTATCCACGCCAAATTTGCGTCCTTTTCTTCCAACATCATGTGGATTCTAAAGGCGCCCTGGGTTTGTGGATTCCCTTGGAGGGGGCCCAGAAATGTAGCAAAATATAGTGATTTTTTTGTTTTTTTCAGAAAAATGGGAAAAACGGGCTGCAAATGAAAGCCTCTGGGTGTTTCCCTGAAAATGGTATCACAAAAAGGTTTGTGGGGCTGAAATCTCCATTTTCTCAGCTTTCAGGGAATGACAGACTTTTGTCAGAGAACCGAAATTTTTCACTCAGTTTTGGCATTTTTCTGGGACATAGCCTATTTTTGCTATTTTTAGAGCTTTCCACCTCCTTCCAGTTAATGGTAGAAATGAGTTTGAAAGCAATAATGGATCCTGGAAAGCTTTACATTTTCGAAAAGTAGACAAAATTCTGAATTCAGAAAGGGGTCATTTGTCTAAATCCATGAAGGTTTCGTTATAGAAACTAACAGTTAGATATTGGAATATTTGAAATTTTGTTGAAAAAAACAGCCTTTTGTCTCAACGTTTTCACCTATAACTTTTTCTAATTTTGACAGCTCTTGGAAAGCAATATACCGTTACATCCGTTAGACCTTCTTGGTTGTGGGGATATATAGGACTTGTAGTTTCACCAAGAACCCGACGAACCCAGATCCAAAAACTGAGCAGCAACTTGCAATGGTATTTTTTCATTTACTGGGTATAGTGCACTTTGTCTTGGAAAATGTATACATGGAATAATCTGTATGAAAGACACCTATGTATTTCTGAATTGGGTACAAATTATAGACTTCAGAAACAGTATATAATTGCACATTTTCAAAGTTGGGAATACTCATACTAGCATGAGAATTATTGGTCATTTTTCATAAAGATTTTTTTTTTACTCAATGTCTTTCATTCAAAGGGAGAAATGCATGAAAGCTCAATTGGTAATAACAGTTGATTTACAAATCTGAATTACCCCAAGTGTCCCGATAAAAACGGTACCTCACTTGTGTGGGTCGGCCTTGTGCCTGCGACAGGAAACGGCGGAAAATGCAACGTGGTCACACCTAAATTTAGCAGTTACAAATTGACCCTTTTTTGGCAAAGTGCCTACCTGTAGTTTTTGCACCCTAGCTCTGCCGGCACCTAGGGAAACCTTGCAAACCTATACATTTTTGAAAAGTAGACACCCAGGGGAATTCAGGATGGGGTGACTCGACTGCCTACCACCAGGTTTTGTTACCCAGAATCCCTTGCAAAGCTAAGTTTTTCACAAAATAAACACATTTTCCTCACATTTCTGTGGTGGAAAGTTCTGGAATCTGCGTGGATCAACAAATTTCCACCCACCCAGCGTGCCCCCAGGTCTCCCGAAAAAAACGGTACCTCACTTGCGTGGGTAGGCATAGTGGCTGCGACATGAAACAGCGCAAAACGCAGCATGGTCGCACCTCAATTTCCCAGTGAAATTTAGCACGATTCGGACAAAAAGACTACCTTTTGTTTTTGCGCCGTAGCTCTGCCAGCACCTAGGGAAACCTAGCAAACCTATACATTTTTGAAAACTAGACACCCAGGGAAATTCAGGATGGGGTGACTCGCCTGCCTATCCCCAGGTTTTGTTACCCAGAATCCCTTGCAAACATAAAAATTTGACCAAAAAAACACATTTTCCTCACATTTCTGTGGTGGTAAGTTCTGGAATCTGCGTGGATCAACAAATTTCCACCCACCCAGCGTGCCCCCAGGTCTCCCGAAAAAAACGGTACCTCACTTGCGTGGGTAGGCATAGTGGCTGCGACATGAAACAGCGCAAAACGCAGCATGGTCGCACCTCAATTTCCCAGTGAAATTTAGCACGATTCGGACAAAAAGACTACCTTTTGTTTTTGCGCCGTAGCTCTGCCAGCACCTAGGGAAACCTAGCAAACCTATACATTTTTGAAAACTAGACACCCAGGGGAATTCAGGATGGGGTGACTCGCCTGCCTACCCCCAGGTTTTGTTACCCAGAATCCCTTGCAAACATAAAAATTTGACCAAAAAAACACATTTTCCTCACATTTCTGTGGTGGAAAGTTCTGGAATCTGCGTGGATCAACAAATTTCCACCCACCCAGCGTGCCCCCAGGTCTCCCGAAAAAAACGGTACCTCACTTGCGTGGGTAGGCATAGTGGCTGCGACATGAAACAGCGCAAAACGCAGCATGGTCGCACCTCAATTTCCCAGTGAAATTTAGCACGATTCAGACAAAAAGACTACCTTTTGTTTTTGCGCCGTAGCTCTGCCAGCATCTAGGGAAACCTAGCAAACCTATACATTTTTGAAAACTAGACACCCAGGGGAATTCAGGATGGGGTGACTCGCCTGCCTACCCCCAGGTTTTGTTACCCAGAATCCCTTGCAAACATAAAAATTTGACCAAAAAAACACATTTTCCTCACATTTCTGTGGTGGAAAGTTCTGGAATCTGCGTGGATCAACAAATTTCCACTCACCCAGCGTGCCCCCAGGTCTCCCGAAAAAAACGGTACCTCACTTGCGTGGGTAGGCATAGTGGCTGCGACATGAAACAGCGCAAAACGCAGCATGGTTGCACCTCAATTTCCCAGTGAAATTTAGCACGATTCGGACAAAAAGACTACCTTTTGTTTTTGCGCCGTAGCTCTGCCAGCACCTAGGGAAACCTAGCAAACCTATACATTTTTGAAAACTAGACACCCAGGGAAATTCAGGATGGGGTGACTCGCCTGCCTACCCCCAGGTTTTGTTACCCAGAATCCCTTGCAAACATAAAAATTTGACCAAAAAAACACATTTTCCTCACATTTCTGTGGTGGAAAGTTCTGGAATCTGCGTGGATCAACAAATTTCCACCCACCCAGCGTGCCCCCAGGTCTCCCGAAAAAAACGGTACCTCACTTGCGTGGGTAGGCATAGTGGCTGCGACATGAAACAGCGCAAAACGCAGCATGGTCGCACCTCAATTTCCCAGTGAAATTTAGCACGATTCGGACAAAAAGACTACCTTTTGTTTTTGCGCCGTAGCTCTGCCAGCACCTAGGGAAACCTAGCAAAACTATACATTTTTGAAAACTAGACACCCAGGGGAATTCAGGATGGGGTGACTCGCCTGCCTACCCCCAGGTTTTGTTACCCAGAATCCCTTGCAAACATAAAAATTTGACCAAAAAAACACATTTTCCTCACATTTCTGTGGTGGAAAGTTCTGGAATCTGCGTGGATCAACAAATTTCCACCCACCCAGCGTGCCCCCAGGTCTCCCGAAAAAAACGGTACCTCACTTGCGTGGGTAGGCATAGTGGCTGCGACATGAAACAGCGCAAAACGCAGCATGGTCGCACCTCAATTTCCCAGTGAAATTTAGCACGATTCGGACAAAAAGACTACCTTTTGTTTTTGCGCCGTAGCTCTGCCAGCACCTAGGGAAACCTAGCAAACCTATACATTTTTGAAAACTAGACACCCAGGGAAATTCAGGATGGGGTGACTCGCCTGCCTACCCCCAGGTTTTGTTACCCAGAATCCCTTGCAAACATAAAAATTTGACCAAAAAAACACATTTTCCTCACATTTCTGTGGTGGAAAGTTCTGGAATCTGCGTGGATCAACAAATTTCCACCCACCCAGCGTGCCCCCAGGTCTCCCGAAAAAAACGGTACCTCACTTGCGTGGGTAGGCATAGTGGCTGCGACATGAAACAGCGCAAAACGCAGCATGGTCGCACCTCAATTTCCCAGTGAAATTTAGCACGATTCGGACAAAAAGACTACCTTTTGTTTTTGCGCCGTAGCTCTGCCAGCACCTAGGGAAACCTAGCAAAACTATACATTTTTGAAAACTAGACACCCAGGGGAATTCAGGATGGGGTGACTCGCCTGCCTACCCCCAGGTTTTGTTACCCAGAATCCCTTGCAAACATAAAAATTTGACCAAAAAAACACATTTTCCTCACATTTCTGTGGTGGAAAGTTCTGGAATCTGCGTGGATCAACAAATTTCCACCCACCCAGCGTGCCCCCAGGTCTCCCGAAAAAAACGGTACCTCACTTGCGTGGGTAGGCATAGTGGCTGCGACATGAAACAGCGCAAAACGCAGCATGGTCGCACCTCAATTTCCCAGTGAAATTTAGCACGATTCGGACAAAAAGACTACCTTTTGTTTTTGCGCCGTAGCTCTGCCAGCACCTAGGGAAACCTACCAAACCTATACATTTTTGAAAACTAGACACCCAGGGGAATTCAGGATGGGGTGACTCGCCTGCCTACCCCCAGGTTTTGTTACCCAGAATCCCTTGCAAACATAAAAATTTGACCAAAAAAACACATTTTCCTCACATTTCTGTGGTGGAAAGTTCTGGAATCTGCGTGGATCAACAAATTTCCACCCACCCAGCGTGCCCCCAGGTCTCCCGAAAAAAACGGTACCTCACTTGCGTGGGTAGGCATAGTGGCTGCGACATGAAACAGCGCAAAACGCAGCATGGTCGCACCTCAATTTCCCAGTGAAATTTAGCACGATTCGGACAAAAAGACTACCTTTTGTTTTTGCGCCGTAGCTCTGCCAGCACCTAGGGAAACCTAGCAAACCTATACATTTTTGAAAACTAGACACCCAGGGGAATTCAGGATGTGGTGACTCGCCTGCCTACCCCCAGGTTTTGTTACCCAGAATCCCTTGCAAACATAAAAATTTGACCAAAAAAACACATTTTCCTCACATTTCTGTGGTGGAAAGTTCTGGAATCTGCGTGGATCAACAAATTTCCACCCACCCAGCGTGCCCCCAGGTCTCCCGAAAAAAACGGTACCTCACTTGCGTGGGTAGGCATAGTGGCTGCGACATGAAACAGCGCAAAACGCAGCATAGTCGCACCTCAATTTCCCAGTGAAATTTAGCACGATTCGGACAAAAAGACTACCTTTTGTTTTTGCGCCGTAGCTCTGCCAGCACCTAGGGAAACCTAGCAAACCTATACATTTTTGAAAACTAGACACCCAGGGGAATTCAGGATGGGGTGACTCGCCTGCCTACCCCCAGGTTTTGTTACCCAGAATCCCTTGCAAACATAAAAATTTGACCAAAAAAACACATTTTCCTCACATTTCTGTGGTGGAAAGTTCTGGAATCTGCGTGGATCAACAAATTTCCACCCACCCAGCGTGCCCCCAGGTCTCCCGAAAAAAATGGTACCTCACTTGCGTGGGTAGGCATAGTGGCTGCGACATGAAACAGCGCAAAACGCAGCATGGTCGCACCTCAATTTCCCAGTGAAATTTAGCACGATTCGGACAAAAAGACTACCTTTTGTTTTTGCGCCGTAGCTCTGCCAGCACCTAGGGAAACCTAGCAAACCTATACATTTTTGAAAACTAGACACCCAGGGGAATTCAGGATGGGGTGACTCGCCTGCCTACCCCCAGGTTTTGTTACCCAGAATCCTTGCAAACATAAAAATTTGACCAAAAAAACACATTTTCCTCACATTTCTGTGGTGGAAAGTTCTGGAATCTGCGTGGATCAACAAATTTCCACCCACCCAGCGTGCCCCCAGGTCTCCCGAAAAAAACGGTACCTCACTTGCGTGGGTAGGCATAGTGGCTGCGACATGAAACAGCGCAAAACGCAGCATGGTCGCACCTCAATTTCCCAGTGAAATTTAGCACGATTCGGACAAAAAGACTACCTTTTGTTTTTGCGCCGTAGCTCTGCCAGCACCTAGGGAAACCTAGCAAACCTATACATTTTTGAAAACTAGACACCCAGGGGAATTCAGGATGGGGTGACTCGCCTGCCTACCCCCAGGTTTTGTTACCCAGAATCCCTTGCAAACATAAAAATTTGACCAAAAAAACACATTTTCCTCACATTTCTGTGGTGGAAAGTTCTGGAATCTGCGTGGATCAACAAATTTCCACCCACCCAGCGTGCCCCCAGGTCTCCCGAAAAAAACGGTACCTCACTTGCGTGGGTAGGCATAGTGGCTGCGACATGAAACAGCGCAAAACGCAGCATGGTCGCACCTCAATTTCCCAGTGAAATTTAGCACGATTCGGACAAAAAGACTACCTTTTGTTTTTGCGCCGTAGCTCTGCCAGCACCTAGGGAAACCTAGCAAACCTATACATTTTTGAAAACTAGACACCCAGGGGAATTCAGGATGGGGTGACTCGCCTGCCTACCCCCAGGTTTTGTTACCCAGAATCCCTTGCAAACATAAAAATTTGACCAAAAAAACACATTTTCCTCACATTTCTGTGGTGGAAAGTTCTGGAATCTGCGTGGATCAACAAATTTCCACCCACCCAGCGTGCCCCCAGGTCTCCCGAAAAAAACGGTACCTCACTTGCGTGGGTAGGCATAGTGGCTGCGACATGAAACAGCGCAAAACGCAGCATGGTCGCACCTCAATTTCCCAGTGAAATTTAGCACGATTCGGACAAAAAGACTACCTTTTGTTTTTGCGCCGTAGCTCTGCCAGCACCTAGGGAAACCTAGCAAACCTATACATTTTTGAAAACTAGACACCCAGGGGAATTCAGGATGGGGTGACTCGCCTGCCTACCCCCAGGTTTTGTTACCCAGAATCCCTTGCAAACATAAAAATTTGACCAAAAAAACACATTTTCCTCACATTTCTGTGGTGGAAAGTTCTGGAATCTGCGTGGATCAACAAATTTCCACCCACCCAGCGTGCCCCCAGGTCTCCCGAAAAAAACGGTACCTCACTTGCGTGGGTAAACATAGTGGCTGCAACAGGAAACGGTTCAAATTGTACGGTGGTGAATTTACATTACCTTATTGCAAAACTACCTTGATTTTGGGGGGGGGGCATCTGAGTTTGTGGCCCGGGGCTCGGTGGTATTCTTTGCAAAGTAGCAAACCCAAACAGTTCTGAAAACTAGACACCCGGGGGACTCCAGGGAGGTATGGCATGCATGGGTCCCCCAATGTTTTCCTACCCAGAACTCTCTGCAAACCTTAAAATTAGGTAAAAATTGCACTTTTCCAAACTTTTTGGCGTGGGATCGCCGGGTCGGCAAAAAAGTCATACCACCCTGCGTTCCCCTTGTTCTCCCGAGTAAAAGGATACCTCACTTGTGTGGGTGCCCCAAAGCAGAATACGCCAAAAATGAATTTTGAAAAAAGTAGTTTTTACTCATATTTACGTTTTACAAATTAAGCACCCCAGCCTAAGTCACATGCCTTTGGCCCACCCACACAAGTGAGGTATCATTTTACTCGGGAGAACAAGGGAAACACTGGGTGGTAGGACATTTGTTCCGGCAGCGAGATCCCACCCAAAAAAGTATGGAAAAGTGGGTTTTTTGACCAAAATTTCAGGTTTGCAGGGGTTTCTGGGTAGGAAAACATTGGGGGACCCACGCATGCCATACCACCCTGGACTCCCCTGGGTGTCTAGTTCTCAGAACTGTTTGGGTTTGGTAGTTTCCAAAGATGCCTGCCAAGCCCCGGGCCAAAAGCTCAGGTGACCCCCTCAAAAAATAAGATTATTTGGCTAAAGGTAAAGTTTTTGTCTCCACAGTATGAATTGGGCCTTTTCCTAAAGCAGCCGCTATGCCTACCCACGCAAGTGAGGTACCATTTTTATCGGGAGACCTTGGGGAACGCTGGGTGGGAGGTAATTTGTGTGTGCCCAGTGATGCCACGCTTTCCCACACTAAAACGTGTGAAAAAACTGATTTTTTACCATGCAAAAAATGAGGTTTGCAAGGGATTCTGGGTAAAGGAACGTTGGAGGATCCACGCAAGCCATACCTCCTTGGAAGCCCCCGGTTGTCTACTTTTCAGAAATGTGTGGGATTGGTAGGTTTCCCTAGATGGCTGTCTCGCACGGGGCCAAAAACCCAGGTAACCCCTCTTGCAAAAGCTGGTGGACTTAGGGGTTACCTGGGTTTCTGGCCCCGTGCGAGACAGCCATCTATGGAAACCTACGAAACCCACACATTTCTGAAAAGTAGACACCCGGGCGCTTCCAAGGAGGTATGGCTTGCGTGGATCGGCCAACGTTCCTTTACCCAGAATCCCTTGCAAACCTCAATTTTAGCAGAAAAAAATCAATTTTTTCACACGTTGTAGTCTGGGAAAGCGTGGCATCACTGGGCTCACACAAATTACCTCCCACCCAGCATTCCCCCAGGTCTCCCGATAAAAACGGTACCTCACTTGCGTGGGTAGCCATAGTGGCTGCAACAGGAAAAGGTCCAAATCTAACAGTGGTGAATATAAAATACCCTGAAGCAATATAACTTTGATTTTTTGGGGGGGAGGCACCTGAGTTTTTGGCCCGGGATGGGTGGTATTCTTTGGAAAGTAGCAAACCCAAACAGTTCTGAAAACTAGACACCCGGGAGAGTCCAGGGAGGTATGGCATGTGTGGGTCCACCAATGTTTTCCTACCCAGAACTCCTTGCAAACCTTAAAAATAGGTAAAAATAGCACTTTTCCAAACATTTTGGCGTGGGATCGCCGTGCCGGCAAAAAAGTCCTACCACCCTGCGCTCCCCTTGTTCTCCCAAGTAAAAGGATACCACACCTTAACAGAGTTACTCAAAAGTCAAACATTCAAGCACGGCTATCTATTCCTCAAAGACACACACATACAGGTTGGATTTGGCACGAGGGCGAGTGATGGTTCAGTACATAAAATTTTATTAACAAGATATTTCAAAAAAATGAAATGCTCTGTCAATAAATAAATGCATAAAAACTGAACCAGTGACTCGCAACTCGTGAGCTGTAAAGCCACGACAAGGCACCAACCGTTTTACAGGCCATTCACGCACCTTTCATACCTGATACAAACCAGACCATTGACACCATCCGAATGGAAAAGCAACACATAACAACAATCACAATAAGGGGCAAGGTACACCCTACTGCAGAAATTAGAAAAAAAACAATTATTACTGCACACCCATCTAATCCGCAAGCACACACACATACTGGTTGGATTTGGCACGAGGGTGAGTGATGATTCAGTACATACAATTGGATACGCAAGTAATTTCATCAAAAATGAAATACACTGCGTATAATTGAAAGTATGATAAACTGAACCACTGACTCGCAGCTCGTGAGCTGTAAAGCCACGTCAAGGCACCAACCTCTTTACAGGCCATTCATACACCTTTCGTACGCGTGACACATACAAAACATTCACACCGCCAGCCGCGGACCCATCACATTTCAACACTCACACCAGCAAACAGCGCCATTCAAGGGCCCATCACTTTCACACGCCCACATTTCTGACACTGCAACTACACAAAATGATGGACTGTGTGGAGTGTCACTCAACTAGCAGTGTGTGTAGTGACCAACAGAAAGTAACTACTCACACACCGCCTGCCGAGCGCCAGTCCACCCACACCACCATCCAAGCACCAGACCATGCACACTGCCAGCCAAACACCACTCAGCGCACACCGACAGCCAACTACCACTCCACACACACCACCAGCCAAGCATCACTCCACGCACACCACCAGCCAAGCGCCACTCCACAAACACAACACCATCCAAGCACCACTCCACACACGCCGCCAGCCAAGCACCACTCCACACACACCGCCAGCCAAGCACCACTCCACTCACACCGCCAGCCAAGCACCTAACCATACACTCCGCCAGCCAAGCAAAAATCCACTAACCCCCCCAGCACAACTCCAATCCATGCACTATTCCAGCCAAGCACCAGACCACGCACACCACCAGCCAAGCGCCTGTCCACGCACACCAACAATCCAAGCACAATCCTGCACACACCACCATCAAAATTAGAATTTTTTAAAGAAATACCACAAATCAAATGTAGAAACCTACAAATCTGCTAACACAAATTCAAAACCTAAATGCTTTGCACTAATGCAAACCTAAAAGCAAACAAAAAAATATTACAGAAAACAAACCAGACAGTACACTTACAAGCTCAATGAAACTCCCAAAACTTCTTTTGTGTGTGGTACGATTTAAAACAAGCTGGCACACACAATCCAGGATTTGAAGGACAGTCAGGACAGTGCATACGAGACTCCCTCCGCACTTCTCTTCGCCAACAGACTCTACATCTTTTAGTGGGTTTGTCTTTTGCAGTTGTGGGAGGAATGTATTCTGGAAAGTGGCGATCTTTCAGTCTAGCCACTTCCTCCACCACTCCAAATCTTGGCACACTTGCCTGTTCCACTAGTACAAGGCTGCCTATTATAGTCTCCTGAAACTTAACAAAAGGCATCTTTGACTCAGGACAAGATTTCTGGAAAACAACAAAAGCATTAAAGGATGCCAAGTGGAAAAGATGGATAGCCAACTTCTTGTACCAAACGTAAGCCTTTCGAAGAGCAGCATAAGGTTCCAACCTCTGATCTACTCTGTCAACACCACCCATGTGCCTATTATAGTCTAAAATGCACACAGGTTTACGCACTTCAGCAGTCTCACCCCGAACTGGCAGAGCTTCAGTGCTTTCGTCATGGATAGTAGTCAGCATGTAAACATCTCTCCTGTCTGAAAACTTCACAGCTAGAAGCTTCCCACATCGCAATGCAGTAGACTGTCCCCGCACAAGCCTTTTGCAAACAAGTTCTATTGGAAAACCTTTCCGGTTACTGCGCATCGTGCCACATGCAACAGTGCCCACTTTGGCCAACTCCTTGAACAAACGCACACTAGTGTAGAAGTTATCTACATATAAATGGTGGCCTTTGTTAAATAATCGTCTACCTAGTTCCCACACAATTTTCTCAGTCACTCCAAAAGTGGACGGACAAGCAGAAGTGTTAATGCTGGAATCCTTACCGGTGTACACCCTGAAATTATAAACATATCCAGTCTCACTGTCACACAGCATATACAGTTTGATGCCATAGCGTGCCCTCTTACTAGGAATGTATTGCCTAAAAACCAAGCGGCCCTTGAACAACACCAAAGACTCGTCCACAGCTATTTCTCTTCCAGGTGCAAACATCTCAGGAAAACGATCAACAAAGTGATCAAGGACAGGCCGAATCTTAAAAAGACGGTCACAATCAGGGTGATCGCGTGGCAACGCTAAATCATTATCAACAAAATGCATCATGCGAAGAAGAAGCATATATCGATCACGAGTCATAAGTGCTGGAAATATAGATGTTGCCATCAAGGGACTAGTGGACCAATAAGAAGACATTGATGGCTTCCTTAGCAAGCCCATCAAAAAAGTTAATCCCAAAAACTTCTTCATCTCTTCAACATATGTGGGAGACCAATGGGTAGCTCTGGAATGGGGCTTAAGGCTGGCACTGTGGTCCCTCAAATACTGCTCTGCATACAAATTAGTTTGCTCCACAATCTCCTGCAAAAACTCATCGTCAAAAAACAATTGAAAATATTGAATTGGCAAAAAATTGTCAGTATCCACTCTACACCCTGGAACACCAGTGAAGTCTGGCAATTCCGGCTGCACCATGCCAGGGGCAACCCAGACGTCATCACTAACATGAGGAGAAGAAGCCACCCTAGCCTGCAGGCCAGATGCCTCTTGCTGCACTACATCAACGGGAACACTAGCATCCCCAGATGCCTCTTGCCTCACTACACCAACAGGAATACTAGCATCCCCAGATACATTTTGCATCTCTTCACCAACAGACGAACTCACATCCCCAGCTGCCTCTTGCATCTCAACATCAACAGAAGAACTCGCATCCCCAGATGCCACTTGCTGCTCAACAACAACAGAAAGACTAGCAGCACCAGATGCCTCATGCTGCTCAACAACAGGAAGACTAGCAGCACCAGATAACCTTTGGCGCACCACAGCAATGTGAAACCTTTTGGGCGCAGCCTTTACCACACTTGCCTGTTCCTGACGAGAAAAAAAGGGAAACCTTGAGGACCTAGGCTGCCGCTCACATGGCTCTTCCCTCTCTACCGGCACATCAATGTCCCTCTCTACCACAGGCACTTCATCAGCACTAGAAGAAGAATCATCATCCGATGATACCATGCGAAGAGAAAACTCACTGCCTGAATCTTCTGCACCTAACTCAAGCTCCGAATCGGAGTCAGTGTCTGGACCATGGTCAGAGGAAGACTCAAAAAGCAAACTAACAACCTGCTTAGCAGTAATCCTGCGAGCAGCCATTATCCTTACAAATCAAGAAGACTACACACACAAGTGAACAACAACCTACACTGTGCAAAGGAAGAAGTAAACAAGGTAGAGTCTTCACACAAAAATCAATACACTCAAAAACAATTCAAATCTAACCAAATATAAGAAGACTCACCAGCACCTACTCTGCTGAAACACAGCAAAAAGAAAGGAAATCCCACTGGAAAGAAAAAAAAACAAGTATAGATTAGACAAAGTACACATCAAGCAGCAATACAAAAAAAAAGTTAACAATCAAGAAACACAAAGCCACACAAACAGCAATAACTTCACTTTTCATAACAACACATTTATCTAGGAAAAATAGTACAAAAAACATTTACTTACCAAGCACATGCAACTACACAAGCTGCAAAACCAGCATTAACCGAACCACAACCTACACCAATACAAACAGCAAAAGCCTGGATCAAAAACAAAGAAGAAAAAAAATAATTTAATACTACATTTCACAAACAACATAACAAATGAATAAACAATACACAAATGTACCCCCAAAATCACATCCACACAGATGGGCCATCAAAAAGGGCAAAACGGACAAAAGTACGGGTTGATTTGCCCACCGGGGGGGGGGGGGCCAGAACATCTAAATTTAAAATCCGACCCACCTGAAAGCGACCCTTGCACAATGGGTCACTTCCTACAATCTAAAATAAAATCCCTGGTGCTAGTGAGGGCATTTCCACCGCACAATCGCAATGCTGTGCGCGACCGTGAGCCAGAAATGCCCTGCAAAGAGACATCAGAAGAGAGGAAAATCACTTACCTCTCCCCTGAAGCCTCTTTGCAAACCCCCCCAAATATCTCAAAACCAACCTAACACCTCCAGGCGCAGGAAGCAAATGGCTTCCCGACCGCCTGGGAATCCCTGAAGATGTTGGCGCGTGCTGTGCGCGCTGACATCATCAGGGATTCTCATGGGGAGGGGGACAACAGAATTACTGTGGTTAACTGCGATGCTGGACAGAGGCACTTGCATCCTTGATTTTCACAAGCGCAATCCTAAAACAGTTCCTATGACCAGGAGCTTCTTTCTCCCCATCTGCTGCTCTCAACAGTCTCTGACCATTTATACACATAAGAGGCATGTGAACTCACACAGAAGATCCCCTATTGGCAACGCCCACCAACTAGCGGAGTGCACCATCTTTCCTAAATTTACCCACTATGATGGACAGCTCACTCAAGGGACCTGTGCACACATTGGTGCGATGGCATAGTAACACACACGGACACTGGAGACAAAGCAAGCGCTCGAGTTGCAGCACAAATTCAGAAAAACATTCATCAGCCCAAAAACATTTGTGACCTTCCCACTATGATTCACAGCTCACACAAGGGACCCCTGCGCACATCTGTGCAATTGCATAGTAACGCACACATGGACACTGGAGACAAAGATGGGGCTCGAGTTGCAGCACAAACTCAGGAAAGCAATCATCAGCCCAAAAACATTTGTGAACTTCCCACTATGATGAACAAATGGTCTCTGCTTCCAGATACCTAAGAGCGTTGCTAGTTTATTCAGATAACAACCAACACACACTGGGGTCGATTGTGAAAATATGGTATTGTGTACAAAAAAGGGGAGAAATGCTCCTCTTTTAGGTGTCCCCTCACTCACCAGGGTTGCCCCACGGTGACATGCTTCATCATTGGGGCCATCCCAGTCCTCTACGGGCTGGGGCGTGCTGCGACTTGCGAAAGTTACGTAGGAGCACTTTATTAGACTATGTGTGGTGCATGTGTATTTGAGGAGTGGACTATGTGATGTGTGAAATACCTGCCCAGTAGGTTTACAATAAACTTTATTCTTGCCTCTAGGTGGTAATAAACGGGGTGGAAAGATAGGCTGCCCTAAACGTAATGTGTCCAGATGTACCTATCAACTCCTATCGTCGACATGTTTCGTGCATACCCCAAACACTATGATGGACAGCTCACACAAGGGACCCCTGCGCACATCTGTGCAATTGCATAGTAACGCACACATGGACACTGGAGACAAAGATGGCGCTCGAGTTGCGGCACAAACTCAGGAAAACAATCATCAACACAAAAAAATTTGTGAGCTTCCCACTATGATGGACAGCCCACTCAAGGGACCCCTGCGCACATTTGTGCAGTTGCATAGTAACGCACCCATGGTCAATGGAGACAAAGATGGCGCTAGAGTTGCAGCACAAATTCAGGTAACAATCAACAGCCCAAAAACATTTGTGAGCTTCCCACTATGATGGACAGCTCACTCAAGGGACCCCTTCGCACATGGCATAGTAACACACACATGGTCACTGGAGACAAAGCATGTGTTTGAAAAGCAGCACACAAAAAAAAAACATTCATCAGGCCAAAAACACTAGTGAGCTTTGCCTAGGCAGCACAGGTGTGTTTTTTAGCCACTTCAGAAACACACATCAGTATAAGTAATGAAGGACAGAGGCACTTGCATCCTTCATTACAATGAGCACTATTATTTTACTTTATAAATGACCCCCATCGGCATTTTTGTAGAAAAAACGGCCTTTCAACAACATTGCAGCAAAGAGAAGACTTCATAGATAATGTTCCCCCAACAAGGGGAGCGACCCTTCCCCAAGGGGCCGCTCCCCGAACTACGAAATTGATCATCCATGAAAAAAAAATAAAAAATCCCTAACATTCCTGCTGCACGATCGCACGATCGTGCAGCAAGAAACCTCTAAAGTGCCCTCGAGGGAAAGGAAAAGCCTTTCCTTTCCCTCGTTAGAAGTTACAAGCAATCTCCCCCGCCCCAGCCGCAAAACAAACCTCTTTCCCATCCGACGCGCAGGAAGCAAATGGCTTCCCTGCGCGTCGGTAAACAAAAGGAGCCTCCGGTGACGTCAGCGCGCCTCGCGCGCTGACGTCATTGATGACGCGGGCGGGGAGGGCGGGGGGAGGCAGGGGAAGGTCTTCCCCTGCCATCCCCGCAGAAACTAAAAAAATCGGGCTGACTCGGGGGGAGCGCTGGCGCTTCCCCCGAGGGTGGGGCTCATGACGAGCTGGGCTCGTCATGAGCGTGCGAGGAGGCTACGCCATGACGAGCCCAGCTCGTCATCAGCCCCGAAGGGGTTAAAGTGTGTTGGGTATTATATGTGGGTGGTGGAGTGGTGATGGTGATAGTTAAAAAATACCTGGCTCGTGGGGAGAAAAAAACTTTTAATTAGGCCCCGGCTGGTATTGTTAAAAGGGGTGCAGTGTGAGGTTAATGTTGTAGTATTATGTACAATAACCTCTAAAGTGTGTCGACATGAGTCATGTTTCAGGGTACAGAACTCCTTCTTCAGGACGGGATTCGCACAAGTTTATCCCACCTTACTCACATGAAAAAATGTTTATATTAAAGTGTGTTATACAAAAATTAGTGAACTATAAGTGTGTATGTTCCTAATTAGAAATTCGAACACGTAGTCTTATTGCCCCATTGGCGTTTTAGTGAAGACTTTCTGTGTTAGGTGACATTGCCTCATGAACTTTTGCGCTTTGTTGGGGGTTTCATCATGCTGAGTTCAGCAATGATTTTACAGGAGACGATCTGCCCTCTTCCCCTCAGCGCTGCTCCGGTCCACCGGAGTATCAAAACATTTAGCAAATTAGGACTACTGGAAATTTATAAAATGCTTGCAAGTGTGTGTATTAAACAGTGGAGGTGGCCAAGGTCAGATTTTCAATTTGGAGTAATTAAAATACATTTTGGAACTGAAATAATCCGTTTGGGATTCTTTTTAATCTGCTACGACTCCTTCTCTGAATGAGGTAGGAGTAATGGCTTCCTGAGCTTGATCAGTCTATGTTATTGTGGATATGATTGTTCATAGGGAATTTGGGTTTGGGTCCAAACCATAAGTCAAATACTTTTCTTAACAGGGCCTCAGAAACTTTCTGAAGAGCAAGAGTTTAGGATTTCCTCTTCAGTTCGGCCCAATAACTTGTGGTTTGTATTTCAATTACATTTTCTAATACAATATTATGAGTGCCTTCATTGGTCAGAAGCCTTGTTTTTGTGGGGTGTGTGTTTGACGGTACCTTACAAATGGTGTGTGTTTGACTGTATCGAGCAAAATACTTGTATTCTCTACTCAACAGGTATCCAATGAGGGCACAGCAAACAGAAGAAAATAATATAGTCTTTAAGAATCATTTCTATTTGTCTCAGCAAATTACTGTTTCAGGAGAGCTGTTGCATTCTTTCTGTGGTGTTGAAAAGACTGGGTTGAGACTGCTGCTAACAAGTCTCTATCAATCAAAGTGGAAGGTGTGCTTGGTATTAAAAGTCAGGGAGTGGACAGCCACACCCTGGAAGCAACCACAAGTCTTACAGGCTTTTAGGAAAGCAATTAGCTTTAGAGACAGATCCATCTACAATTACATTTACATAGATGAACATCAGTTTTACATTAAATGGGGAAATCCCTGTCAATCTAGGCTTAACCAATGGAACCAAAGCAAAACGTGGCACTTTGTCACATTTATTACAGTGCGGACAGAAATAATCCCAACAGAAGTGTCTTTCCTGCTCTCATAATATCCTGTGAGGACAAGATGACATATGGATTTCTTGATGAAGATAATGAGCTCTCAATATTGCCTCTTTCTGTCGCCTAGCTAAAAGTGCCCTCGAAAAATGAACTTTCTATTTTAAACCCTAATGAGTTGCAAAGAAGCTGAGCTGCACTGAGTTACAAACGCCCCCCTCGCCCTTTGGGAGACATTTTCTCTTTTGTGTATTTAGAGAAATACGTATTCTTGGGAAATACTACACTAGACAGGCATCCACTTTTTCCAAGGTAAAAGTTCCAGGCAGGAGAGCTTACCGTCAGTTTGTAAAACGGTACAAAGTTGTATTTCACCTTAACTGATTTTAGGACTGAACTTTGTTAAAATCTCTATTGGTTGTAGGAGTTTGATTTAATTATTCTAGCGGTATAGCAACATAAGTGCAACTAGTTTGCTTCCTTGATTGGATAACACATTTCATTCTCTTATTAACTTAACGGGTAGCCTATTGTCAATTCTGTGCATTTGGGGATACAGCAGGGGGATACACTTAAATCATCTCAAAATTATGCATGTCACATAGGACCTTTTATAATATGTCATCCTAGCAGATGATGTACTTAACATTAGAGCAAGGTCAGGACACAGTCAAATAAGGAATTCATTATTAAAAGGGCAGTCTTTATCCACACTAAAAGGGACTAGTGTACGTGAACAGGATGAGGCATTTAGCCCTCCTGCATCAGGTGCATCCTCTTTCAGTAGAATTGTGACCGCTCGCAGTACAATTTACACACAGGGTCGCATCACCCGAAATAACATAACACATTTGGCACACTAAAGACATATGTTTTTGTGGCAGTCGAAGGCGCCATTGCAGCATCGGGGTGAAATGTCAAAAAAGCGGTTTCTGTCGTTTTTATTATTTTTTCAAGAATCGTTCACTTTACCTAAGATTATGCAACAGATTGTCACAGGATAATCACCGAGACCGGTGGGTTCATGGAATGAAAGGTGTGGATAGTCTTGGAAGTATCGAATCAACAATTTGGATGGAACTGAATATTGATGTGAGAATATCTCAAATAAGATACCGTCAGGTAAGAATATCTAGATTTTCTATACCTAACTCCACAAATATCTACCTACGCTGTACATATACTTCAAGGTATGTAGATGTGGAGTTAGAAATAGTAAATCTTTACTTCCCCGATGGTCTGGGCCCTTTCTCCATTGTCATCCCAGATGTTTGCTTACCCCTGCTGTGCCTGCTTTTGTTGGCTTTTAGAGCTCTGCACAGTTTATCCCTGCTGACTAGTGGTGAAGTGCTTTTACTCTCCCCTCTAAACATGGTAACATTGCAATACATCTGATTGGGTTATTTTAGTGTGTTTATACATCCCTAGTAAATGGTACTGCATGTACCCAGGAACTGTAAATTAAATGCTACAAGTGAGCTGCAGAACTAATTGTGCCCCCTGCTAAAGTAGCTCCTTAAACATGTCTCAAGCCTGCCTCTGCAGCCTGTAGTGCAGTTTTAAACTGCCATTTTGATCTGGCAAAAGTTGCCAGGCCTAAACCTTTTCTTTAATACTTGTCAGTAATTCCTGAGGCTTATAGAGTTTTATGTGTCTTGACAGAGAAAAACTCCTAAGCTTATTTTTTCAATGCTGCGAGGCTATCACTCCTGTAGACAAGAATTGGGTTACCTTAGTACACTTCATACGTGATACCTTCAGTTTGGGAGCAGATAAATACTTGTTTCACACATTGCAAATGGAATTTAAAATCCTTTATCATGGTGCATTTGGAGTTTCTGTTATTGTTCTGAGAATTAGACTTTTGTAAAGTTGGCAGGTTTTTGCCTAAACCAAATGTGCCTTTCTGCCAATGTCCACAGTCAGATGACTGATAATACTACTGTGGTGTGATGCATATTAATTCCTTACAGGGGACAAAAGAACTTAGGGTTAGGGGAGGGGTGTTCCTCTCCTCAGAAGGATGGCCTTAACCCCTTCTGACCTTCAAGGGATAGGTGAGGGTTGTGCCCATCCACTTCCTGACTTCTGAAACTGCCTGCTCTGTCATTAGTAAATGCAGCTGACACCTGGGCCTGCCCTTCCAACTTATCCACAGCATGCCCACCCCTTTCTTGCCCTAACCGTCCCTGTAAGACCCTCGTATCCTATCCCTCACCATTGTTACTCCTGCACTTGAAGCTGTATCCCTTCTCACCTTCCTTCTCCACTACTCAGTGTAAAATACTATTACATAGATTACTCAGTGATTTGTTTTGTAGATAGGTTCCAGCTATCCACAGATGCTCTCATAGATACTTGCATCTGTATTCTGATATATCTGTGTCGCTACCATTTTCTGATTAAATTCATGACCACAGATTGTCTTACCACAAAAGGGGTTGCATAAAATAAAGCTAACAACAGCAGTGTTAGACCTAGCATCCTTTGTGTGGTATCCCCTGTCTTTTTGCCTCTCACTCTTGTATTTTTGGATTGTGTGCTGGATTTAGTGTTTGCTTGTTTAGGTGCTATGGTCGCTTTGCCACTGCTGATCAGTGTGAAAGTGCAAGTACTCCCTGGGTAAAGTGTGAATCTGATTGGTTATTCATGTTTGGCATATTTGAATTACTGGTAAGCCTCTATTAAAGTGAACTGCGTATGCTTGGAGGTCTGTAAATTGCATGCTACCCTCCCAAGTAGCTTTTAAATGTGTCTCAGACCTGCCAATACCGCATGCAGTTTTTAACTGCCATTTTGACCTGAAAAGTGCACCCTCCTCACAGGCCCTAACCTACCCTTTTCTTACATGTAAAGCACCGTTCAGGTAGGCACTAGGTACCCCAATGGGCAAGGTGCAGTATGTATGAAAGGTAGGACATGTACTGGTGTGTTTTGAAAGCCCTGATAGTGAAATGCTATTTTTCACTAAAGGCAGTCTGTCCTACAGGCTACCATGGGAACTGTGTTATAACATCTTACAAGTGTAACTTTTCATTGGGACAATATGGGAAAATAGAGTGTAGGCTCTCTGAACTCAGAATGTAATACTACACCTTTTTAGTAAAGGTGCTTTTTAAAGTGTGTGTTTGAAAATGCCACTTTTAGAAAGTGTATGCAGGAAGACCAAGAACCAGTAGGCACCTTGGATTGAGGTGTGCACAACTTTCAAACAATATATCAGCGCTTTGACTGTGTTTCATAACATGATTATTTAAAACATCACCGCAATTTCAAACAATGATTAACATTTTTACTTTATGTTATGTTATGTTATGTTATTCAAGATTTATTAAGCGCACAGGCACCCAGAGGTTTCATGGCGCTACAGGAGAGAGAGATGGAAAGCAGTAACCTAACCGTGCGCTTGCTTGAATAACCAATATGTGCTTCTTACATCTTTGAGCATCAAACAGATACATGATTTGCGATTTATATATTCAATACATTCAAGTAAAGTAACAAATTCATAAATTCCAACAACCACAATCCAAATGTGAGCTCAATGCATTTCGGGACTCAAGTCCCTTCTTCAGAGGTAAATCTGTAATGAAAAAAAAAATAGAAAGCTGTTCCTGTATGTCTGTGGTCGTATGACATATACCAACATGTATATTACAAACACGGTGTTTTCATTTGTATATTCTAAGATGAAATTGGTCAAATACAATGTGTCCATGTTGAGTGTGCAACTTAGGTTAGATAAGATAGCCTACTCCACTGTGCTTCAAGAAATCTGTCCTCTTAACCAACCTACCTGGTGAAATCAAAAGTGTCATGCATAATTCAAGCTGTACACCCTTTATAAATAATATATAAAAATAGTTGTTGTGCACGATCTACATATCATTACTTTTAGAAAGTGGGCATGTTCTTCTTTAACCATACTGTGTATCTCTGCCTGTTGGTGTATTCACTGTCTTGTTTTGGAGTGACAGGTACTGGGGATGTGCATTCACTCTAGACATGCACAAGGGGGGTTGAGATGTGTCCTGTCTTTCCTGGGTGACTCATAGCCAGGCTGAATAGAGCTTTCGGCATTTAGAGTGCTGGGCGGAGTATTCACTAGCAACTGAGTAGGCTGTGTTTGCTCTGCACAATGCTATCTCTGCCTCCGGTAGTGACGCTGGACCAGGAAGGGCAAAACTACTTTTTACTGAGCTCAGAGACTCTTGCATCAAAGACTACAAAGAGAAAAAGGGGTATAAATATTAGACCTAAAACCCCAGAACTTTAAATTACTTCTGGAATCCAGAGGAACCTCTACCAAGGAAGAAGAGCTGAAGGCTGTGAGGAGGTGACTCCGCATTGCTGTGTGTTGCTTCGCAGGGTTAACCTGCAGTTGCTGATTCAGCAAAGGGAAGGGCAAAGACTGGAACTTAACTGTGGACCTGCTTGTGAAGAATTTTAATTGGCTTGTGTATGCTTGCCTCCTGTTCTGAAGTTTCAAGGAGACTTCACCACCAGCGTCCTTGAAATTCACTGCTGGAGCTCTGACCTTCCAGGAGCTGCCTATTCCAGTTCTGGGTGTCTGGGGGTTATTCCTGCTGCTAGGAGCTGAGAAAGCTTGAAGAAACCAAGAAAATTGATTATCATCCTTTCAGCGTCTGTTATTTTGACGCAGCTCCGCCAGCAGGAGGCATTTCCGCACTCCTCCACCGTGCGGTGGAAGAATCAACACAGCTGCTGCCAGTGGCTGAAAAATCTGCCACACGTTGAGTCCAGTGCTCTGACATCCGAAGTCCAAGATCACCAACTCCAATGCAGGCCCTCTACTATAAAGCTGAAAGAATTGTTGCATTTACGGGACTGTAGCTGAACAAATCGACGCATCGCCTGTTCGCCGCCGCTGCATCAACATTCAGCGCGTTCCGGATTTCCGTGCATCGCACCTGTGAGATAAGTTTTCTGACGCATCACCCACAGACCAGAATCATCTTGGGATAGACACATTACTTCCCCCTATAGACCAGATCCGATGCATCACTTCTCCAGCATACAGCCAATTTGTTGCATCGCCTCTCCAAGGACTCAGGAACTGATGCATCACTGTGTTTTCCGACACTTCATTTAATTTTTCTGAGGCTGTTTTGTCTTTTGCAATTTTGTGTATTTGAGGTACTTTGTGTAAAAATCACACATCCATAGATTTCTAAGGGCAGAATTGCTTGAAACCTTTTAAAAGTCATATTTTAAATTGTGTATGTTTGATGTTCATCATTTTGGTCTTGTTTGGTTTAGATACAGATGCTTTATTTATCTAAACTGGTGTGGCATTCATTTCTAGTGTTTCACTGTGTTCCTATGTGTCTGAGTGCAAATACTTTACACATTGCCTTTGGGATAAAGCTGTCTGCTCTGCCATGCTACCAAGGGGGTGAGCATGGGTTACTTGAATGTGCAATTCCCTTATCCTGACTAGAACACTAAGGGCCTGATTACTAGTTTGGCGGTCTTTTGTTTGCTGAAACATCGGCATCAAATGTACCGCCTGCCAACTAGGTGATCTATCTGTTGTATTACAATGTTGTCATTTTTCAGGAAGAAAGACTGCTGGAGCATCTCCGACATTGCCAGCTATCCGCAGACCACTGTGGCATTAGTATGGGTGAAGTAACTGTAATAGGGCGGTACAGATAAGTTCACCGTCGTCCAAATTACAAGTTGGGTTCCCAACGTGCCTGTGGAGGGAAGACCACCGGCTTTGAGTTGTCATACTCAAAGAATTTGGGATGCATAATCACCCATTTCCATTTATTTCCTTCAGTATCTAATCTGGAACTCTTTCTCCAGGTCCCCCCTTCACTGCCGCATCTTGACACCGAAGAAAATGGCCCTGTTGGTGTTAAAATCTAGATGAGGGCCTTTTGTACTATTTACCCCTTGACTGGACGGGGCACATATGGACCAGACTCTAGCAATGAGAAAGTACTCGTAGTAGGTACTTTTTCACGTGTCATGCATATGTGTACATTCAACACTTGTGCAGACAATTAAATTCATCAACTTTATTTGGGAGCTTAGCGCCAACCATAAAAGCACCGTACAAAGCATTCAGCATACAAATACAGTACATAAGTGAATAAAATATAAAACTAACAGCTGAAAACTCAGCTGAATATCACGTATTGTGAGACAAACACAGAGTCAAAATCATGCTGTGCTCAGATAATTATCTGCAAAAAGCAATGAGACATATCCTTTTAGCAATAGGACAATAGTAATTTAACATGGATCTACGAGCTCGAACTGCACATTTTAAAAATGACCAAAAAAAAGCAATAGTTTCTTAATTATCAAGAAGCAATACAATTCTAGAAGAAGGTCTACACTGTTTAAGATCACAGCAATACTTTTTTTAAAGGAGAATTGAAAAGAGTTTGGTTGATTTTATATAAAATTTACAAAAAAAGTGAAGTGAAGCAGTGATTGGACCGCCAGATCATCACAAGGACACAGTTTTTTTTGAAACTGTGCACAAAACCCATAGGAAAAGAGAGGAGATATTTCAGAGTGCTTCACCTAAAGAAGAAAAGCAGAGAGCGTTCCCAGCGGCTGTGTGCCGGGAAACGTAATTAGTCGGATGGTCAAAATCATACAGCCTAAGGTAACTGTTCACATTTGCATTCCCTCAAAAATCCTGAGCCTCTCAGATTCCGAAAATAGGTGGCAAGCATGAGCCACCATCATTTTACTTGCAGTAATACAGGAAGATGGATTAGTAAAAAAAGGACTGCATCCCAATGTTAGAGTACGCAGTCCTTACATAAGCAATCAGTGGAATTAGTGGCCCTCTATCCTGAGACTATCCAGTATTGTATCTCTGGTCATAGCAACCTCATCAGTATGCTGGATCGAAAGCCAGAGAATGATTGGGCAAGTCCTAATTTGATCTATAATATAGGGAAGCAATAGTTCGCTATGCAGGATAAAATGTGCAGCAGAGATAGGAAGAGATAACAGTTTTCTGCAAAATCTGTTTTCTTCCTGTTGAATGGCCAATCAATTAGTAATCCTCCATACTTGTGCAGTCAAAATAGACACACATGCATTGACATATATGAAAAATCATTCACCGCTGTCCGAAAGATCGCTGCAGTGCAGTGGTCACATCGTAATACGGTGGGTGGGAGACCGCCGGCTCAGCTGTCTTCTTGGAACCGCCCGCTGCAACAGAATGGCAGTAAGACTGTCAAACTCATAATCAGGCCCTAAGTTAAGACACATTCCGTGCAATAGTTTTAGTCTGTCTGGTGTCTAAAACAGTTGAAAAGCCAAACCTGCACCATTTTACCACCTTAGACAATAGCAAATGATTGTTTGTGAAAGGTACTTACAAGGCATGTGATGGTCTTGGCTGAAAAGGTTAACAACATTAATTGACATATCTAAAGTAACCAGCTCACCAAGCACAGTAACATAAACAAAGCAGCATAACAACATAATTAAAAGATAACAGGGCAGCTTACAACAAATCAGTTAAAACACATAGCAAATACAGTACATCACAACAAAAATTGCACTGCAATATTATGGGAGAAATACACAGCAGTACAAAAGATAACAAACCAAGTTAACCCATGCAGAATTTTGTTTTCCTAGGGGGGGGTAAAAGGTGTTTTGAGCAAGCGCTGCCTTAACTTACCACCAAAGACATGGGATAGTGCCAGTCAAAAATATTTTTTGATCTGGGCTGGCACTCAGTGAAGAGTGGGCTCGAGCAATGTGTGTCGCTATTTGACTAATTTTCAAAAAAGCATGGGCTGCAAATTCCAGCACAGCCAGCAGTTGAGCAACCTCCCCAAACACAATAAAGTTTCAGTGATTTTCCAGCTTGCTCTTAATAAAGACCAGCTCCACACCACCATGATGCATTTTTCATTTTCAGAACTGAGCTAAACATGACAGTTTTCCCATTTTCTTCCACTTAAGAGGAGCAATTTAGCACCGAGTGCAAGTTACTTTATGCAGCAGACGCTGTTTATAAGTATTTATACGATGTTTCAGGCTGTGATAATATACTATAGCTTAATGTGCTGTATACTCATCCGGCTGAAGATGATGAAAGCCAGCCTTGAATATGTGACTTGTAAATGAGCATTTTGGGACTTGTTATTTTTTATACCAATTTGTGAACTCCCAGGATAGTTGATGACTATGCGGGTTGTATATGGCCACAGAGTATTCAAGATGAAGAGGTTAACCTTTCAGGAACTATTTATACCTTACTGCAACATTAGAGAAAAGATGTAATAACCATTTCGTCTTGCTGTTAACAAAGAAAAACGGCATTGTCTTACAGGGAATTTTACCTGCTTACCGTTTATGTTGCCTGAAAAGTTAAGAGACAGTTCGGTGACACGAGTATACATTCTTTAGTTTGCATTTGTTAGAAGCAGGACAAGTGAAAAGGAAATACTTCACATAGATACGGGGTGGGGGGTACCTATTTCCATCTCTTCTCACGTTTTTCATTGCTTGACTTCCATCATGTTTTCATAGTCACCAAATTCTTGTTGATTATTCTAAGAAAGTGGGTAATGAGCTGAGAGGGTTTGAAGCCCCAGTCAAATGATAAACACAATTCTTGTCAGGGTGGACGACAAAGGTCACTAAATAAACCTGTGCATAGCCCTCTCTCGTAGCTTGGCACACAAGCATTCAGGCTGAACTTTAAAGCAATGTGTAAAGTATTTGCGCAGTACTCAAACAGTAGTAAAGTGAAAATATAACACAACAAAAATCCCAAACCAAATTAGAAAAATAGACTTAATTGTGGGGGATTTTGCCTAACCTTCCCCTTTCCTGGGTTTAGTTCCAAACTGTATAGCGTAAAAAAGGGCAAGCAGGCCTATTTGTGAGCTGCATTTGTTAGTGGCAGCGCAGACAAACTTTAGAAGTTAGGAAGGAGGTGGACAAAGACCTGATGCTACCCTTTGAAGCTCTTGAAGGCTGAGTACACACCCCAGGGCATCCTGCTGAGGAAAAGAACACCATGCTTTACACTCAAGTTCCTTTTGTACCCATGACTGTAAAGAATACACACACACCACAAGAATGTCACTTACACTCCCCTGGCCCTGAACACTGACAGAAAGGCACATTTGGTGTAGGTAGAAGAATGCCAACTTTCTAAAAGTGCCAATTTCAGAATAGCAATTTAAAATCTGACTTTACCATTTGTTTGCAATGTGGGTCCCTAGTTGGCAGTGGTTTGCACCATTGTCCAAATAGGAACCCTTCCTTCTAGTCAGGGTAAGGAGGATACACTTCTTTAAAAAAAACTTGCTCACACCCTTGGTAGCTTGGCACTAGCAGTCAGGCTTATCCCAGAGGCAATGTGTAAAGCATTTGCACATAACACACAGTAATACAGTGAAAACACTAAAAAAGGACACTACACAAGTTTTAGAAAAATATCCAATATTTTATCAGTGCAAACAAGACCAAAAACAATAAAAATCCACCATACAGTTCTTAGGAATATCAGCAAGGAAAAGTCAACACACAAATCCAAACAGTTCTGGCTGCACACTGTGTAGCGGGCCATATACGGTGTCAGAAGGGCCCTCAAAACAGTACCTTTGGAAACATAGGGCATCATGGACCTTGTGATGAGCTCTGAAGAACCAGAGTCAGCATGCATTAATTCTAGAAATCAGTGCAGGAGTCATCGGACCCTTGATGCCACACAAGCTGCAGATCGAACTTCGTGCAGTTGAAGCCGGGAGCATTGGCTGGTGTTGGGGATGCAGTGTGAAGTGCAGTGGTGCAGTGTGCGGTACCCTCAGTTTGAGATGCAAGCAGCAGCTTGGTGATGGTCATCAAGTGGCATCGTTAAGACCAGGGCTGTGGTGGAAAGTGATGTGGTGCTCGTCACATTGCTGGCAGGTCACTGCACAAGCAGCGTCGTCGCCGCTGCAGAAGCATGGCAGAAGCATGGTTGTCGGCTGACAAACCGAAGTCGATGGTGCCAGCATCTGTAGGCCAAGGCTGCAGTGTGGGATGCAGCGGTGCGATGTGTTACCTGCGAGCGGTGCCCCCAAACCCCACTGCAGGCAGCAGCATTGATGTTGGCGTGGATCTGAGTTTTCGGGGATACCAGCTCGGTGGTGTGAAGCAAAGCGGTGCCAAGTGTGGTGCCCACAGGCCACGTTGCAAGCAACGGGTAGGTGGTGGCATGAGACGGCGTCGTTGGTGAGACCAGGGTTGCAGTGCAAGATACGAACGTGGCCTCTGCAGTGCCTTCTGGACATAGAGCCATCAGCGGTATCGTTGATGGTGTCAATGTGCTTTTTCTTCTGTTGCAGCACAAAAAACACATTCACCAGCACTGGTAGCAGATGAGCTTAAAGTTTCTGCTGTTCCTGAGACTTCTTGAACAGGGGTGGCGCTCTACCTCAAGTCCTTGGAGGAACTCAAACAAAGAAGTTGCAGAAAGATTAGTCCAGTCCTTTCACTGCTCAAGACAGAACCAGCCACTTTTGGCTAAAACAACAAAGCACACAGCAAACTGGTAGTTGCTTCTCACAGCTTCTCCAGTTCTTCTTCTTGACAGGTTTCTGAGTCCAAAAGAGTTCTAAAGTTGTGGGGTCAGGACCCAATATTTATGCCACATTTCCCTTTGAAGATGGCACAAACAAAGTTCCACTGCAATATATAAACCAGTTCAACCTTGCTCAGGCCAGGTTCACCACAGGAGGTGGAGACAGCTTTGTGAGAGGCCGACACAGTCCCTTCAGGTGCAAGGAACAACTCCTCCCATTACTCTAAATGCATCCAGGTCTATTCAGTCTGGCTATGAGTCACTCAGGAAATGCAAGACCCACCTGAACCCCCTGTGTCTGTCCA
This sequence comes from Lissotriton helveticus, assembly GCF_964261635.1. Classification (NCBI taxonomy): domain Eukaryota; kingdom Metazoa; phylum Chordata; class Amphibia; order Caudata; family Salamandridae; genus Lissotriton; species Lissotriton helveticus. The sequence continues at coordinate 1,534,811,329 of NC_136057.1, forward strand.
GTGGAGATGCACATCCCCTGCCCTGTCACTCCAAACCCAGGCTGTGAGTACACAAATGGCAGAGGCACACAGGATGCTTAAGCAAGAAAATGCCCACTTTCTAAAGTGGCATTTACAAACACACAATATAAAAGTCATTTTTACTAAAAGATGTTTTTAATTTCTGAGTTCAGGAAGCCACAATTCCATTTCTCTATCTTGTCCCTATGGAAATTCATAATTGTAAGATGTTACAAATGAACTCCTGTGCCTATACGGACAGGGAGCCTTTCCATAGTGAAAAACACATTTGGCCATATTTCACTATCAGCACATGTCACAATCACCAGTACATGTCCTCCCTTTCACATTCACTGCTCCATGCCCATGGGGGTACCTTGTGCCTACCTGAGGGGTATCTTAAATGTAAAAGAAGGGAAGGTTATGCCTGGCTAGTGGGTGCACTCGTCACATGGCAGTAAAAACTGCACGCAGACACTGAAGTGGCTGGTCTGAGAACCCTTTGAAAGGCTGCTTGTGTGGGTGGAACAATAAGTACTGCAGGCCCACTAGCACAGTCTTATTTACAGGCCCTGGGCATACACAGTGCACTGTACTAGGGAGTTAGTTTAAATCAAATAAGCCAATCATGGAAATATCAATTCTCTATCGGTTCTCAAACTGAAGGACTGGTGGACTGTAATAAGGAAACCTAGGGTGAGTCGGTGGAGAGGTACACTTACAACAGTTGTCAGGACATGTCAAACTTAAATATGCATGTTCTACATTTTACAGACCATGTACCCTGCCCTAGGAGTGGTTAGGGCCACCTTAGGGGTGACTGCAGGAAAGTGCTCCTTTGGCATGGTTACCCCACCATTTGCCTGACTCTGAATGGAACTTTGACTAAATGTACACTGGGTCCCTGCTAATCAAGTTCCCTGTGTCTGTGTTCTTTCTCAAATCTATAACTTTTTTTCCACAACTGGCACACCTCTGGCCCACATATAAGTCCCTTGTAAAGGGTACCCATGGTACCAATGGCATTGCGACTATGGACGGCCTTTAAGAACTGCAGCATGCATAATGCCACCCTAAGAGACCCCAATCAAACATATGCACACTGCAGCCTGCATGTTTTGGTGCAACTAATAGTGAAGAGTCGACATGGTACACATCCCTGTGTGCCAGTCCTGCCAGCATTACCAGAGAAATGGGTAAGTCCCCCCTAAAGCAGACCGTATAGCCCTAAGGCAGGGTTCATTATACCTTTGTTGAGGGCATAACTGCATGAGTCGATATGCCCCCATAGTGCCTTAGTCTATTCTGAAGAAATAAATGATGGACGGAATGCTGGACAATGCAAACATTCACCCGCAGTCACAAGGATCTGGGTTAAATCCATCATTGCTTTACTCCCAGTTTGGACCCAGCCCTATGCAAATCAGTCTTGACCCTGTTCCTTGTGGGAACAGTCCTGCCCGAACTGCCAAGCCAGGTCCTCCATTGACCGGAAACAAGCACCCTGGGACCGTTTTCAGGGCATCACCCTTCATCAGTCAGGCTAGCTTGAATCCAGTGTTGTAGTGAGCACGGGACCCACGTCTGGTCAAACCCTTCCCACTTGGGGCAATATATGCAAAAGAAACAATTGATGGACGGAATGCTGGACAATGCAAACATTCACCCCCCAGTCACAAGGATCTGGGTTAAATCCATCATTGTTTTGCTCAACACACCACCCCAGTTTGGATCCAGCCATATGCAAATCAGTCTTGACCCTGTTCCTTGTGGGAACAGTCCAGTCCGAACTGCCAAGCCAGGTCCTCCCTGGATCAGAAACAAGCATCCTGGGACTGGTTTCAGGGCATTACTTTTCATCAGTCAGGCTAGCTTGAATCCAGTGGTGTAGTGAGCACAGGAGCCACGTCTGGGCATACCCTTCCCACTTAAGGCTACATATGCAAAAGAAACAATTGATGGACGGAATGCTGAACAATGCAAACATTCACCCCCAGTTACAAGAATCTGGATTAAATCCACCATCTTTTGCTCACCACACCACCCTAGTTAGGACCCAGCCATATGCAAATTAGTCTTGACTCTGTTCCTAGTGTGAGCAGTCCAGCCCGAACCAGCAGGACAGGTCCTCCCTGGACCGGAAACAAGCATCCTGGGACCGGTTTCAGGGCATCCTCCTTTATCAGCCAATCTAGCTTGAATCCAGTGGTGTAGTGGGCCCACGTCTGGGCATACCCTTCCCACTTAGGGCGACATATGCTCAATAAACAATAGATGGACGGAATGGTGGACTATGCAAACATTCACCCCAGTCACAAGGATCTGGGTGAAATCAATTTTTCTTTTGCTCACCACACCAACCCGGTTTGAACCCAGCCATATGCAAATCAGTCTTGACCCTGTTCCTTGTGGGAACAGTCCAGCCCAAACTGCCTAGCAGGTCCTCCCTGGATCAGAAACAAGCATCCCGGAACCAGTTTCAGGGAATCACTCTTCAGCAGCCAGGCTATCTTGAATCCAGTGGTGTGCTGAGCACGGGATCCGCGTCTGGGCATACCCTTCCCACTTAGGGTGACATATTCAAAAGAAACAATTGATGGACGGTGTTAGAAACGGGACCTCTGGCTGGCCAAGGCTTGCGCCAAGGTCAGTCAGAGACCACCATTTCCAAGGTCAGGGCAAGGGAGTCACACACCAAGATAACCCCCGCTCACCCTCTAGGTAACGTGGCGCGAGCAGCAAGGCTAATCTCAGAGGCGATGTGTAAAGCGTTTGCGCGCGCACCCCAGCGACAACAACCAAAGGCCCACCACAAAGGAAACTCCACACAAGGTTATATCAAAAATAGCCTTTGTATTATAATAATAAAAACACATTAGATAACACACACACTTTACAATGTGCCAACAGGCACGGGCAAGATTTACAAGGGATTATGTACAGGACAGGGCCACCTGGACCACTGTCAGGGGTATGCACTTTTTCGAAATAACACTTGTAGGTATAACACTTTAGCACATAAACATACAATGACTGTAACACAGAAATAGTGAATGTAGCATACAACCAGTAACTACTGGTAAAGGGAAAATACCTCCTACGCCACCCTAAACACTGTAGGGAAATCACGCAGGGAACTAGGACCTTATCATCAGGACCTATGGAAGGAAAACCTATCACCTAAGCAAGTCACATTTAGCAAAGGGAAGGAAACCTAAAATAATCACCTAGGCAAGTAACATTTAGCAAAGGCAATAAAACATCAACATTCCTCTAAGCAGGTCACTTTTAGCAAAGGGAAATAAAAGCACAAGGCATTACCTAAGCAGGTCACTTTTAGCAAAGGTAATGACACAAACAATCCTCTAAGCAGGTCACTTTTAGCAAAGGGGATAAAAACAAAGAGTTACCTAAGCAGGTCACTTTTAGCAAAGGTAAAAACAAACATTCCTCTAAGCAGGTCACTTTTAGCAAAGGGGAATAACAAACAAGGGCACCTGAAACATTAAAACACATTCAGAGGTGCAGGTTAGAACAGTTGCGCAAGAATCACATACATCAGGAAACTATAATGCGCAGGGTGCATGTCGCACAACACTAGAACTTGTCCCTCAGGCCAACTGGCCTCGAAAGGGGCTTAAATGCCCTGAGTCTCAATGTCAGGGGGTCTGCGCAGGCAGCACAAACCACAAGCCTAAACGTAGCAACTGTCCACTAAGTGCTGGACAGTTGTGAAACAGAACTGGGCGAACGTTGGAGCCAGGTGGGCTCAAGAACAAAAGTGGGCAAGGAGCCTCTCAGGGGCTTGCAAAGCAAATGTGCAAATTAGAGCTTCAGCGCTCTCAAAATAATGAAAATGCCCCCAGAGCCTCTCTCAGGGCTCAATGATCAATATGCTGGCACTCGAGCCTCGCAGGCTCGTAAAACCATGTGGGCTGGGGCGGGGGCCTTCTCGCGGCTCAATAATAAGATATGCCCCCTCGAGCCTCGGCGCTCGTAAATATACTCAGGGCGGTCGTTGGAGTCCCTCACGGGGGACTCGGGAATTAACAATGCCCTAAGAGCCTCTCGGGCTCGAAGAAATGCCTCCCAGGAGCCTCGGGGCTCCACACAACAAGAATGCGGGCGTCGTGGGAGCGGCCCTCTGCCAACTGGGGCCGCTCGGGACACAAAGGTAAACGCCCCCGCACTCACCGGGTCTCCTGGGCCGGATGCGTCTCCCCTTCTGGTCGGCGCGGGGCTCCCTTTCACTCTGGGAGCCTCGAGGACAGAGCCGGCTGCTTCCTTCCTCGCTGCTCGGCTCCGGGGGGCGGGACTTCCGGATCGCCTCTCCCGGGCCGCGCAGCGATTGGCTGACGGTTCCAGCACTTCCGGGTCGTCGCGGGCAGCGCGGCGGCCCGTTTTAGGCAGGCAGGCGGGCTCCCTCGTGAAAAATAAAGTATCCAAGGATGGGGCAATGCCGGGTGGGCTCCGGCTTCGAAATTAAATATGAAGCGAGGTAGGCACTCGCGATGCGCCGCAAATCGGCAATCCCAGCGGGCAAACGCCGGATGGGCACCGGCTGGGTGGCAAAAGCGCTTCCTAGCGCAATAAGTAAAATAAAGCGCTCTCTAGCGCTAGGGGCAATCCACAGCGCTCCCAAGCGCTTCAGGGCAGGGAAAAGCGCCCACCGCGCTAAAGGCAAGAGAGCAGCACTCTCAGACAACAGCAAAGCTCCAGCAAGGTCTGGATGCAGGCAGGGGGGCAAGGCAGGGCCAGAGCCAGCTCACTGGGTCTCCAGGCAGGGAGACAAGCCAAGTGGCGGTCCTCCTGGCCCCAGCAGCAGCAACAGCCCCCTCTGGCAAGGATCCTGGAAGAACAGAGCCAAATTGTATGGGGACACAGCCCCTTCTTATACTGTAAATCCCTTTGTCTGTAGGTGCAGGGTGGGGGAGAAACCAGTTGCAGCTGGTTTGGAAGTACCCTTGATTGCTCAACCACCCATTTCATTCACTGGGGAGGCTTGGGTCGTTAGACAAACCACAGGGGGGCGGAGCCAGCAGTGTGTGGGGAAAACCCAGCCCATCCAGGACCCAGATCTACTCCTCCCACACATCACTCATGCTGATCTCACACTCACCACCGGGCAGACCCATCCAGACTTCCTGGAGCCTGGCATGCCAGCCAGCTTCAGCCAATCACGCTCCAGCACCCTCACTGCACACATACATCAATGTCCAGAAGTAGCACTTCCCTTCTAGACACATACATGCCGCAGACACCATCTTGCAGCATTCACTCTCACGAGTTCATACATACTAAACTCGAGCCTGCACTCCCCACACATCAGGAACTACCAGGGCACACACATTCCCCATGCATTCCTATGGGAGGGCAGGCCAGCCATACTACACGCACGCACTTTCACTCTGGGACACAGGGAAAAAGTGCGCCAAGACCCAAAAATCACTACACAGGGTCACAAATAAAGGCAAAAAGATTAGGGGTGAACCTGCCCTAAGGCCCAAGTCTAACACGACCCCCTTCCAGCCAAAACGCAGGGCAGACCAATCACCACCGTGATGGACTTCCCTGCTTGGGGCGATAAAACAAGGACGCGGGCCCACAACTGCAGGGACACCCTCCTGTTTTACGCCACGGTGAACCCCTAGGGTTCCTTCTAAAACTACTGTAGGGACTAACTGGGCTACCCCACTGGTACTCTCCAGCTGCCCTCGGCGAGGACCAGGCCCTAGGCCATCCAGGTACCACTGGATCCTGCCTACTCACAAAGTGGGGGGTAGTAACCCCTGGCACATAATAGCCATTCTCCACCCTTCCTGTCTGCAAGACAGGGCTAGACTGCCACTGGTTCTCCAGCCTAGGGTCTACAACATCAGGTGGACCAGGAGTCTCAGGGAAGGCTCTCCTCCCCTTACCTCTTCTCCTAGGGTTCCTCCTCCTCCTGCGAGGGGTTCCCTCTAAACAACCTTCTCCCAACCTAGGGTTTAACCCCTCAGGTTGCACCGGGGTCAGAGGTGGGCTCTCCCACCCTCTGTACCCCCTTCCAGAGTCCTGCTCCCTCCCAACCGGGGCGGTACCTCTGGAGAAAGAACTGGTTAGGACACTGTTTACAGTATTCCCACCCTTCAGGTCAGGCGAATCCTGAACCTGGACCTCCAACCTCCGGTCTAGAACCTTTGGTGGAATCACTGCCTGGCACTCCAGGACTTCTGGGGATTCACACACCATCCCCCTGAGGCTAGCAAATGACACATATGTGGTGTGACTGTCTGTCTGGCGCAGATCTCCCGCCTCCTGTCCACCTGACAGTGCGCAAAGATCCCCCAGCACAGAAGTGGTGTCACCATGGTCACTACACGGGATCCTAGCCCCACTGGATAGTCCCTGACCCACTGGTTCTTCCACTGGGGAACTCCCCCAATCACTCCTCACGCTGGACTCCTGTACTCTCCCTACTGGAGCAGTACTGCCAGACTCTATAATCATGGAAGCTCCGCTTACAGATGCTCCAGGTTCTCTACCCACTAGGAGATCTCCCTCAAGTGAACTAACAGGCAAGCCTAGGTTCCCATCCTGGTGTTCCCTAAAGAAACCATCCAGGCTCTGTGACAGGGCTTCGGGCGTCTGGGGACTCTCGGTCACACACTCACTCCTGCTCCACTGAGACAGGCAGTCAGCCCCTACACCCTCCTCACTAACCTGGGACCTAGCTGGGCTACTCTCACCCTCCTCCACCACACTGGGCTGGAAGACACCTGACCCACTATTGTTGGAATCACTCACTAGTGACTCTAAAGAACCTCTCGCACTGTCCCAGCGCACTGCTTCTTCTGCAAGGTCCCAAGGACAAAAACACTTCAACTTCAGCAGGTGCTGGCGCAACTCTGGACAAACAACACTGAGCAACTGCTCTTTGAGGAACATATTCACCACACCGTCCACCTCATTGTCCGAGTTAGCCGTCAGCCAACCCCACATTGCATCCGAACAGTCATCCACAAAATACCCCCACTTCTGGTGAGATGGTTTCTTAAGGTTCCTAAACCTCAACCTATTCTCCTCCTCTGGGGAAACAGGAACCATACTCGGGGAACTGGGAGTGGGACTGTCTACACTGACATTTAAAAAGCTGCCACCACTGGACTCCACCCTCTCTGGGGAATCCAGACAATTACAACTGTGGGTAGGGGAGAGTCTATTCTCTAGGGCTGCGCTCTCACGGATGATGGCCCTTCTCTCCACCTCTATCCTCTCCTGCGCTAAGAGTCTTTCGATCTCTAGCTGCGCCATAGCCTGGGCATGCTCTAACATGAGCTGTTCCATTACTAACTGATGCTCCCTCTCTTCCTTCCTATCTAACCAATCCTCTGGGGACAGGGAAAGGGATGGGGCACTGGTACTGACACTGGGCCTAGCAAGGGACTCCCTATCTATGGGGTCCTCACTATCTGCTGGGGCCCAACCACTGTCATCATCCAACTCACATTCTTCATCAGAATCTTCAGGGCTCCCCACAGACTCACCACCCTCATGGCGTGTGGCCTGGGCCCTTTCCTCGCTGCGCTCAAGATCCCTTTGATCCTTATACCATTGGACCAGGTGGTTCCTAAGTTGGTTCTCAGTATCTGACTCATCCACCCCTATGTCTCTCTCTCTACAGAACCTTTCCAACTCCTGCATACTGTACCAAACTAGATCACTGAGATCAAAAACAGGCTCCATTTTGGCAGACGTTCTAGAGACGAGATCACACAGGGAACCTGGGGGTCTGAGCTAAACAGGAGCATACAATCAACAAAATTCAGCAAGATTCCTATCTCAGAACTTGCACTCCACTGTCCAGCGTAACACACACTCATTCACACACAACCCTCCCCTCGGACTGGTAAGGCAGTTTCTACCACCCCTGATTATCTCAACCTGACCACTAGCGACACAGGTACCAAACTCTGGAAGCAGGGCGGGGAACAAATGTACTGGACACAAATCACAAAATGACACCTTTCAGGAGAAGCAAAACTGAACTTCCCTAAAAAACAATAATCCCCAAAATGTGGTTATCTAAAATTGCAGAGCTTTGTAATGTGGCCTGTCGCCACTGTGGTACAGCGCAAACGCAAGTCCAATTCGCACCGCTAGCCACCAATGTTAGAAACGGGACCTCTGGCTGGCCAAGGCTTGCGCCAAGGTCAGTCAGAGACCTCCATTTCCAAGGTCAGGGCAAGGGAGTCACACACCAAGATAACCCCCGCTCACCCTCTAGGTAACATGGCGCGAGCAGCAAGGCTAATCTCAGAGGCGATGTGTAAAGCGTTTGCGCGCGCACCCCAGCGACAACAACCAAAGGCCCACCACAAAGGAAACTCCACACAAGGTTATATCAAAAATAGCCTTTGTATTATAATAATAAAAACACATTAGATAACACACACACTTTACAATGTGCCAACAGGCACGGGCAAGATTTACAAGGGATTATGTACAGGACAGGGCCACCTGGACCACTGTCAGGGGTATGCACTTTTTCGAAATAACACTTGTAGGTATAACACTTTAGCACATAAACATACAATGACTGTAACACAGAAATAGTGAATGTAGCATACAACCAGTAACTACTGGTAAAGGGAAAATACCTCCTACGCCACCCTAAACACTGTAGGGAAATCACGCAGGGAACTAGGACCTTATCATCAGGACCTATGGAAGGAAAACCTATCACCTAAGCAAGTCACATTTAGAAAAGGGAAGGAAACCTAAAATAATCACCTAGGCAAGTAACATTTAGCAAAGGCAATAAAACATCAACATTCCTCTAAGCAGGTCACTTTTAGCAAAGGGAAATAAAAGCACAAGGCATTACCTAAGCAGGTCACTTTTAGCAAAGGTAATGACACAAACAATCCTCTAAGCAGGTCACTTTTAGCAAAGGGGATAAAAACAAAGAATTACCTAAGCAGGTCACTTTTAGCAAAGGTAAAGACAAACATTCCTCTAAGCAGGTCACTTTTAGCAAAGGGGAATAACAAACAAGGGCACCTGAAACATTAAAACACATTCAGAGGTGCAGGTTAGAACAGTTGCGCAAGAATCACATACATCAGGAAATTATAATGCGCAGGGTGCATGTCGCACAACACTAGAACTTGTCCCTCAGGCCAACTGGCCTCGAAAGGGGCTTAAATGCCCTGAGTCTCAATGTCAGGGGGTCTGCGCAGGCAGCACAAACCACAAGCCTAAACGTAGCAACTGTCCACTAAGTGCTGGACAGTTGTGAAACAGAACTGGGCGAACGTTGGAGCCAGGTGGGCTCAAGAACAAAAGTGGGCAAGGAGCCTCTCAGGGGCTTGCAAAGCAAATGTGCAAATTAGAGCTTCAGCGCTCTCAAAATAATGAAAATGCCCCCAGAGCCTCTCTCAGGGCTCAATGATCAATATGCTGGCACTCGAGCCTCGCAGGCTCGTAAAACCATGTGGGCTGGGGCGGGGGCCTTCTCGCGGCTCAATAATAAGATATGCCCCCTCGAGCCTCGGGGCTCGTAAATATACTCAGGGCGGTCGTTGGAGTCCCTCACGGGGGACTCGGGAATTAACAATGCCCTAAGAGCCTCTCGGGCTCGAAGAAATGCCTCCCAGGAGCCTCGGGGCTCCACACAACAAGAATGCGGGTGTCGTGGGAGCGGCCCTCTGCCAACTGGGGCCGCTCGGGACACAAAGGTAAACGCCCCCGCACTCACCGGGTCTCCTGGGCCGGATGCGTCTCCCCTTCTGGTCGGCGCGGGGCTCCCTTTCACTCTGGGAGCCTCGAGGACAGAGCCGGCTGCTTCCTTCCTCGCTGCTCGGCTCCGGGGGGCGGGACTTCCGGATCGCCTCTCCCGGGCCGCGCAGCGATTGGCTGACGGTTCCAGCACTTCCGGGTCGTCGCGGGCAGCGTGGCGGCCCGTTTTAGTCAGGCAGGCGGGCTCCCTCGTGAAAAATAAAGTATCCAAGGATGGGGCAATGCCGGGTGGGCTCCGGCTTCGAAATTAAATATGAAGCGAGGTAGGCACTCGCGATGCGCCGCAAATCGGCAATCCCAGCGGGCAAACGCCGGATGGGCACCGGCTGGGTGGCAAAAGCGCTTCCTAGCGCAATAAGTAAAATAAAGCGCTCTCTAGCGCTAGGGGCAATCCACAGCGCTCCCAAGCGCTTCAGGGCAGGGAAAAGCGCCCACCGCGCTAAAGGCAAGAGAGCAGCGCTCTCAGACAACAGCAAAGCTCCAGCAAGGTCTGGATGCAGGCAGGGGGGCAAGGCAGGGCCAGAGCCAGCTCACTGGGTCTCCAGGCAGGGAGACAAGCCAAGTGGCGGTCCTCCTGGCCCCAGCAGCAGCAACAGCCCCCTCTGGCAAGGATCCTGGAAGAACAGAGCCAAATTGTATGGGGACACAGCCCCTTCTTATACTGTAAATCCCTTTGTCTGTAGGTGCAGGGTGGGGGAGAAACCAGTTGCAGCTGGTTTGGAAGTACCCTTGATTGCTCAACCACCCATTTCATTTACTGGGGAGGCTTGGGTCGTTAGACAAACCACAGGGGGGCGGAGCCAGCAGTGTGTGGGGAAAACCCAGCCCATCCAGGACCCAGATCTACTCCTCCCACACATCACTCATGCTGATCTCACACTCACCACCGGGCAGACCCATCCAGACTTCCTGGAGCCTGGCATGCCAGCCAGCTTCAGCCAATCACGCTCCAGCACCCTCACTGCACACATACATCAATGTCCAGAAGTAGCACTTCCCTTCTAGACACATACATGCCGCAGACACCATCTTTCAGCATTCACTCTCACGAGTTCATACATACTAAACTCGAGCCTGCACTCCCCACACATCAGGAACTACCAGGGCACACACATTCCCCATGCATTCCTATGGGAGGGCAGGCCAGCCATACTACACGCACGCACTTTCACTCTGGGACACAGGGAAAAAGTGCGCCAAGACCCAAAAATCACTACACAGGGTCACAAATAAAGGCAAAAAGATTAGGGGTAAACCTGCCCTAAGGCCCAAGTCTAACAGACGGAATGCTGGATAATGCAAACATTCTCCCAGTCACAAGGATCTAGGTTAAATCCATCATTCTTTTGCTCACCACATCACCCCAGTTTGGACTCAACCATATGGAAATCAGTCTTGACCCTGTTGCTTGTGGGAGCAGTCCAACCCAAACTGCCAAGCCAGGTCCTCCCTGGACCGGAAACAAGCCTCCTGGGACTGGTAACAGTGCATCACCCTTCATCAGTCAGGCTAGCTTGAATCCAGTGTTGTAGCGAACACGGGACCCAGTCTGGGCATACCCTTCCCACTTAGGGTGACATATGCATAAGAAACAATTGATGGATGGAATGCTGTTCAATGCAAACATTCACCACCAGTCACAAGTATCTGGGTTAAATTCATCATTCTTTTGCTCACCACACCACCCCAAGTTGGACCCAGCCATATGCAAATCAGTCTTGACCCTGTTCCTTGAGGGAAAAGTCCAGCCTGGACTGCCAGACCAGGTCCTCCCTGGTCCGGAAACAAGCATCATGGGACCGGTATCAGGGCATCACCCTTCATCATTCAGGCTAACTTCGGCAGTGGGGTAGTGAGCACAGGACCCATTTCTGGGCATACCGTTCCCACTTCGGGTTACATAAGCAAAAGAAATAAATGATGGACGGAATGATGGATAATGCAAACATTCACCCCAAGTCACAAGGATCTGTTTAAATCCATCATTTTTTACTCACCACACCACCCCAGATTGGACCCAGCCAGATGCAAATCAATCTTGACCCTGTTCCTTGTGGGAACAGTCCAGCTCGAATTGCCAAGCCAGGTCCTCTCTGGACCGGACACAAGCATCCTTGGGCCGGTTTCAGGGCATCACCCTTCATCATCCAGGCTAACTTGGGCAGTGGGGTAGTGAGCACAGGACTCATTTCTGGGCATACCGTTCCCACTTCAGGTGACATAAGCAAAAGAAACAATTGATGGACGGAATGCTGGACAATGCCAACATTCACCCCCAGTCACAAGGATATGTATTAAATCCATCATTTTTTTGATCACCACACTACCCCAGTTCGGACCCATCCATATGCAAATCAGTCTTGACCCTGTTCCTTGTGGGAACAGTCCAGCCCGATCTGCCACGCCATGTCCTACCTGGACTGGAAAAAAGTGTTGTGGGACCGCTTTCAGGGCATCATGTTTCATCAGCCTGGCTAGCTTGAATCCAGTGGTGTAGTGAGCACAGGACCCATGTCTGGGAATACCCTACCCACTTAGGGAAATCTATGCAAAAGAAAACATTGATGGATAGAATGCTGGACAATGTACACATTCACCCCCAGTCACAAGGACCTGGGTAAATACATCATTCTTTTGCTCACCACACCACCCCAGTTTGGACCCAGCCATATGAAAATCCGTCTTGACCATGTTCCTTGTGGGAACAGTCCAGCCCGAACTGCCAAGCCAGGTCCTCCCTAGACTGGAAACAAGCATCCTGGGACTGGTTTCAGGGCATCATGCTTCATCAGCCAAACTAGCTTGAATCCAGTGGTGTAGTGAGCACTGGACCCACGTCTGGGCATACCTATCCCACTTAGGATGACATATGCAAAATAAAGAATTGATGGATGGAATTCTGGACAATGCAAACATTCACCCCCAGTCAGAAGGATCTGGGTTAAATCCATCATTCTATTGCTCACCACACGACCCCAGTTTGGACCCAGCCATAGCAAATCAGTCTTGACCTTGTTCCTTGTGGGAACAGTCCAGACTGAACTACAAGCCAGGTCATCCCTGGACCAAAAACAGGCATATGGCTCGGTCGAAATTGGAATGGCATGGTGAGCAAAAAAAATATTGATTTAGGCCCAGATCTCTGTACTGGGGTGAATGTATGACATTGTTCTGCAGTCTGTTCATCGATTGTTCATTTTGTATTTGTCACCCCGAGTGGAACGGGTATGCCCAGACGTGGGTCCTGTGCTTACCATGCCACTGGAGTCAAGATACCCTGGCTGATGAGGGCTGAAAGCCCAAAACCGGTCCTAGGATGCTTGTTTCAAGTCCAGGGAGAACCTGGCCTGGCAGTTCCGGCTGGACTGTTCCCATTGGGCGCAGGGTCAAGAGTGATTTGCATATGGCTGGTTCTAAACTGGAATGGCATTGTGTGGCAAAAAAATGATGGATTTATGCCTATATCTCTGTACTGGGGGAATGTATGACATTGTTCTGCTTTCTGTCCATCGATTGTTCAATGTCAATGTCAAAATTTCTTTATTCGGTTAAAATTTAAAACCATCAAAGCACAAATCACATCACAACTACCTGTTATATATTATACATGGCAAATGCTACGAACATTAGAACATAGATCAGATTTAAAAGACCATTTACCAACCATCTGTACGCCCCCAACCACAAACACCCTTGGCTTTCAAATAAATACATTAAAAAGTTTGTCACATACAAAATCACGTAAATCTAAAAATCTAATTTTTCATAAAAACTTAAAAAGGAAGAAGAGAAACTGTACTATAATTGGAGTCTATTTCTTCGCCTAATTGCCCCAATGATGTAACTAGCAACCCCAAAGCACACGACTGGGGAGCCGAGCATTTGCAAATAGGCTAATGCTGGCCTGACTTGCACAAAATTAGCCCCTCTTAACAATGGCTAAATAAAATTCCTGCGCAGTGTTAGATAAAAATCACAGAAGAAAATCATGTGGAGAGTATTCTGCTCTGAAAAGTTATCACAGGGGCATTGACCCAGAGACCCCTCTTTCGAAAAGCCTTTTGGGAATGACAGCAGCCAGGGGAGCATATTATACTTGAACCTAGTGAACACAAATAGGTGATAGGGTTTGTTTATGTAAGTTAGGTATGGCTGTATTTTTCTACTCAAACTCAACATGACAAAACTCCTCACCCAAGGTTTTACTAGTTCCGCCTCCTCTCTTGCTGATATTACCCTGTTTAGGAACTGGGTCTTCAGGTCTCTAATAGCTGCTTTGCTAAGAGCTCTAGGTTTATAAAATAACTTAGAACAGCCCATTAAATCCAGTTGTGTCTTAACATAGCGAATCCAAGGAATATCAGATCTTCTATCTAAAGACACACAATCCTGGATAATCAGCTGATTCAGGTTTGGTGGTTGCTGTGCCCAGATTCTTAACCAGCATAGTAATGGTGCAACTGCAATCTGATCTGAGATATATCCGGCACCTAGGTCCAAATGGAGGTTATGAATAGGAGTGGAGGCTGGGAGCGATAGCAGCCTACGAAAGAAATCATTTTCTGCTTTCTGTATTTCACCTGTCTCCATATAACCCCATATGTCACTCCCATACATGACCATTGTGAGACACTTAGCATTGTAAATCTTCATGAGCACTGGAAGCGGTTTAGAACGTATCCTCTTTGCAAATCCTAGTAGTGACCTAGACACTCTAACTAAAGTATTCTTTTTAGGAGCACGCTGCATAACCCATGATCGCTTGTCATCAAAAAGTACACCTAGATATGGGAAGGTGGGGACTTTTGTAAGTTCAGTGCCCTTACAATAAAACTTTGTTTTTTTAGCCTGTCCCTTTCTGATTGTCATGGAATGTGACTTCTTGAGGTTAGTGATTAGAACTAAGGAGTCCATAAAATTAATAAAACAATCTAAAAGTGATTGCAACCCCTGCGACGTTCTAGCCACCAAAACAGCATCGTCTGCATACAATAATGCCAGAATCATTTTGGAACCTGCCCTAGGGATGTCCTTGCAGGAAGAGATCAATGCATCACCCAATTTATTAATATAGAGTGTAAACAGCAGGGGTGCAAGTATGCACCCCTGTCGTACTCCTCGTTTCACTAGCCACTCCTCAGTTAAACTTCCATTTTCATCATAGCGAACGGCTGCCGATGTATTTTCATGGATGACTGCCAGAAAGGAAATCAACACTGGCTCAAGCCCAACGCAGTGAAGGGATGCCCAAAGTTTTTGTCTGTTTACAAGGTCAAAAGCGATGGATAGATCCATAAAGGCTAGATGGATATCCCCCCGCTTAGTGACCGTGTACTTCCCAATAACTAGATGTAAATTGAGGCATTGTCCCGTCGTGCCCTTTCCCTGCCTAAACCCATACTGCAGGTCCAATAAAATGCTGTTTTTGTCCAACCAATCTGTTAGGTGGGTGAGTACAGCCTTCCCCATTGTCTTAGCTGCAGAGTCCAGAAGAGAGATCGGCCTATAACAGGACGGATCGTCTTTTGCACCCTTTTTAAAAATTGGAATTATGACAGCTTTAGCCCAGGACTAGGGAAAGCCGACCTTGGTCGCGGCATTAAAAACAAGTGTCAAATTTCTAGCCCAAACGCTGGGGTCGGCCCTATAAAGGTCTGCCAGTGCGCCATCTGGGCCTGGCGCTTTGCCCTTTGCTGTCGACATAATCGCCTCAGTCACTTCCTCCTCTGTAAAACGCACACTTAAAAGCTGGATATTATCCCCTTGAACAGTTCGGACCTCCTGAGTCACTTCAGTATATATGCCACTAAAATGTTCAACCTACTTTTCTGGGGGAATAAGACAGTCCATAACTGAATTAGATGTTTCACTGAACATTGGACTATTAACCACAGAATCTGGAGCTGTTAGACAGGACACTTGCTTTACTAAGTTCTTCCCATGCCATTTCTTTTAGCTGTAATTTTCTTTTTTTTAACTGCGAATTTATAGGCCTTTCTAGCCCTCTTGACCATGTTTACATCCCTTGTAGATTCCTTCAAGGCCCCTAGAAGTGCAGTGTGTGCAGTAGCGCACGCTAAGTTGAACCAATTTTTATGTTTTTTGGGCCTTGCTTTGCAGCGTAGCGTTAAATTGGTAGCTACCTGCTTCGTAATGCGGTCAAAGGCACCTCACATTTCGACTGGGTCAGAATCCGGATTTGAGCATATACTGAAATCCTCTGGTAGCCCTCTATATACATTTTCAAGGAAATTATCAGGTGTAGTTGCATCCCATTTTAATCTCCGAGCTTGATCCTTAGTAGCAATAATGGGATTTGAAATAAGGACTTGCGTATTCCCTATTTCAAAAGCCCGGATATGAAGAATCAGGGTGAGAGGATTATGGTCACTCAAACAGCTACACGTGACACAAAATGTGCCCAATAGTTCAATCAACGGGCATGATACTAAAATATAATCAATAGTGTTTCCATGTCCCTGTCCTGTGTAGGTCGGGACTGGAGGGGAAGTGTCTGCTCGTTCCGGGCGGAATAAATGAAAAACGCATTAAAAACTCTCTAGATAGGACCCACACTTCATGTGTTCAAAATGAGTTGTCCCCTGGGGTCCGTGTTCCTCTTCAATACCTTGCATACAATTGGATGGACAGACATGAGTGTTACAATCACCAAGGATTAATAATTGGTAAGGAGCGTCATTTATGGCCTCATAATCATTCAGAAAGGTAGTTAGAGATTTCAAATGCTCCAAGTCATCTACTCTAGTATAAGAATTGTCAAAATTCACCACTAATAAACCAGGTATATTTTCGACTATAAGTTGAACCGCTAAGATATTAGGGGTATACGTCACTATCAGCTTGGGCCTGTAAAGCTGTTTAAAGCTAATCAAAATCAAAAGTCCCCCTCTCGATCTACTCATAGACGATGGCACAGCATTTTTCCCAAAAGAGCAATACCCATCCAGATGGTATGAATCATGTGAATCCCAGGTTTCCTGGAGTTCAATAAGGTGGTGCTTTTGAAGTAATGACTCCCAATTTATATCCCCCCTTTTTTAACGCAAACCGGCTATAGTCCATGACAGAATTTTTATTTCAGATCCACTTTCAAGCCGGCCCACTCCGTTACCTTCAGTTTCTATTGGTGGGACAGAAACGGAAAATGTGTTATGGATGGGGGTCACCGATGCGTGGTCAGGCAATAAGAGATGGAGTTCCTGTACAGGCTTTGTACTCTCTGTTGGGGGGGCCTCTATGTGTGCATTACCTACTTGTAGTCAACCCTGGTCATCTAGATTGGACAGGGCCTCAAATCTATTCGATACTGCCTTGGGCGGGACAAACTCCCCATGTGATCTCAAAGGAGGCCGATAAAAATACCCCAATGGTAAGGCAACAATGGAGGTGGCGGGGAAAAGTGGTCTTGTGCTTCGAGGATCAATTGTGCCGCTCTAGGGCTTTAAAAATTTACAATGACACAGTCCCCCCCATCTTTTTCTGGGATCTCCCAAGCCATGCAACTCTGTGCACCATCAGGATGTTATTAGCTAATGAAGGCCTAAATCCTTTATGTTTGGCCAGCCAATTCACAGTTTTATTTTGTAACTGCATCCATGATTCCTGTTGGTCCGATCTTAAAGGAGGGACATTTGCCAAAACTACAACAAGGGGACTTGCAGCTGGTGGTAAATCTATACCATCTTGCGAATGTTTTAACAGTACATTTCCTGCTAGATTATATGTTGGAATTTGGCCTCCCCCAAGCCCCAATGATGGATCATTCAATGGCCCAGCAAGGTTATTCAGTGTTTGTGAGTCAATAACACTTGTAAAAAAGGGTTGTGTCTGCCTCCCACTCTACTGCTGAGAAATGCCAGCTAGCCTGCTCTGCCCCACCAGTTCAGTCCTCCCAACTTGGGTCGAAAGAGTTGATCCATGATTTGTACCATTTATGCTATCTACAACAGTATGGGTTAAATGTTTCGCCAGAGTCTTGCCTGATTCTGAGCCCCCTGGATGAGTGATTAAAAGACTACCTCCCCGAGGGCTTTCACCACATTTGTATCTTTCTTCCCTTCTGCAGATTTTGCCAAACGGGCAACTTTCTCCTCAATTTCCCCAAATTTGGTCCAGAAGGGTGCAAGAATTGTTAGCATTAGCATTTCCATTCATTCTCAGTATGCCTGATTGGCCCCTGCACCTTGATGGTCCGTCATATTTGCAGAATGGACCGTCCCAGATATGAATAGCTTTGGTA